>NW_022436965.1:5239025-5359515 GCF_009761245.1 Sapajus apella
CACAGCTGTCTGCCTCCTTCCACAGCTGTCTGCCTCCCCCACAGCTGTCTGCCTCCCCACAGCTGCCAGTCTCCCCCACAGCTGCCTGCCTAGTCGTTCCTGAAGAGAGGAAGCACACACTTCCTGGAGGCAGGCCCACGGCACAGTTGCCACTGCTTGTGCCAGAGCATTCTGTTAGAAGCCTGTAGACCAAGTTGTCCCTCTCTATCACAAGCTGTGCTTGAACCCAGGGGGCCCGAAGACAAGCTCACTGGCCCAGTCACATCCACCAACGACTATAAAACACTGTCTAGAAGCTTAAGGGTGAGATTTGAAATCTAATCTGGAGCAAGGGAAGGTGTCCCCATGGTCAGAACTGAGGGAATGGGGGATGGATTTACCTTATAGTGTGGGAATTTTGGTGACCCCCTGCTGGCTTCACAAGAGTGGACCAGGAGGGGTGTGGTCTAGGAGCCATAGTTTCTGTCCTGGACAGGGAGTCTCACAGCCTGGGGGAATTCTGCCATCTGAGCACAGACAGCTTGGGTCCTGCTGACTGTTTTGGCTACTGCTGCAGGCCACAGGTAAAACAACACCAGGATCAAGTGCATGGGAACTAAGTGGGTCCCACTATCACCTTGTAGGCTGTGGGGCCATGGGCAGCCCCTCTTTCTCCATGTGGGCTCTTTGGCATGGTAGAGGCACCTCTGCTGCTCCCTAGAGTGTTGCCCCAGCAGCCTGAGAACTGCCTTCCAACCCCCATCAGGGCCGATGGTTGCACCCATTGCTGGGGAACTTGAATATGGGCGTGCCCAACCCGACAGCATCCAGCTTTGCCCCTGATACCCACCTCAGTGGCAGAACATGGGAAGGGACTTCTAGGAGCTCCACAGCCCCACCCAGCACCTGAGACATCTCAGTATTTCTGGTTAACAAATGTCAAGCATAAATCCCATTGCTACCACGACAGCTGCCTCTCTTGCAATAGACACCTACTGGCCAGAAGGTCACCGGCACAGCCCATTATAACATCTGCTGGCACAATGGCATGGTGCTCGAGTGGGAGACAAGTTTTGTGCAACCTCAGCTACCAGCATGTCCCTAAACATCCCAGCTACTCAGCAGGCCCTGAACTCACTGACCTGCCTGCCGCTACAACGGGCATTTGAGAAAGCTACCATGCTAAGTGCATTTATAACCTAGGAAATCATAGCGTCTGCATCATTCCTACACTTCCACCCCCTCTCCCCACAATCAGGGCTGGTCCTTGTGTCTGCCATTGGGAAATCTGAGGGAAAGCCTTCCTAGTCTAGCTACACTTAACCCCCACTCTGGGGCTGAGTATGGAGTCCAAGCCACTGGGCATCCCACAGACCAGTCCACTGCCTAAGGTACCAGAGAGATTCTTCCTCTACTGGCCTGGAGGTTGATCTGCACAACTCCATACAAAATCTGCTGACACAAATGCATAGCACTTGGGAACAAAATAAGCTTCTTGAGACTTCCACCAACCCAGCTCTGCAGGAGAGTATGAGCCTGCCCACATGCTAAGTATATCCCAACTACAACCAGCATTTGAAGAAAGTGACCACATTAAACTTATCTATAACTAAGGAATTCATACAGAGCCTTTCCCACCAAAATCACCCTTAGAACCAAAGCCAAAAGACTCTAAGCAACATATATTATAGTCACATCCTAAAAAGGAAAAACTTGTATCCAAATGAAATTAAATTCCAAAAGAAGAAGAAATAGTATATGCAGATGATAAGGAACCAAGGAAACAATTCTGAAAGTATAAAAAAGGGTTACGACACCCCCAAAGGACCACACTAACTCTCTAGTAGTAAATCCTAATCAAAATGAAATACTTGTAGTATCAGATAAAGAATTTAAAAAGTTGATTTTGAAAAAGCTCAATGAGATCCAAGAGAAAGTTTAAAACCAACACAAAGAAATCAAAAGAACAATTTAGAACATGAAGGAAAAATATACCAACGAGATAGATAGATATATTTTAAAACCCAGAACTTCTAAAAATAAAAAATTCATTGAAGGAAATACAAAATACAGTTGAAAGTTTTAACAACAGACTAGACCAAGTACTTGAAGAAAGAATCGCAGAGTCTGAAGGAAGGTCTTTTGAATTAACCCAGTCAGACAAATATTAAAAAAAAAATTTTTTTCTTAAATGAATGAAGCTTTCAAGTAGCATAGAAGTATGTAAAATGTCCAAACCTGGGAGTCAGAGGTATTCCTGAGGGAAAAAAAAATGTAAAGAGTTCATAAAACCTATCTAAGAAAATAAGACACATGCACATGTATGTTCACTGTGACACTGTTTACAATAGCAAAGACCTGGAACCAACCCCAATGCCCATCAATGATAGACTCGACAAAGAAAATGTGGCACATATGCACCATGGAATACTATGCAGCCATAAAAAATGATTAGTTCATGTCCTTTGTAGGGACATGGGTGAATCTGGAAACCATCATTCTCAGCAAACTGACACAAGAACAGAAAATCAAACACCATATGTTCTCACTCATAGGCGGATGTTGAACAAAAAGAACACATGGACACAGGGAGGGGAGCATCACATATTGGGGTCTGTTGGGGGGGGACTAGGGGAGGGATAGCAGAGGGTGGCGAGGTTGGGGAGAGATAACATGAGGAGAAATGCCAGATACAGGTGACGGGGGGATGGAGGTAGTGAACCACATTGCCATGTATGTACCTATGCAACAATCCTGCATGATCTGCACACATACCCCAGAACCTAAAGTGCAATAATATATATATACACACACACATATGTATATATATGAAAATAATTGAGAAAAACTTCCCAAGTTTTGCTAGAGATTTAGACATCCAGATCTAAGAGGCTCAAAGAAATTCAGGAAAATACACTGCAAGAAGTACTTGAGCAAGACATAAAGTTATCAGCCTAAAATCAGCAAGAGAAAAGCATCTAGTTGTCCATAAAGGAAATCCTATCAGACTAGCATTGGACTCCTAAGCAGACACTTTATGAGCTAGAAGAGACTAGCGTCTTATTTCCAGAATTCTTAAAGAAAAAAATTGTCAGCCATGAATGCTGTATCCTGCTAAACTAGGCTTCACAAAAGAAGGAGAAATAAAGTTTTTCCCAGACCAAGTAAATGCTAAAGAAACTCATCACAACCGGACTGGTCCTAGAAGAAATGCACAAGAGACATCTAAACATTGAAATTAAAGTTCAATACTCACCATTATAAAAACACATGAAAGTATAAAACAAGTCTTTTAAAGCAATTACAAAAAGGAGACCAAAAAGCAACTAGGAAACAATTAACATGATGACAGAAACAAAACCTCACATATCAATATCAGCTTTGAATCTCAGCACTTAGGGAGGCCAAGGTAGGAGGACTGGTTGAGGCCAGGAGTTCAAGACCTGGGCAATATAGTGAAATTGCATCTCTAAATGTTTCAAATAGCCAGATGTGGTGGCACACACCTGTCCCAGCTAATCAGAAAGTTGAGGCAGAAAGACTGCTTAAACCCAGAAGTCTGAGGTTGTAATGATCTGAGATTTGTGCCATTGCACTATATCCTGGGCAACAGAGCAATACCCAGTCTCAAAAGCAAACAACCAAAAAACAAACTAAAAAAAAGATAACTTTTAGAAAGGAAGAAAATATTTGCAAACTATGCAGCTGATGAAGGACTAATATCCGGAATCTAAAAGGAACTCAAATAACTTAACAAGAAAAAAACAACCCCATTAACAAAAATGGGCAAAGGACATGAAGAGACATTTTGCAAAAGACGACATACAAATGGCCAACAAACATGAAAAGATGCTTAACATCATCAATCATCCAAGAAATGCAAATTAAAACCACGATGAGATACCATCTTACACCAGTAAGAATGTTATTAAAAAATCAACAAATAACAGATATTGTCGAGGATGCAGAGAAAAGGAAACATGTATACACTAATGGTGGAAATGGAAAGTAGTACAACCTCTATGGAAAAGAGTATGGAGATTTTTCAAAGAACTAAAAATAGAACTATCATTTGATCCAGCAATCCCGCTTCTGGATATCTTTCCAAAGGAAAAGGAATCGTTATATCAAAAGAATATCTGCACTCATGTTTATTGCAGCACTATTCACAATAGCAAAGATACAGAATCAACCTAAGTGTACATCAATAGCTGACTAGATAAAGAAAATGTAGTATATGTATATATGTATGTGTAGTGTGAGTGCATATATGTGAGTGTACACACACACACACACACACACACACACACACACACACAACTCAGCCATAAAAAATGAATTAAATCATTTCTTTTGTGGCAACATAGATGGAACTGGAGGTCCTTATTGTAAGTGAAATAACTCAGAAACAGAAAATCAAATACCACATATTCTCACAAGTGGAAGCTAAATAATGTGTACACATGGACATAGAGAATGGAATAATAGACATTGGAAACTGAGAAAGGTGGGAAGGTGGAACAGGGATAAGAGATGAGAAATTGCCTAACAGGTACAATATACACCAGGGGTCCCCAACCCCCAGACCACAGGACCCATACCAGTCCGAGGCCTCTCAGGAACTGTGTGCTCCTCACCTCCTGCTGTGTAGCCCAACACAGCAGGAGGTGAGCAGCATTCCTTTTTGTCATATCAATGAGGCAATCAGATTCTCATAGGAACACGAATCCTATTGTGAACTGTGCGTGGAAGGGACCTAGGTTGTGCGTTCCCTTCCAGACTCTAACTAACGCTCGACGTTCTGAGGTGGAACAGTTTCATCCTCAAACCATCCATGGAAAAACTGTTTTCCACAAAACCATTCCCTGGTGCCAAAAAGGTTGGGGACTGCTGATGTATACTATTCAGGTGATGGTTACATTAATAGCCCAGGCTTTATCTCTATATAATACATCCATGTTAACAAAACTGCACTTTGACCCCCTAAATCTGTAAAATAAAATTTAAAAACATAAGGTAGCAGAACTATGGTAGGCACCATAAGATTATTCGTTTCATTGATCCACAACTGTTTAGCATGTATCTGCTACGCAGTATGTGCTAGACCTTGTGACATAACAGTGAACAAGACAGACACAATCCTTGGCCTTCATCATTGAAGTTATTTAGCATATTTTACCAAAATCCATTAAGAGAAAGAAATTGGTGTTGCAATTTAAAAGGAAAATCCCAAGACCTTGATTCTTTAAGCTGATGTTTTCTAGCATTCTGGAGGTGAGAAAAATCTTTTTTATATTCTAGACATGCTTCTCTTCATGACCTATCAATGTAAGCAGGGGTCATGTCTTTTTCTGAGAACTTCAGGCAATCAGAAAAGATCCCCACACTCAGGACATTCCTATGAGAAGTAGTAAAGTAGAATTTGGCACCCAGACACTCATCACAATTTCTTGAGTTGCGTCCTTGGCATGAGGGCACCAAATTTTGTGTGTTACTAGAAGGTCATTTCAACAGTCAGAAATTGATGATTTGTAATACAACCAACTCAACATGCAGCTGGGAAAAAAAGGTTTCCCTTGGGAAGAGAATTTAAAATGACTATTTTTTTAGGACTCAATGATTATATGAAGTAACAAGATAAAAATGTGCATTTCTTGGACAGTTAGGAAACTGAAATATTTGGGTTGGCAACAGAAAGTTACAAGTAAATCAAAGGCACTATAGCTTCTGTCAGCTAGTGGCCAATTACTTTGGGAAAGAAATTTCACAAGCTCAACTATGACCACTCTACCTTTAAAACTCTACCATTAAACACTCAATTGTAGAACCATTTTTGTGAAAGCCACTGTGTAGTTCACTTACTTAGGTACTCTTACTTCTTCCTAATGCAACAGATACACGCATAGTTACTTCAGTGGAAAACCAAGACTTCTGCTGCTCCTAGAAATAGACAGTGGATCTTAACAGGGAATGGAAACAATTCCAGAATTGATACAAATGTTAAGGTTCTAATCTAAAAATTTCTACTCCAAATATATAGAGAATATATAAATATAGTGGCATTACTTTCATTTCCTTGCAAAAGTCATATTTTGGAAATATTATCACAACAGTTTTTTTAAATCAATGTTGTGATGGTTAATACTGAGTGTCAACTTGATTGAAGGATGCCAAGTATTGATCCTGGGTGTGTCAGTGAGTGTGTTGCCAAAGGAGGTGAACATTTGAGTCAGTGGCTGGGAAAGGCAGACCCACCCTTAATCTTGGTGGGCACCATCTAATCAGCTGCCAGTGTGGCTAGAATATAAAGCAGGCAGAAAAAAAATGTGAAAAGGCTAAACTGGCTTAGCCTCCCAGCCTACATCTTTCTCCTGTGCTGGATACTTCCTGCCCTTGAACATCAAACTCCAAGTTCTATTTTTTTTTTCTTTTTTGGCCTCCAAGCTCTTCAGCTTTGGGACTCAGACTGGCTTCCTTGATCCTCAGCTTGCAGATGGCCAATTGTGAGACCTTGTGATAGTGTGAGTTAATACTCAAAAAACTCCCGCATGTGTGTGTGTGTATCCTATTAGTTCTGTCCCTCTAGAGAACCCTGAAAAATACAAATGCACTGTATATATTCAATAAAACTTAGCTACATTTCTAATTTAGGCCTGAGACTGTAACTGCATCACAGACTTGTTAGGATGTTCTTGTTATTTTCAAGGAGATTTAAAAAATTTTTTTTTCCTTTTAGAAAGTGAAAACCAAAACAGCAAAAGAATCTATCAAGTAGAGAGAAAACAGCAGATAACTGAAACAAATCAGAACATTTCCCAGAGCTTTCTACTTATCAAGAAGTTTTTCAGAAATCAAGTAACAGCATTGTCAGTGGTAAATTAATGCCATTAAAGTCAGAAATTATTAGCTTTTGGAATATATGGGTATACTTATCTAAATACAGTTAATGCCTCAACTTTCTGATAGTTCTTAATAAAAACTCAACTCACTGGTTCTGAACCATTTTTTAGGTCTTCATATAGTTCATCTCCATATGACATTCCAGTATTCTCAACTGAGCAGTGTGACTTTTACGTCCAAGGAAAGTACATCAGAATCTCCCTCGAAGCATGTATTATTTGAAGAATGCCCCCTGAAGACCCTGGATGACTCTTTAAATGCCTCCCCATCTCCTGTTATAAAAATCACTAATTTAAATATTTGATATCAATTGTCTTTTTACATTAATCAGCATTTAAAATGTTAGTTAAAGCAACTCAATGATTTAGACGCTTTTATATTAACTATGATAGGCAGAATAATGGCCCCCCAAAGATGTCCACATCCTTATCCCAGAACCTGGGAATATGTAACTTTATATGGCAAAAGGGACTTTGCCAATATGATTAAATTAAGGATATTGAGATGAGAAGATTATCCTGGATTATTCAGGTGGGCCCGAAGTAATCACAAGAGACCTTCCAAGAGGGAGGCAAGAAGGTCGAGTCAGAGAAGATTTAACATCAGAAGCAGAAGCCAGGGTGAAGCAAGGAACGAACCAAAAACCAAATGCAAGAGACGTCTAAAAGTGGGAAAAGGCAAGGACATGGATTCACCCGTCTAGCCTCCGGGAGGTAAGCATCCCTTGTTGGTACTTTGATATTTGCCTCTCTGGCCTTGAGAACTGTAAGATAATAAGATAGTATTGTTTAAAGCCTCTAAATTCATGGTAATTTATTACAGCAATAATACACAGCTAATATAGCACCACTATGTCAAGAACTGTAAAACCTCAGAGCCATGCTAGAATTCAATTCAGGTTCAATTGTAGTAACCTGAATGTATCTACATAAAACCAAGAAAAAAAAGATGTTGGAACTGTAACTGTCTGTAAATTGTTTTTCCAATGAAATGCTGGCTCCTCTTACACTCTAGACAGTTTGCTCTTGAGTCTAGAGACTGAAAGCATTGCTATAAAATTGCATTAATAACAATTACAAAATTTTTATAAAACAATATAATAATCACCTATTTTTTTAAAGCCCTTCATTTAAATAATTTTGGCATAGTTTGCTGTGATATAGGGGGGCAATCACAGACCTACCAATATTTGGTAGGTGATATCACAGCAGCCTCAACCGTGAAATACAAATAGGAGGTGCAGTCAGTCACAAGGAACACCATGAAGTGATTGTGAGCTAACTGGAACTCCTCAGTAGGAACCATTCTGTCATTTCTGAACTTAGTAGGTAATAATCACTTTCGGAGAGTTAATTGTGAAAAATGAGACATGATAAATGTTATTCCTTAATCCATAAAATGAATTTTTAAATTTCTTTTTTTTTTTTTTTTAATGCACAAAGAAGATTCTGGGCTGAATAGGTCAAGTTTATTTTTTGGCCTTCTGTTTTTTGGGAGCTAAGAGATTTAAATACCAAACACATGATTAATTCAAACAGCTCCTGTCCTGGACCTTCTGGGAAAACTATTTTCTACTAAAAAGAGAATAGTATTAAGCCACCAATAAAAACCAATAGGATGTTTTGACCAGTTTTCTTTATAGTTGTGAATGATTTATGTCAGTTCATTAAAACTTTACCTCGATATTTCACTTACCATAAGTCTGTGATTAGGAATTCAGTTTGTGGCTAGAAAATTGATGAATGTTATGTGGTCCATTCAAGTACAAATAATTGTTATTAGCATGATGATGGCTCCTTACACGGTAAGACAACCAACCTTATCACCACACTACCTTCAGCATTATCCTTCTAAAATGTCCTCTATAGTGTTTTGAATATTTATTACAGTTATTTATTCATGTATTTTTCCTTCTTTAGATGGTGAGTTTCTTGAGGGCAAGATTGTCTCATTTATCTCTATACCTTCATTTTTTAGAAGATAGTAGGCATTTGATTAATGTTTATTAATTTCATCCATCTACCTACCAGCACCTTCAATTTCCTGTTGGCCTACACCTGGGTGAAGCATATCCTAGGACAAATAATAGAAAAATCACCTATTGCAAGATCAGAATTTGCATGGGTTTGCTTAAGCTGTTTAAGATTGTCCTGCACATTCATAATGTGTTAAAAATTGTATCACTCACTGTGAATATATGAAGTAATTACGATTAATTTAATCTTCCTGAGTACTCCTATTTATTTATTTTTGAGATCAAATTGCCCTGTTGCCCAGGCTGGAGTGCAATGGCACGATCTTGGGTCACTGCAACCTCCGCCTCCTGGGTTCAATGATTCTCCTGCCTCAACCTCCTGAGTAGCTGGGCCTATAGAAGCCCACCACTATGTCCAGCTAATTTTTTGTATTTTTACTAGAGACAGGGTTTCACCATGTTGGTCAGGCTGGTCTCGAACTCCTGGTCTCAAGTGATCCACCTGCCTCAGCCTCCCAAAGTGCTGGGATTACAATTTTTTCTATAACTAGAATAATTTAGTTGTCAGTGTAACCCACACCACTCTACAAAGTTCACAGTCAATTAATATAAACTTTTCTACTTCCTTTCAACCTAAAAATATTTCTGAATCTTACCATATTTTCCTTCCAGTTTATTTTATTCATATACAACAAATATTTATTGAGGGCCTGCTATGTACCAGACACTGTAACAGAAATGAACAAAGTAGTCATCTCTGTTCCCAAGTGTACTGAGAGAGATAAACATAAAAATTAGCTGTGCCTTTCAATGTGAAATGTAGGTAGTAAGGAGCCCACAGCAGGACGTTCTGACACCTAGGGGTCTACAAGTTTAAGCTGAATCCGAAGTATGATTAGGAAATTTTTAGGTACAACAGTTCCACATCAACAAAGTTAGGGGCCTGAAGTGAAGAAAAAAAATAAGTTTGGAAAAGTACAAATAGGATAATACAGGAGGTGCACATTTTGTGACAAGGGTTATGGAAATAAATTATGCTGAACCTTATAGACACCATTAGTCTCTCATAAATAAACAAATAAGTAAATAAATAAGCTAAGGCTTATATGTCATTCTAAGGACCCTTGGAAGAAAAAGTGAATCATAACCTCTCAACCCAGGGCAGTATCATTCTGTAGAGAACATTGGAGAATGTGTGGGGTATTTTTGGTTGGCATAATGGGGGATGCAGTCAGCAATTAGTGCCTGGAGGGCAGGGATCCCAAACATCCTGCAATACTTAGTGGAGTCCTTCATAAGGAAAAACTGTCCCACCCAAAATGCCAACAAGGCCCCATTGAAAAACACTGCTCTAGGCCATGTGACATCAAATGGCCTTCCTCTCCACTTTTCTTTTGGTGCTTCATGATCTGGAGGCCCAGCAGTTAAATAAGGTGCCCATCTGCGGATAGTAAGAGTCACAACCGCATCTGTCTGACCTCAAAGCCCTGCTCCTTTTATTAGTCAGGATAAAGCAGTGATATGAAAACTAAGCATAAAAGACAATGTTTTAGAAAGAATAGAGCAGTAGTAGCATCAGTCCATGGGAAAGAGAAGGAAAATGAGACTGACAAAATCACTGTTTGCTTTGGCAACAAGCATGTTGACAACAGTCGGAGAATAGTAGCTTTATTACAAGGAATACAGGAAGGGTTGATTAGGAAGTGGAAATTTGGAATAGGTTAAATGTGTGCTTTCAATAAATGTGACAATGAAAGCGTGCATATTTTAAAGTAGTTTGAAGGGCCTGTTAGTTGTAGCAGCAAGTTTTTGTTCTCACTCTCTTTGGTCTGGGCAGATCATTATTTCTTTGAGGTAAGTAGGGTGTGTGTGTGTTTCACAAATGATAAGACTGACTGTTAGCAAGGGCCAACCAAAACTGACTTAAAGGAGAGTGTCTCAGGAATGGAACAGGAACAGATCTTCTTCTGGGAAGGTGGGAATCTGACAAACACTCAAGTACTGAAGCTCTTTTAAACAGAAAGATTTAGGTGGCATCTATACTACTTGGCAGTTTCAGCCCAGAGATAAGGGGGAAAATAGAGTTAATAACTGCACCAGTAAGGGGTAAACTTTGAGATTATCTCTGACACTAGCAGAGAGGTTCTTTGCCTGAGCCCACAGTAACTAAGAGGTAATAAAACTGCCTCTGAAAACAGCTAGGGAAGAGGCACTAGAATTTTTGAAAGATCATCACAAGGTACATCTAATGTAATCACAGCAACCACAATCACAGAAACGGCCTTCACTCAGAAACGTGGTAGAGATGTTATTCTTCATTTATACGTCACATGTCATTCATCAGATTGTTACTACAATCTGTGGCATAATTTAGGTAAAATTTACAATAGTATTTTTGTTGCATAAAATTTATAATGACATTTCTGACATACAAAATCACAAAGTGATCAGTGTGCATGACATGCTTTCTAATTAACATAATCAAGCATTCTTCATTATATCAGAGTGAAAATATGGTAATTAGGAAGCACATCAGTGTTACCTGAGCTATACTGAGATGTGAATACCATTTCATGTTAAACCTCCCTGGACCTACTTGCCAGGGTCTCTGTGATTCCTAGTGAGTGCCCACAAGCCACCTGAAACTTGACAAGCTGCACACACAGCACACTATTTCCTCTCACCACCTTCCTTCCATCCTCGTTCCTTTTCTTAGCTAACAGAAAATCCATTCACTCAACTGCCAAAGCTAGGAACATAAAACAAATGTCTGTCAAGTCACAGTAATACTCAATAAGGTACCATTGTTTATGACTGCTTTTTTATTGCTTTATAGATTTTAGTGGTAGAAAAGTAATGACAAATGCTACATGTGAATTTTAATTTTATAAAAATAACTTACAACTCTTTGGGAATTTTAATAAAAACAATTGTAGTTAAAGTGCTTTTATTTATTTATCTCAAAATGCCTGTGAAACTACCTTATTTTATAATTGCTCAGAAAACCTTGGGTTAAATATTTTGAATTTGTTACTTTATTACATAGATATTAGAAGGCAAATAATAATCAAATTCCTGTGATTTCTTCAAACTATGGAACATTTTTACTTAATAAATTAAACTGTTATTTCTAAATATAATTTTGAAAAAAATCCATTAAAAAGAAAAATCGCACTTGGGGACAACATTATGTCCTCACACAATGAAACAAAAGCTCTATTCTTCTAAGAGCAGACTTGGACATACCAATGTACAGCTCAAGCGAGCTCAGGAAATGTTTCAGTGATATTCCGTTATCCCTTGAGACACTTAACTTCAGTTCATGAAAATACCAGTGTCTAGGGGATGAAAATTACAATGGCTTCCTGTAAAAGCCCCCTCTAGGCTACAGGGAAAATTTAAACAATATGGCAAAACTCCAACCAAACCTCATGCTTAGGTTAAAATGTCTTTTATTTAAAAACTGATCTCTGCATTTATCTGTCAACAGTATATCTTTTCTATTTCAAGTTCCACATGTTTTACATGTTCCACAAAAATAAACTATAATGTATTCTAATGTAATATTAATTTTTACTATCAGTTTTCTTTGTAAGAAGGTTGGCATGTCACCTTACATATGTATGTACAGATGTGTTAATGGACAATTTTCTAATGTCATTTAAATAAATGCATAAATGAAGCTATGTACTGTCTGTTGCATTGGCATAAGAGAAATGCCAACTTGGAAATAATCCTTGAAGTATTTCAAAACCAGCAATCAAAATAGAAGATAATAGCATACATTTCAAACTCATCAAACTATTAGCCTAAAATAAATTTAATTTAATTTACTGAGTCATGAGCTATAGGAGAGAGCAAGCTAAAGCGATTTTTAATTTAGCAGACCTGCTACTCTCTGGGTATCAGTATTTGGGGGCGGGTGGGTGGAAGAGAAAGATCTAGTATATATTAATTCAAGCATACATTCTGAATCTAAGCAACTGGACCTCAGTTATAGCTACAACCTACCTGATGTTTGACCTTTATTAAGTTATCTGACCTCTTTGAGCTTTACCTTAGTATCTGTAATATGGTAAAAATAAATACAGAAACATAGAAAAAATATACCATAAAAATGGGAAAATTAATAAAACTGCCTCATAGAATTACACAATGGATGTTAGTTTCCTTTCTTCTCCCATTTCCAGCATTTGCTCCTTATACCCTGAGATACATAGGTGAAATACATTCTAACATTTTGCTAACTTCAAGATTTCAGTCATAAAGAGAATAAGGACTTGCTGAAAGATGGAGAGCTAGAGAATGGCAGTGAAAGTATTCAGGATTTTTACGATTTTCTCTCTTCCTTGTTCCCACACTGGTGACTTCCTTCCCGACATACTTTGCTGTGAGCTCTCAGACAACAGGCAGTGTGGATTTTGCAATCTTAGCATGCCATGTGCTTCAGTTAACTGGCGTCCCTGGGCACTGGGTGTGCTTCTGCCAATCTCTCCAGACTCTGATTGAGTATGGCATGCGCCTGCTGATTCCCACTCTCCCAGCCCAGAGTAAAAGACCAAGCCAAGCTGCCACCATCAACCCCAACCTTAATCTAATTCTTCTCATTCCTGATACTTAGGGTACCCCAGAAGGTATATATTTTCTGTCTGCCTTTTAGGTCAATTGTTCATTAAACACACACACACACACACACACACACACACACACACACACACACACATCATAGCACGTCATACAATTTTCTTTTTCTCACTCTGACATACACAAATGCACACATATAAATACACTCTTCCCTTAGGTTCAAACTTAAAGGAACGTATTTTAACTTATTAAATTACATTAAAATAGAGAAAAATAAAGAGAAAATGGTGAAAAGTAAAGTTATCTCATGTTAACAGAACTAAGTCAAAAAAGCATGTCCTGTCATTGCATATTTAATTTTTAACAAGTATAAGAGGTAAAAAGTCTCCCCGTGAAATGTTGGCAAATATAGCACAGGGGTGGCACACAGCATAAGATATGATCATACTAACCACAGATGGGAAATTAGGCCACTAGACTAGCCCAAACCTAGAGACTGGGGAAATGCAGCAGTTTTAATTTGGTTCTGCCATATTTGATTTATGTAAAAGTTTCATGTTGGCTTTATAGCTGGAAATGTGTTCTTCTTCAAATAGTTTTAACATTAATAATTTGCGGATTGAAATCTGTGGTTAAATACATTTTTAAGAGGGTATTTGCAGCTAGCAAAATTTTGCGCAATGATCCATTGCAACTGCTGGAACCAGTCTAAGCCATAGGACAGATTTCCAAGGAAGCTGAAGAAAGCCAAGACGCTAGAGAACTCCAGATGAGGCAACAAAGCCAAGATGCCATTTTTAATCCAAAGCCCAGCCTCCCTTTGCCTATATGTATTTTCATCCTAAAATAAAATCAGGTTTCTTATTGGCCAAATAATGAGCTCCCTGCAAAGAAATAAATGATAGAAGAAAAGGGTAATCAACATTAATGGGAAAACAAGAAGGTTAAACACAAAGTAATAGGCATGCAGAGAGAACATGGAAGAATATGTACCGTGTAAATGTAAGTTCCAAACACTGTTTTCTGCATTTCCATGGAAAACCTCATGTTAGGGAAAATGATTTCTGGGCCTTCGATCTGGAAACTAAAAGAGGCCTCCTTGGAGCCTGATAAATAACAACATCGTCATGATGTTATAAAATCACGATGCATTCTTCTTCTAAAATATCTCACAATGTCTTACAAACATCTTTTTATTAATCTCTATTCTCTGAGATATATATGCAACATTTGACTGATTAAAGATTTTAGTCATACAAAGAATAATGATTTGCCAGTGATAGCTAAGTGGAGACAAGATTAGCAACCAAGTCACCCAAAATATGTAACAGACCTCTATCCAGGAGGCAATGTCATTTTGAAGTAGAGTAAATTCACAACAAAATTACTTGAAGTGAGCAGCACGATCCATGCGTTTTTAAAATACCCCACTAAAGATGACGACTATTTCCCAGATTGGTCCTGGGATTTGTTCATGTCAATGACATGTTTGATTTTTGAAGACAGAGAGTCTGCTATCAGCCACAAACAGGATCACATTATATTTGTCACACTGAAGAGAAATGTTTCCTATCTGGTCTTCAAAACAGAATTATTGGAGCTCTGGGGCAAGATGGCAGAATAAAGCCAAATTTGATTTTAAAACACATGTCTGCTCTGAGAAATATATGTAAAACATGGGTGGGGAGAAGGATGACGAATTAGTCAAACAAGTTTCAATATTTTGCCTGTTATAAATTGGACTTCCAGGGAAAATAAGCAGTTTGAAACTGAGCACAGAATCTTCCTTCACACAAGCCTAACAAATGAACAAAACAGATTAAAACTGATCAAGAAAAATATAGCAATCAAATGAAGGAGGAGGCACAATCTTAATGTCACTTTCTTTTTAAGAAATGGTCACCAGAGAAGAGAAAGTGAAGATTCTAGAAAGTGTACAGTTAGCTCAAACACATGCGACTCCTACATACACCAGAGAAGTAAGGAAGAGAGGTGAATGCACAAAATCTCAAATTTTCCGCTAATGTCATCGATTTATTTTAAAGAAGCAGCCTGAGCCATGCCTGTCTACCTATTACCAGCAACTGTATTCTCAGATATTTACCCAAGAAAAATAAAAACACGTCCCAAAAAGACTTGTATAATAATGTTCATAATCCCAAAGCCAGAAGCATCCAAATGTTCATTAACAAGAAGATGGACAAACCAACTATGGTATATTCATACAATGAAATATTACTTAGTAATTAAAAAGAAATTGCTCCATGCAAAGCATCGAACTGAGTGAATTAAAGTCGAGCACAAATGAGTACATACTTCATGACTCCACTTATATGAAAAACTTATCCATGACAGATATCAGAACAATGGCTGCCTACATTGTGGTAGGATTGGCAGAGAAGGAGCATAAAGAGAACATTCTGGGCTTAGATGGTGGATGCATTTGTCAAATTCATGAAAACATACACTTAAGATCTGTACATGTTACAATATGTAATTGATACCATGATTAATTGTTTAAGATACAAAATAAATAAAGAAATAGAGTGAGGGGATAAGCAGATAATGCAGGGAAAGATGTAGAAACCCCCCAACAGACAAATAGTGCTCCTGTGTGTCACAGGTTCAGAAATTTCCACCAAGTCTGTCTAGCTCATGTATTCCTCCCTAGGAAAAAAGCTAAGATGAAAAAGCACAACTATCAAAATCAACCCACTTAATTTCCAGCAATACAGAGGGATTTAACAGAAGAGAAAAAATGAAAGAGGAAATAAGACACAATTTTCTGAGGGAATGGGAAATCTTCAGAGAGAAACACACAGAGGTCCCTATGGAAATCCCCATACCTCTGTGAACTATACACCATGTCCAAAACCCACAGTTTTCCCCTCACTGTGTCAGTAGTCAGGAGCCCCTCACTGACTAAGAGCTGCTGGGATTAATCAGGGCAAGTGAACACCCAGGGCCAATTATCTTTGAAAGCAGTGAAGGTTATGGGAGTTCATCTTGACTCTGGAAGATCTGAAACCCAATGGAATAAGAAAGTTCCCCAACTAGGTGGAGGAAACCCAAGCCCATTTTGTTTTCAATGGCCTTTAGGCAAACAGTTTAGTCCACCCACTGCCATAGCCAGCCACAACCTCTTTCAAGTTCTGCTCTCCCCCATAATCATAATGTCAGGATAAGAAAAGCATATTGAATGCCTGGAAAGGCAGTTAAGAGCATGGCAAATAGGCCTCAAAAAGGGTAGAAGCAAGAATTCATTTAGACCATATCAAACCAGCTGGAGGACAATAGAGCTGCCTACAACTAACATGAATAAGATGTACAGAAAGCATAGTGCTGGGATCCCAATAATCCTACTTTAACACTGTGTCAAACATCTGAAATAGCAGATTGCTCTGTAGCATGACTAAGGTTCTGGAGAGTGAGCTACTGAATGTATTGAATGATACCTTATAGAGGTATAAGAAGATAAAATGTTCTGCATTGATGCCTTTGAACAGAGGAAGATGGAGAGGAGACAGCAAGAAACTTCCATCTACACTCTTCATTATCATTTCTCCATGTCTTTATCTATCATATAACTAGCCAGTGGAGAAAAGCAGAAATTAAGGATAGGAAAAGGCACTGCAACTTGTAGCAGCTCCTGGGTATGGGAAATTATGCAAAATAAGACTATAATAATAAATACCTTCCTGTATGGATGTAGTGAATTCACTTTTACACTCTAACAGTAAGTCCTAAGAGTAAGACCTGCTGCATGACTGCACTGTCTCTTGTAATTATGGTTTAACTGGCTATGAACAAACCATAATCTCGAAGGCAATTCTATTCTTAACAATAAACAATAATATAATAAAATGTAATTCATGAAATGAAAGTAGCAATTACCAAAAGAAAATCTGTAAAGTCTTACAAAAAGTGAATATTGCACCAGGAAGGAGATCACAGAAACACAAACATCTGAAACAGGCAACCATTTCTAGGGCAACATACACACCATTCATATGATGCATTTTTATGTAATCATGCTGTTATCTCAGAATAAATGAAGCACCTGTGGATGCTAAAAACATATATAGTTTTCCCACTCTCACAATGACCCTATTTATTTTACCAAGTTTTCAAAACAATTTATCCCCAGCAGAAACCTGATGAAGCAAGCTTCATCCTTAGGAATATTTTTTTATTACAAAGAAAGACACAAGAACGTAATTACTGAAAGAGAGATTTGTATTTACTCCACATTACAATATAGCTATCTTCATTGAATAAAGACTGAACACACACACACACACACACACACCCCCTATACAATTATTGTTGATACTTAATCACCACTCGAAGGGCATGTTCCTCATTTAACCAGGGGTGGGAAAATTTAATGACAGAAACAAACATTCCATGCAAGCAAAGATAGCATACAGTCCCTAAAAACAAGCTATCTAATTAAAATGCAGAAAGACATCTGTGCTCTGCAATCATTAAGTGCACAAGAGAGACAATTTAAAGGTTCATAAAAATCTCTGATAAGAAAACTGGAATGAATTTACAAAAAATTTAAATATGAAAATAATAAACTAATACAAATAGGAAATAAAATAAAAAATACCAATAAATAAATAGGAAATACCAATGGCTTTTCACCTAGTAAACCATATGCTCTGAACCATGATTTGGGTCACATATAAAAACAAACTCAGACTTCATAGCTTTACATTCAACATATAGGATAGTCAATGTAACCCTAAAGGGAGAGAGCACTTCTCTATACAGCCTGCTCCTATTAGAGCATTGTCAATTACCATAGTGTACAGCGGAGGTTGAGTAACATGGCTGATCTCTTTCAATAGTATTAAAGCTTTCCCTAGACCAGTCCAATAAACACATGTTCCCAATAACTCCCCCAATGAATAAGCCCCTTTCAAAAGAGAAACAGGACTTACAGAAACACTAACCTCTTGATTAAAAAGCACATACTTAGTCAGTGGACTGTGAAGGTCTTCCCCAATTCGCATGCTTCGGGCTGCATTTACAATCAGTTAGTTACATCAAATCCCTTTTTGTTTCCCTCCAGTGACTTTTTATCACCCTGTTATTTCACTCCTAAACAACTGCCATACCTGGCTTTCATCCAGATTCCCTGCAAAGTATATCCCTCCCAAAGCATAGGAGCCAGCCTATTTATGTGACCAACCTCCTAGAACCTCCATAATATGGTAGATAAAAAAATGTTTTCAAAATAGTTCCCAGTTCAATGAGGCATTTATATTTGTTTAACTGAAGAGGCTCACTCATTCCTTTTTTTAAGAGACAGGGTCTCACTATGTTGCCCAGACTGGAACGCAGTGGCTATTCACAGGCGTGGTTATAGCACACTACAGTCTAGAACTCCTGGGCTCAAGTGATCCTCCTGTTCAGTCTCCCAAGTAGCTGGGACTACAGGTGTGTGCCACCATGATGGGCTGGCTTATTCCTTTTCTGATTTTTTCTTGAAGTTTTTAATGAAGTCTTTCTCTTTCATATACTCTAGAACTGCTGAAAAAAGAACACATTCAGCTAAGAACAAAAATATCCAGGTGATAATCTCATTTTAGTCAGTAAAAAGCTACCTGACCTTGAGAATCCACCCTGCCCTTAGCATCTCTGAACCTCAGATTGTTCTTCTGCCAAGTTGGTGAATTTTGGTAATTTCATTTCTATTTCAAAATGGCGTGAATTTGTGACACAGGACATCTAAGAAGTGACCTTTTGATGTCAATCATACTTTATCCCACATCGCTCTCATTTTAATTAAGTGTTCACCCACCCCTAAGCTTTATCCCTGAGAGACGATAAATTGATGGCTAATGATTTATCCTAAACCATTCTTAATTCCCAATATTTTCTTCAATACCCAAAGTTTCCAAAGTCATATGAATGTATTCCTACTGACAATGTGATACTCAACATTCCTACCAGCATTTTTTTTAGTTACTACTTTGCCAGTTAATCTATTCCACTTTTCCTTCTAAACTCCAAGCTTGGATTAATAAAACTATTTCCTTTCAAGGATCACTGTGCATTCCACAGGGAATTACACATATATGCTAATTTGATCCACGACAGATATATGAGATTCAACTCCAGCAGCTCAGTAATTCATTTCTCTTACCCTGCCCCTCTTCTCCATTGCCTAAAAGTAGTTAGTAAACTTTTATCATTCACACTAAGCACTACAGTCCCTCACTCTCAACAGATACTGTCAGAAGAAAAAAAAAAGTTAGCCATGAATTCCTTTAACTACCCTCTTCTTTATTTATATTGTATGTGTTCTTTCCATCTTTCCTCCTGTGGTAGACAAACTGGTGTTACAGTTGCTTTTCCTTTCCAAAGTTATACCCTTCTTAAGTGAATTTAAATGCAGCCTGTCACATCTATTCCATAGCCATCCATCAATCTCATCTATTTCTTTTATCAATGTTCTTCTACTACAAAGTTTTGTTTCCCCTTCTGCTCAGGATATATGTTCAATTCCCCCAAACTTTAAATAAACAAATTATTTTCCATTGGACTTTCTTGAGGTTAGAGGATCTGGAAATGTAGTTTCTGGCTAAGCATCTACATCCTAGTAATTATTCTATAATATGGAATAAAAAGCACAACTTTTCAGCAGACAGAAAGTTGTCTCTATCACATCATGTCACTCACTGAGCTCCATGTGTAGCTTTTCTGAATCCTTTTAACAAGTCTTTCATTACATTTTCTTATTCTCATAATTTAAGAGCTATATTGGAATGTTCTACTTCTATTGCACTTTCTTCTTGCTCTCCGAGCTCTAACTGGACTAGATCACCAGTTCCATAATCGCACCTGTCACCTCTCTATGAAATCTTTGACAGCTTTAACTCCAATCTTAACCTTTTTGCTAAGCTCTAGTGCTACATGTTCAATACTTTACTTAACAGTACCATTCTGAATCATCCACAAGCAATTCAACATGGAAGTATCAGTTAGGATGCTTTAGGTTACAAGTAATAGGAAAACTCTACTCATTCTGTTTTAGACCACAGTAAATTTATAGCCTCATGTGACATGAGGTAGAACAGGCTGCAGGCACAGTTAAAATGTACATCAAAGCTCCGAATCCTTTTCTCTGCATTTTCCTTAGTTCTTCCCTCCTCTACATGTTGGCTTCATCCTCAAGCTGATGAAAAGATAGATGTGACAATTCTACACGTCAGGTGCAGGCATAACGCCATCCATAAAAATAACTGCATCACTCACTTTAAGAGAAAAACTTTACAAAAGTCCTATGAAATTAGGCCCATGCTCATTCCTAAATCAATCATTGGAATGAGATTACCATAGTTAGCTTAGACCAAGGCTCTTCAGTCTTTGAAGTACTGACATTTAGAACCAGATAGCTATTTGTTGTGGAGGGTTATCCTATGCACTGCAGTATTTTTAGCAGTATGCCTGGCATTTACAGCCTACATGCCAGCAGCATTCCCCACATGGGTAACCAAAAATGTCTTCGGCCAATGCCAAATGTCTCCTGGAGGGTGAAATCGCTCCCAGTGGAGAATCACTGGCATACACTAAGCATGATCTATCCTTAGAGTATAAATGAGGGGCATTCCTATGGTCTGAATGTGTCCCCCAAAAGTCATGTGTTGGAAACAATCCCCAATGTGACAGCGTTGGGAGGTGGGGATTTTGGGGAGGTATTTATGTCATGAAAGCAGAGCCCTCAGGAGTGAATTAATGCTACTATAAGGAGAGTTATGGGAATGAGCTCACTCTTTCACTTTTCTGCATGTAAAGAAATATTCACCTCTGTGGGCCCTTCCACCTTCTACTATGTGGGGAAACAGCAAGAAGACCTTACAGGTGCCAGAACCTTGACTTTGGACTTCCCAGCCTCAAGAACTGTGAGAAAATAAAATCTGTGTTCTTTATAAACTACCTAGTCTGTGGCATTCTGCTATAGCAGTACAAACAGACAACAACAGTCATCTTCCCTTAATAGGGAAGATAAGAAATAGGTGTTGGGTAGGCAATCAATAGTTACCACTACAATGTCCAAAACCAAAATTCTTTTCTACTCCACACCTCCAGAAATGTATTTCTTCTTATGAATACCCAATACTAACATATAACTGTCTAGATATTCAATGGCCCAAAGAATGCTGGACTCATCTTGATACTTCAATCAAGATGAAGTTCAAAATGTACCCATGTTCAATTGTCAGCAACTCCTAGCACTGCTGACTATGAAGCACTCCATGAATTTGTTCTCTTCTCTCCATCTGGACTTTCACCTAAATATCTCAGTGATTACTTCCTCACTGTTTGCTGCTTTCTAGGCTTTCCTCCAGTTTTGAGAGTTATCTTTTAAAGGACAAATCTAGTCAAATCACTCTCCAACTTAAAACTATTTTATGGTTCTTCATCGCCCACAGAACTAAACTGAAAATCTTAAGCCTGTTATATAAAGCCCTACTGACATATCCCTTGCCCACTGCTATGCTCCGACTCCAGTCACCTTGCTTATTTTATTCTTTAGCCACTCTAGATTATTTGTTGTTCCTCAAACAAGATGTGCCATTTGATACACTGGTAATTTGTTTGTGTTAAGCCCACTGCCTTGAGTGGCCTCACACTCCCAAATCTTCACCCTTCTTTGGGTCCTCCAAACTTCTCATGCATTATTTTATTTTTGGTGGCTTCTATTCTCCCCATGAGAAAGTTAATTACTGTAACACCTGTATCACTATATCATTTTTAAAATTACAATTCTTTTTTTTTTTTTTTTGAGACAGAGTTTCACTCTTGTTACCCAGGCTAGAGTGCAATGGCACAATCTCAGCTCACCGCAACCTCCGCCTCCTGGGTTCAAGCAATTCTCCTGCTTCAGCCTCAAGAGTAGCTGGGACTACAGGCATGTGCCACCATGTCCAGCTAATTTTTGTATTTTTAGTAGAGACAGGGTTTCACCATGTTGACCAGGATGGTCTCGATCTCTTGACCTCGTGATCTACCCGCCTCGGCCTCCCAAAGTGCTAGGATTATAGGCGTGAAAATTACAATTCTAATTGAAACACTTAATTCGTCATCTTACCGCTTTATTTGTGAGTCTGCATAGCGAGATCACGAGCTACTAAAGGTGATGAGTTACCTCTGTTATCAGCAGGTTCTGTCACCATGTTTGGAACATAACAGGACAGCTCAAGTATAGGGCTCCTGAAATTGACTGACTTGAACTCATTTGAATATTTGTCCCAAATTTTAATTTGGTACAAATCCAATCAGTGATTAAATCCAGTCAATTAAATGTATTTGTCTCTAGTAAGCAGCCAAATTATCTAAAACATTCACATATCTTATAAAATCTTAATAAATGCTTGTTGAACAGTCAGATAGCTTAAGTCCAAAAGGTGAATAGTAGTGTGACAAAAAGTCAGCTATAACACCTACCAAATCATCAAAACATTAAAAGGGATGATAATTTCCAACTATGTGCATGATTTAGAGGGCCTGCTTACATACGTGTATGCCTAGAGCCTATCCAAATCCCTCCGACTTCACACCAAATAATGAACAGGTTACGTTTCATGTTGATCTTGAAAGCCCCAGTGTCTAACTGCTTACTTTGATCAGGGTGAACAGCACCTGTGGTTATCTGCCAAACCTTACTGACCCCTCCTGTCCTTTGTAGAAAACTTTAATTGCATTAGCCTGTTGGCCATGGTGCAAGGGTACATTACGGTATTCTGGAATGCTCTAGGTTCAAGGACTTCCGCATTTTTAGCACACATAAAACTAATCTCTTAAATATTAACAAGACATAATTAGTGCCCTAACACATTGCTAAATCTTATACCTAACATGGGATTTGAATAACAATGCTACAACATGGTCCTGTCCTCTCTGTCCCTCAGGCTCTTATTTAGCTTCATTTTCCAGGAACAGCCCAGGATCCAGTTTTCACCTGTAATGACAAACTGCAATAGGCCTCAAGAAAGAGAAAAAAACTAGTGCGAGCACCAGAAATGAGCTGGATGTGCATGACAGTCCTGCCTTTAACTAATAGTCTTGTGATCACACACACTGCCTTAATAAGGCCCTGCACTTAAATGTCAATCTTATTTTTGTTTCCTGCCCAGTCAGCTGGAATAAAATGATAGTTCCTGCTAAATGACTGCTCCAGAGAGGAAGCAAGTGAATATTAGTGATGGGTACATAAAAAGTATAATTTCTGAAAAAGATTAAGACGCATTCTTACACTGCCGTAACTTATAGAGCTGAAGAGACATTACTTTTCCCCTGCCCTTCACCCTATTTACAAGCGCAAAAAAGATCAGGTTTCACAGAAACTCCTGTTTTCATTTAGGTCGTCTGAAATGGAGCTACTGCATTATGAAACAAAAGCTCCATTTTTCTTCAGGACAAGAAAATCATAGCTAGCCATATGTCATCTTTATATTTTTGGATAGAATCTGGATCTTTTTCTTTATGTGTTCCCCATCTCTTTTTAAAAAAAAAAAAAAAAAAATTTATACAGCACCTTTGATTTTTCTGTATTGCAATTACCCAATTGTGGTCTTCAAAATTTTATCCAACTTAAAGTTAAAAGCTAAATTATTTGCTTTTTGTTGAGGATAGCTTTAATATATACTCTGAAAAGTCTAAATCCTTGTTTCTCTCTTCAGTATTCATCCCAAACACAGCTCCCTTCAAGCTTCACATTACCCTTTCAGTTCTTTCTCTGTAGAGAGAGTCGTCACATTTTTGAGGTTTGGTGGAATCTGTCTCTTGTAGTTCATTCTTCACATTATAACATCTGCCAGAACTCACTTCCCTACAGTAGAAAACTACAAAAATAGCCAAACTATCTATATGCATACCGTTTGAAACGTAACTTTGCCTCCCATCAAGAGGCAGTCTATCTCCTCACCCTTTGAATTTGGACTGGTCTTGTTACTTGTTTTGGCCAACAGAATATGGTGAAAGTGATGGTATGCCAGTTCCAAGAGTAGACCTTAAGAGGATTTGCACACTTACCCTTGCTCTTTTAGAACCCTGTCAGCCACTATATAAAAAAAGCCTAAGCTAGCATCTGTGATGATGGGAGCCCATAAGAAATAGAGAAAGCAATCCCAACTGAGGTCATCCCAGAGCCAGACGTACCTGACTCTGCAGCTTATCATAAACACAGGCGTTAGTAAAACCAGACAAGACCATCTAGTAGAGATGGTGGTTGCCTTAAACCACCACCATTTAAGTTTTGTAATAATTTGTTATACAGCAAAAGCTAAGTAATATAGCTGCCCATATACATTTTTAACAACCCAAATTCTTCTCTACCGTGCCATTTTTCTTTTCATATGATAGGCAAAATATTTCTCACCAATCAGGCTATCCTTTTATCCAAACATATATTACAAAGTCCTTTCTTTTCTTTTTCTGAGACAGGGTTTCACGCTGTCACTCAGGCTGGTATGCAGTGACACAGTCACAGCTCACTGTGCCTCTACCTCATGGGCTCAAGCAGTCTTCCCACGTCAGCCTTCTGAGTACGTGGGGCCACAGGTGCAGGCCGCCATGCTCAGCCAATTTTTTCATTTTTTGTAAAGATGGAGTCTTGCCATGTTGCTAAGGCTTGTCTTAAACTCCTGGGCTCAAGTGATCCTCCCAACTCAGCCTTCCAAAGTGATGGGATTACAGGTGTGAGCCACTGCACCTGGCCTATTATAAAGTCTCACAATGTAACACAAAAAAAGTCTCCTTATTCCCGAAGTATTTGTAAAGAGCATTCTTGGCCAAAATGATATTAAAGGAAATATTGTATAAAATGTCCCTCAAATGAAATATTTAAAATTCTGCTAATTCACACAATTGTCATATAATGTAGAAACAAATCTTTTCATATTCCTTTTAGGATTTTTAACCTGCTATGTACCACATAGTTTTTTGAAACAGAGTTTTGCTCTTGTTGCCCAGGCTAGAGTGCAATGGTGCAATCTGGGCTCACCACAACCTCCACCTTCCGGGTTCAAGCAATTCTCCTGCCTCAGCCTCCCAAGTAGCTGGGATTATAGGCATGCACCACCATGCCCAACTAATTCTGTTTTCCTAGTACAGATGGGGTTTCTCCATGTTGGTCAGGCTGGTCTTGAACTCCTGACCTCAGGTGATCCACCCACCTCAGCCAACCAAAGTGCCTCCCAAAGTGCTGGGATTACAGGTGTGAGTCACTGCGCCTGGCCCATACCAGATATTTTGGAAATTATATATCTTTTCATCTTTTCTATGAGAAGATAGGCTTAATGAGGTTAAATATTTTGTTCAAGGTCAAAAAGTAAGTAACAGATATCATACTTAAATTCATGTCTTCTGATTCCAGAGCCCATTCTTTTATTATTATTATTATTAATGCGATTTTAAATAGAGACAGGGGTCTCACTATGTTGCCTAGGCCAGTCTCAAACCCTGGGCTCAAGTGATCCTCCCACCTCGGCCTCCCAAAGTGCTAGGATCACAGGTATGAGCCACCACACCCACCCAAACCATACTGGCCATCTTGACTTTGAGAGTATTTACCCAAATTCCTAATGCCTGAGATATACTAAGTTTTGCATCAACTTGTAGAACACATTCCTTAAGCATATTTGTTTACTCATTCATGCAAGTGGCAGAAGCAGCGTAAGGACTCTCCTGATCGCTGAATCTTCGGATTTACTTACCTTTTGTTTCTGCTTTGTCTCTTCTCAGAGGACATAACAATGGATTAAGTCACCTTCTCCTACCTGTTCCTACATGCTTTCCTGTCAAACAAATCAGCCATCTCCTCTAAAAATTCTTTTTTCCAGCCCATCTTCTAATCTATGACTGAAATACATAGAGGAGGAAAAAGATAAAATGCAAATCAAAACATCAAATATTCATCAAATGTAAGAAGCCAACTTACTGTCCTATGAGAGTCATCCTGGCCCTTCGTTATACTGGTTGTAAGCTTTTTGAACAAAGTGGGCTTCTTTCTCAATATTTTGACATGATAGATGTTTAGTAAATGTATGTTGAGAAATAATAATGTAAAAAGGAGAAACTATATTTTCCCTCTCTGGCTTCATGCTGCATTCAAAGGAATTATCCTTTATGGAAGTTAACTTGAACTTTATGTTTTTTCCTTGCTAAGGGCTATTAACATCAATATGCACCACAGAGGGGATTTTTGTTTTTCTTCTGATAGCCATCTTTCAACGAGTCTGGCTGCAAGTAAATGAGATCAGCATTTCACGAGCCAACTATTGTGTGGCTTATTGCCTATACTTGCTAAACTTTTTCCCATAGTTTGCCTCTGTTTCTATCACGGACTTTATCTTGTAATGAAAATTAATGCCCTGATTTAAATGAGTGATATGAAATATGATCTATTATGCCTGCTGGCAAACAGTACGTTTCACCTCATTACCACATTCTTAAAGAATAATTAGCATCTCTAGGGATGATTTGGATATTACATATCCAACATTTGCAGATACCTTTATTCATAGTTAAAACACAGTGGTTCTTTCCTTTCCACATACTAAGCCTCAGTTATAAGTTTTATGAATCCTGAACATTAAAATTATTCTCTGGGGAACACAGATTGTGTTACTGTTAAATCAGCTGCATGCTAGTGGAGCCCAGAAACTCTGTACTTGCATACTTGTAAAATTGTCACTATTGTCTTATCTTTGCCTTGCTTCCAAAGTTACTTACTCCCTTTAAACACTTTAACTGAAACGGATAAGTAAAATGGAAAACTGACATCATTTAACTGAAATATTTACTCTCAAAGTTCGCAAGTGTTCATGACATATTCAGATAATTGAGACCAATAGTATGTCTTTGCTCAATTATTGGAGAGCTCACAAATCACTATCTAAATCAATCTCTCATTTGGATATGGACACTGAAATACAAACAATGTAAGTTTAATATACTTTAAATCATCTTTATATAGCAACAATCTAGAATGTAAATATTAACTGAAGCATGTTATTCACGAATTTCAAATAAATTTGAATCTAAAGTTAACTGCATAAAATACATTTCACGAAATCTACTCATCAAAAAATAAGCATGGTTATTCAGAGCACGAAATACAACATTAAGCCTTTGTTATCAGTCCCTTGGTTTAACTTCTTTTAACAATTTCTCTGAATTCTTTTTTTCAGATCTGCTAGGATTTTCCTATTCCCTTAAAATAGTTTGAAGCTTGTCTTATTTAAAGTGAGGATTTTGTTTTATTACCTGTCTGACAAGTATAAAACTTTAACTTTTATGGTTCTGTTTCGGTGGCTAGTTGTTTCTGCTGGTTCTTATTCTGGGTTCCTAGATTCCTTGTGTGCTTGCTTAAATTCACCTGTAATTTGCCCAAGTTATTGATGGAACTATTTGGGAATTCTTGGAGGCTTAGGATTGGTATTTGCCGTCTACCAGACTCACACAAAAGCACCACCTGTTCAGAACAACCTTTAACTAAATCCACACCTAGCTTTGTTTGAACTGCCTAGGTAAGGTGTATTTAAGCAATGAATTCTTGAGAACACCAGTGATTAGCTAAAACTTCTCAAAGATCTGTTTATTTCATTTGGTTTGATTTTGGGGCTATCTTCTGCTAAGCACTATAATGACTCCTCTTGCAGTTTCCTGAGAGGGCCAGGAGAGTTTACTTCTGGTTCACTATTATCCTGAGGTATAGCCCTTGGGATCTCAGCTTTATGCAGGGAGAATGTCCCCTCTTAAACTCCCTACCATGGGGAGACCTTGGGCTCAAGGTGGCCAGGTTATGCAACTGACTAATTTCCTCAGGCAAAAGCAGCTTCAGCTTTTCAATGACCTCTGAGTTCTCATTTTCTTCTGAGGTTTTAGTCATGTGATTCCTTGTTATTTTTCAGCTTTCTCATGCTTTTAAGATTATATAGATATTCACCAAAATTTTTTTTAGCTGTTTTCAGTGGTAGGGTTGGTCTGACTATCCTAGTTGACCATGTTTCCAGAAATAGAACTTTGCTTTGGTTTAATAAGCTTCATTAAACCAAACATATTCCAGTTGTCTGAAGTGTTTGTTCTAATGATATATTTTAATTGCAAATCACAAACAAAACTCATGCAGCTGTAAACACCTGGAGGTAGTTATAAGGATATGGGTACACAAGACCCCAGGAATAGCTGAACCATCCAGACCAAAAGAAGAGGAGGAGCTTTTTACAATGGACCACATAGAGATAAGAAGAATGGAACAGCGGGAGACTGTGGCCTTTGCTCCACCTTAAGAGTTCTCCAACTTAAGAGGAAACAAGGATCACATAGATTAAAACACAGATTGCTGGTCCCCATCAAGTTTCCTAAGTAAAGCCTAATAACTTGCATTTATTCTAAGTTCCCAGTTAATGCTGATGCTGCTGGTCCAGGGACCACCTTGTGAGAACCACTGCCCTACTGCATTATTGTTCAAGAATGAAGTCTCAAGGTAAATTACTCAGATTCTGGCCCTAATTACCCAGCTACTGGACGTATGAACTCAGACATGTTATGCCTCTTTATGCCTTGGTTTCCTCATCTTCGAACATGTAAAATATATATATATTACATGTTGCTGTATCTGTTCTCAATAAAATTAAACACTATAATTAAATTTCTTTATATCAAATTACTATTTCATATAGGCTTTATTCAAATATATTATTGAGCTCTTATTTCATGTGGTTCCTTCACGTTAAGATCACCAGAGGTTGTCAGTACTACTTACAGCCACACCTCAGTAAGTGAATAAGAGACCAAAGAGAAACTTAACCCACACGAGGATAAAGTTCCAGTAAGTATATATTTTTACTACCTGTTTTTATGTTAATATTAGATCCACAGGTCAGAAAACATGATAGAAGGGATGATGTATATATACTGCCTGACAGAGTGATGCTCAAAAGAAAATCCATGCTACAATCTTGAGGAGCACAGTAAATATCAACATGAGTCAAAACAATAATACAACTCTTCCTAAAAAATAGCATTAGATAAGAATTCTATATGAAGTGAAGCAGTTGCTTTAAAAACACCACTTGAAATATTAACCACTATAACTCTAACTTCTCACAGAAATAGTGGTTATGGATCCTTCATCTATGGATTTATCACGCTCTTCACTGATCCTATCTGTCATGCTGAAACACAGCATCTACTACACATCCTTTTTCTTCTTCGCCGTCCATTTCACCATGCAAAGAAGTAGAAAATAATACAGGCTTCTCTTCTCAAAATGACCCTTGACAAGTATGTATCTCTCCTGAATTTATTTTGTAGAATCCCATGAGTTAATTCAAGTTTGTTAAAAGAGTTATAAACTACTTTTAATTGCACGCATTTGTTTTTCATTCAGGAACTGGCTTCCTTCCCATGAAGAATGAGGACCTCTATCTCTACAGACTGTATCACAGGGTTAACAATTCCTGGGTCCTAGAACATATTTTCTCTTTCTGACCTGAACAAACAACTTGTACAGTCAATTACATACGAGTGTTTCTCATTATGTGAGACTGTCCTTATATAATTTAAACGTTTAGTTAGTAGAATAATGTTAAACATTTTATAGCACATAAAACTTAGAACATGAGTAACTGGATAACAGAGAGCTATGTGTAAGTGACTTCAGGTGATTTATAGAACTTCTCAGAGCCTTACCCTTCTAATTTGTAAAATGGACATAAAAGTACCTACCCCATGCCAAGACTGTGAGTGTTAAATGAGATAATATACATGAGCATTTGGCAAGTTTCTTTCCTTCTACAATATATTAGATAACAGAGCCAGTGTTAAAATGTGATGTAGCTCTTTATATTTAACTAGGCATTTAAGAAAAGATACTCTGAAGCTCCTGGAAAAGCTACCATTAACTTATTCCAAAAGCTAATTAATATAAGGAACCATTTTGCAGCAAAGGGCAGAAATACTGCTAAAAGATATCATTTTAGATAAAATCATTTTTGTCTCTAACGATAGCTTGATTATTTTGATCCTCCCTCAAGTGGGTCTTTTCAGCAGATTTTTGAAATTGTCTTTGTTTCCCTGTAATTCTTGCCAGGAATTGACCACAAACTTCTCCCTTGGAGCTTTCCCTTAGGCCTAGGTTCACCTTGTGGTTGTCAGCCTGTCTCTGGCGGCCCCCGTGCTGGTTCTCCAGTGTCTGCTTCAATGTCACCATGTGCCTCTGTGCATTTGTACCCAGATCTGGTGTCAGCTCGCCCTCACATTTTGCTGCAGAAAACAGAATCTCTCCAGGCATGATCAATTTACCAGTGTCCTGGGTTTTGGGGCCTACGTACTCCTGGAATCAATGCTGCCCTTTTCCAGACAATCTCACTCAGAGGACAGATCTCTGTTCTTCTCACGCCCCTAACCCTGTTTCTTAACCTTTGGGTTATGATAGCTGCAGCTATAAAGAAAGAAACAAATAAGTTAGCCAAGGGAAAAACTTCTGTGAGTTGAGGAAGACAAGAAGGACATGGACAATAGCATTGGACAAAAGAATAAAAATTGCTTTAAAGGTCTGAGAGTTTTACATAAACATCATCAGTATTAAAATACCTGGGACCTTGTGCTCTTAACCAACATCTAAATCTCCTCCACACTAAAAGCTTTCAGTTTAGGACCCCAAAGTGATTTTTTTCCTTTAGGATATTGTTGACACTTTTATTATCAGGGACAGTGTCAAAACTGATTCACTTAATTACATGTCTTTGGCTTACGGTCAATATTGCCGAAATTCATCTATCCTATCTTGTTAGCCTCTCTGCCTGATTTCATCACTAAGAGGGGTAAAATTTCATTCTCCTCTGATTAGTCTATTGCTAGACTGATAACATGACTACTTCTGGCTTCCCCACTCTTCTTATTTATTGGGAACCATGACTATCAGAGCTAAAGTTTCAGGACTAAGCTTAAATAACACAAGCACAAATTTCATTTAGTTTATTTTGTTACAACAGTGTCCAAGTCATATTTTGAGCACCTTAATATAAATTACAAGTACCCAGAGGATGTACACTCAAGTATACACTAAGGCATTCATAGATAAAAGTTCTACATGATATCAGCAAAGCTTGTCTTGCTGAGAGCAGAACTTTATTGAAACAAATGATTGACATTCATTTTAAAAGTACATGGAGATCTTAAAACTTACCAAGGTAGTCTCCCCTTTGAAAAGTAACGACAATATCAGTTATTTCTTTCCAGGCAGAATTGAAATGTAGGTTAGAGTGTAAGTCTTCTCATAGAAACAGAGAAAATCATTGTTCTAAAATACTCTTCACCTCTTTTTTCCCTCGAGTATAAATTGCACAAAGTATCCTACACGGGAATTCTTTTTGTTCCCTAACTGGTAAAGCTGGAATGCCTGCTGCAAGCCTATTTAAATAGGGTGACGGTCCAGAAACTTATCCTTTGTACATGGTCAGTTTTAAAGGTGGATACCAGTTTAAAATATGATCACATATTTATCATTATTCTTTCTCTCATACTTAAATTTAGCATTTTGGGGGATTAATTAATTACTATTAATAAAATCTAAAAAATTAATCTAAAAATTATGGTCAGAAATAATAAATCACCCCGAAATTCTGTTTTATGCCAAAGTATTCATGTCCTATGCCACCAAAATGGTTTACCTGTCTAGACAAAGCAGAGTTGTGTTTAGTCATGTTTAGTACATTTTCATATGGTAACCTTGATTTTTACATAGTATCTACTTCCTAAACCACAAAGTGGTTGCCTAGTCTAGATAAAATACAGCTGTCATTTTAGCAATGTTTCATTTACTTTACTTGTCTGACTCTTGGTGGATAAATTAATAAACAGTGAAAGTACCAGTAAACAGGCAGCAGTAAAAATGAAAAGTAAAAGAATTGGTCAGGATACCACTGCAATACCACTTGAAGTTAACAAGCTCATGAAGAAAGGGTTTTGACTGTAGACACATACAAACTAAAGAATAATGTGATAAGGAAAATGGGATGGACAGTTAGGGTCTCAGGAGACAGATACTTGACTACTAATAAGATCACAAGTCTAAACATCTTTAGCACATCTACATTGGGCCCCAGAAGAATTTCATTCCTCAACCAAAAACAAGCAACAACAGAAATAACAAAAAAGCTCTACCACCTCCCAACTTGAGTGTCTGACTGCTCTCCAATTTCACCATCTCCTTTTTGCCTTTGAGTCTTGAACATGTTACCTCTGTCCCCGTTCTCAATCCCTGCTACCAGCACCTGCATTCTCCCCAACTACACCTCTGCGCCTGCCCCCAGGTCTTACCTCGGATTGGGGAAACTTTTCCCAGGTCCTTGTCCTAGCCTCGCACCCACTTTCCACTGAAAGTGAAGAAATTAATAAACAATAGGAAAATTAGAGAATATAATGATTACAGCTTTCGATTTTGGAGACAAACTGGTTTCAAATCTTACTACAAGACTCTGACAGTAAAACTTCACCTTCCTGGGATTCCATTTGCTCATATATGAAATGTAAATAACAACAGTAATATTTTTAAAGTTGTCATGAGGATTAAATTTGTTAATGTATATAAAGCACTAAGAATGGTGCCTGATGCATAGTAGCTGTTCAACAAGCATTACCTATTAGTATTACATCCATGAAACCTGGATTTTCCACATTCTATAATATGATGTATTATATTAATATCATACTATAATTCCAATTTTCTTAACATTACTTTCCACACACTGTAAGCTCTATAAGGAAAAGAACCTTGTCTATCTCTTTAGTTGTTGCATTCTGTGCACAGAATACTGTATAAGGCATAGAGTAGGCACGCGATAAATATTTAATGAATAAATGAATGTTTTTTTGAAAAGTGAGTTACTGTCAAACAATCACTCTGCCCCTACACCATAGGTCTATTCTTCCATGTTGGGGAATGTTGCTGTAACCCTGCAAGCCCACTCCCCATTGTCACACATGTCCTCCACTCACAACCACCAGGACTCCACAGCTCTAAAATTACTCCCTGACTTCTGTCTCACTGAGTTCCACTGTGCATTACCTTTGAGACTTTTTGACTTGGGTCGGCTGTTGGATACTCTCTATTCAACTTGATGACTGGCTCCTAGATGAAACCACTCAATTCTTACACCTTCTAGATGTTTGGACTTGGCTTGTTTTCCGGAATATTTATACAACTTTGCACCCTAACTCCACAAAAGAAATGCCTGTTCCAGTTTACCACCTGGACAAGTATTTCCTCACATCTAGTCCATATCCTATCCCCACCAGGAATTGAAGAAATTGGCAATATCATAACCCAAAACATGACTTTGCTCACCAATTATGAAGCTCTAAAGAAGAAAAGAATTACTTATGAATATCAACTAGAATTCTATCATTTGTTATTTTCTCATTGTTATGGAACAGTAACAACTGGTGTTGTTAATAATGGCCTGATTAAGTGTGTTCACTATCATTTTACTCTTCTGTGTTTTATTGCTTATAACGTTCAAGAGTCTTCCATATTCACAATCCCATCACACTGACCATGACATGTAGTGAAAAAAGCATTTCATACTAACAAAATCATGGGATGATATTAGGTCAGAGACAAACGTCCATGTCAAAGATACTAAAACAATGTTATTTCATCTGCTCGTTTAAAAAATGTATTGAATTCCTACTATTGCCAATAGTAAGATAAAGGATAGAGAAGAAAGATGAATAAATAATATTTCATGACTTTTAAACTTCACAAGTTAGTGGATTTAAATTTTGGTTATAATATTACTTAAGCATTTGCAATAAAAGCATAGTTTTCCAATTTTGTTCTTCATACACTTGGAAAAAAAAAAAAAAAAGATGCCATCATGACCTTGATGGACAGCTGCTCAAAATAATCTCTTTTTATGTCTATTATTTTTGTTAAATCTCTCTAAATCTATATAGAACATATCCAAAAGGACTCTCTTTACTTATGACCCTTCCTTCATGCCTTGGTCAGGATAGAATCTAATAGAATAACCAGTTCATGATAATGCCCCTGTCTTAACATTCCAGGAAACATCACAGGAAAGGCAGTGAGGGGAGCAAAGTTCAACAGCCATATGACTGAACTTTCCACAACTCTCCCCATCTGTGCAGTGCACTCACATTACTGATATAGTTAAAACAGTGAAAATGTGTTCATATGGCAAGAAGGAAATGAGGGGGAAGGACAACATTCTCAAGTGTTTATAATCACAGACAGTACAAAAAACAGGTTCCGGCCAAGTTATGTTTATATGTCTACATTTTTCTTCCAGTACAGCTATAGCCTTTCAGGAACAGATGTAATCTGTGCTTCTAAATCTTCAACCATGGCCTTCAGTAGTATTTCTGTTCTGTTTAATCTATTAATATGGTTCCAAGGGACACTAGAGCGTTAGCCTGACATTAGCAGGAATACCCAGATTTGAATCCCACCTCCACCACTTGTGAAGATTTTGTATGAACTATTTCACCTCTCTGATCTTCCTTTACAAAATGGAAGCAAACAACTACTTCACAGATTTGTTATGAGAACTAATTTTAAAAACTGCATGAAGATGCCTAATACATTTTGACTATTGAGTCAAAAATTAATTTTTAAAAAAGGAAAAAGAAGAATGGAAAGAGGAAGAAAAATACAAGGAGGAAGAGAAGGAAGAAGAAGAAAAGGAGGAGTAGGAGGAAGACAATAAAAGACTTAGCTGTTTCTTTGTTTCTGGTTTTTTGTGTTTGTTTGTTTGTTTGTTTGTTTGAGGCAGGGTCTCCCTCTGTCTCCCAGGCTGGAATACAATGGTGTAATCAAGGCTCCCTGCAGCCTCGACCTCCTCAGGCAATCCTCCCACCTCAGGCTCCCAAGTGGCTGGAACTACAGGTGTGTGCAACCATGCCCAGCTAATTTTTTTATTTTTTGTAGAGACAGGATTTTGCCATGTTGCCCAAGCTGGTGTGGAACTCCTGAGCTCAAGTGAACCACCCACCTAGGCCTTCCAAAGTGCTGGGATTACAGGTATAAGCTACCACACCTGGCCTGGAAAAGGTTTTAAATCATGAATGTCATCAAGAACAGAAATTATATCCCTCTGGCTTCAAAAAGACATCAGCTATAAAGTTAAATAATTTTTTAAAAAAGCTATAGGCTGGTGATTTTCTTGAGTGTAGAAGTGAATAAAGAGTGAATTCATTTTACAAACTTAATGAGGCTGAGAAAATGGCATAGGCATGTTGAAGACAATCCCGAAAAATGTACATATCCTCCAACAAGCCTAGTTACAGTCCAAATGACATGACTGCCAAGACGTGTTGAGAAGTGCTGGTGAGTCAAGCCGTAGCCATTTTCAGTACTGTCTCTTCTATCTGTATTTTAAATAATGGTGATTTTTAAATCATTTTTACTTGATTCATCAAGTCAACCAATTACTGAACACTTTCCCTTCAATTCTGCTCTCCAGCACCCTGGAGTTGAGCAGAGGAAACATAAGAATATCTATGTATAACCAAAATCCAAGGAACATGACAATACAGTAAGAAATGGAAATTCAATACAATGGGGACTCCAAGGAGGGAGGAATTACCTACAATGGGAGTACTCTGAAAGGTTTCATGAAGAAAACACTATTCATTCATGCATTGTGCCCATATATTTTGGCATTTTCCTATGTATCAGGTATTATGTAAAGAGTTAGAAACATATGAGTTAAGATAGATGAAATTGTACTCTAGGGGAAGAAAACAATAAATAAGCATATACATTTTTATATAAAATAATAATTGGTCTTTGAGTAATAATGACAATTGTTTTTGAATACATTAAAATAGGGTAGTCTGATGGAGAACAATTAGAGGCAGCGGGAGGCAACTTCAGATAAAGTGGCCAAAAAAGATCTCTTTGAAGTTCAAGCATTTGAGCTGAGACCTGAAAACACTCTCTGCAAGAGAATAAAGCCAAGTGTAAGGTCTTGAAAGGAGAATGAGCTGCGTACAACACAGTATTCATAGGAAGATGAAATGTATTGAAGAGGGGAAGGATAGAAGGAGAAGGCACAGAGAGGCAATCAGGCCAATCACACAGGGCCTCAGAGGCCATAGGAAGAAATTTATATTTTATTTAAAATCTTTGGGAAGCTGCTAAAGGTTCCTAATTTATAGATTATATGATTTATTTCTATTTTTAAAAGACTACTATGGTTATTATGTGGATGGAAACTAGAGCAGTAGAGACCAGACAGAAAGTTATCACAGAGGTAAGAGAAATGATAGTGGCGAGGCAACAGCAGAAACTAAGAGAAATGGACAACTTCCAAGTGCATTTTGAAGTTAGAAGGAACAAAACTTTTAATTAGTGTGTATGTTGAAAACAGTTTGACTTGACCATTTAGAAGACTGGTAGAGAGAGAGTGCAAATATCCTACCATTTAGAATATGGGTAGATTAATATTGGTAGAATATTGGTCAAAAATATTTCCTAAGGAGAGAAAAGGGGAAACAAATTAATATTTATTGGTCACTTGCTATGTCTGTCAGCTTGCTTGTCTTACTACAACTTAGAGAGAAAGATATTATTATCACACCCCTTTTTCTTCTTTTTTTTTTTCCTCCCCTGAGGTCAAATTAATGAAAATGTGTTAAATTGCCCAAAATCCCATGACTAGGAAAGAAGAGTTCCAGACCCAGGTTCACCTGACACAAAGCATGTGTCCTCTTTTGATCTCCTGTCTTTCCCTGGGACAATGAGAAAACTGAATGTAAAGGCACACTGGCAGAAAAGGTTTGAACAGGAAACCGACAACACTCAGTCGACTGGAGAACACATGGATAAAAGGGAATAGTAAGAAACCGAACTGGCTACAGCCTTTAACAACTATGTCTTCTGCCAAAATTTCACAATGGTTATCCTACTGAAAAAAAAAGTTGGTTTAAAGAATCTCTCCAGATTTTAAACCCATTCACATTATCTTATTGACTTCCACTGTCAATCCTTCATTGATGAGTGCTTTTTGTCCATCCTGTGGATCTGATATTCTAGAAGAGCCCACAGAGCCAGGTACAGTTGGCATGCACCTGTAGTGCCAGCTACTCAGGAGGCTGAGGCAGGAGAACTGCTTGAGCTTAGGAATTTGAGGCTTTAGTGCACCATGATTACAACTGTAAACAACCACTGCACTCCAGCCTGGGCAACATAGTGAGACTATGTTGAAAGATTTAAAAAAGAGCCCAAGCTTTCTAAGGCTGTAACACTGGAGATAGAACTTTGGTTCTCCTTTGCTCCACTTCTATGTGGCCCCTTACTCCCATTCCCAGTTATCTGGAACTCTCTTCCCCATCCCATCCGAGACAAAAATGGAAATTCCTAATCCCTTCTCACTCTCATCAGGTATGGCTGCCCTGGTTTGTCACAGTCCTCAGCCCACACCTGAACGCCAGATGTGGCTTCTAGGCAGCTGTGTCCTCCTCACTTAGCTGATGGAGTGATACTTGAGGCCTTTGCTCCAAGTTTCCCAGAATGTCCAAGTAGCTCACAAGGGTCTCACAGTGGCTAAGGAGGAGTTCTGAAGCCTTAACCCAGCACTATGCCATGAGGCCTAGCAGCACTCTCAGGTGGAAACCAGTGAATGACAGCCTTTCAGATAAGGTCTGACCAACTGTGATGCTGCTTGGCCTAGACACCCCTGAGCCATCCTGGACAACCTCCTGAGTCAGCCTTAGGCCAAACTTCCTGCCCCACAGGGTATGGCTTTTTTCTAATCTCTACAAAGACACCTGGATCAAGAAAGATATTACCATGCAATAACAAACATGTATAAATATACCAAGGAGATGTAATCATTTTAAATGTACACATCATAGCTTTACAACAGAGAATAAAAGATGGACCATAGCACAAGCAGAAAAATACAGATTATGGTGGTTGATTTCAATATATCTCTATCACAAACTGATAGCACTAGAAAATAAAAATAATTAGAAATACGGATTTGAATAAAAGCAATTTAGACATATATTCCAGGAGCTATTCTAAGCACTTGATATGTTACTTAATTTAACCCTAAAAACAACTGTATGAGAAGGTACTATCATTATCCACATTTTACACATGAAGAAACTGGGGGTAGAGAAGTTATGCTCATATTCACAGAGCTAGTAAGCAGCAGTGCAAGGATTAAAGCTCAGTTAGTCTACCCCATCACCTATGTTCTTAACTATTGTTTTCTTTTTTATTTTATTATTTTTTGAGACAGGGTCTCACTTTGTCTCCCAGGCTGGAGTGCAATGTCACAATCACAGCTAACCGCAACCTCTGCCTCCTAGGCTCAAGCAATTCTCCTGCCTCAGCCTCCCAAGTAGCTGGGACTATAGGCGCCTGCCACTACGCCTGGCTAATTTGTATTTTTTATAGAGACAGAGTTTAGCCATGTTGCCCAAGCTGGTCTCAAATTTCTTAACTATTGTTATATCACCTCTCCTTTCAATATAATTAACAACTTAATCTAAAATATATATAAAGAATTATACATCCAACAAGTAGAGGATACCTACGCTTTTCAAACATACTCAAAATATTTAAAAAGAATCATTGACCAAACTGGTTGACCAAAGAAGTCTCAACAATTAAAACAATATATGTATATGTTTGGAAAGCAAAGATCACACTTTTTAAATCATTTTATTAAAACAGCAACTTTTTAGGCAAATAATTAAACTTAGAATGGTCCGATTTATTAAGCATTGAAGAGGTTTTTTTTTTTTCTTTTTTCCAAATACTTATTTATTCCTCCTAACTGAAGCGTTGTGCCTCTTCACCAACATCTTTTCATTTCTCCCATTCCCTAGCTTCTGGTGACCACTGTTCTCTGCTCCTGTGAATTTGATTGTTTTCAATTCCACACATAAGTGAAAACATGTCATATTTGTCTTCTGTGCCTATTTCACTTAGCATAATGTTCTGAGTTCATACATGTTGTCACAAATGTCAAAATTTCCTTTCTTTTTAAGGCTGAATAGTATTTCATTGTGCACATATACCACATCTCTTTATCCATTCATCCATCCATGGACATAGATTGATTCCATATCTTGACTATTGTGAATAACACTGCAATGAACATGAGAATGGAGATATCTCTTCTACATGCTGATTTCAAATCCTTAGGATATATACCCAGAAGTGTGATTGTTGGATCATCTATTCTTAGTTTTGTGGCAAACTCTGTGGAGATTCCTCAAAAAACTAAAAATAGAATTACCAGCAATAATAATAGAATAGAATTTGTTGTATTCAACAAAAATACAACAGATCAAAACTTTAAGATGAACCAAAATGGCTCATGAAAATAAATGTATGACGAATAATAGGATAGAATTATTCTATCCTATTATTATTGCTGGTAATTCTATTTTTAGGTTTTTGAGAAATCCCACAGCGTTTTCCACAGTGGTTGTACTAATTTACATTCCCACCAACAATGTACAAGGGTTCCCTATCCACCACATCCTTACCAAGACTTATCTTTCATCTTTTTGATAGCAGCCATCCTTACAGGTGTAAGCTGATATCTCACACACATTTAAATAAGAAATGGTTGAGAAATGCACATCAAAACCACACCGAGATACCATCTCACGCCAGTTAAAATGGTGATCATTAAAAAATCTGGAGACAACAGATGCTGGAGAGAGGATATGGAGAAATAGGAACACTTTTACACTGTTGGTGGGAGTGTAAATTAGTTCAGCCATTGTGGAAGACAGTGTGGCGATTCCTCAAGGATCTAGAAATAGATATTCCATTTGACCCAGCAATCCCTTACTGGTTATATACACAAAGGATTATAAATCATTCTATTATAAAAACAAATGCACATGTATGTTCATTGTGGCACTGTTTACAATAGCAAAGACCTGGAACCAACCCAAATTGATGATAGACTGGACAAGGAAAATGTGGCACATGTTCACCATGGAATACCGTGCAGCCATAAAAAGGGATGAGTTTGTGTACTTTGCAGGGACTTGGATGAATCTGGAAACCATCATTCTCAGCAAACTGACACAAGAACAGAAACTCGAACACTGAATGTTCTCACTCATAGGCATGTGTTGAACAATGAGAACACATGGACACAGGGAGGGGAACATCACACAATGAGGTCTGTTGGGAGGGCTAGGGGAGGGACAGCAGGGGGTGGGGAGGTTAGGGAGAGATAACATGGGGAGAAATGCCAGATACAGGTGATGGGGGGATGGAGGCAGCAAACCACCTTGCCATGTATGTACCTATGCAGCAATCCTGCATGATCTGCACATGTACCCCAGAGCCTAAAGTACAATTAGAAAAAAAAGAATTGCTCAAAATAGACTATACTGTTATTCAATTTTGCAGTCAAAAGTTCGATCATGGAAATGCTATCAGATTCAAACAATGATGCAAAATGTACTTCTTCATAAGTCAATAATAAAGAGCGGAGCCATGAAATCTACTTCCAAAGCTTAATTTTATGTTTTCCTGAAATTTTATGCAACTGAGCCTTATTCTCTGAAATAAAACTTGGCACAGAAAAGTGAAGGAAAAAAAAAGAAAGAAATGGTTAAAGTAGAAATTACAATGGAAATTACAAAGTATTTGGAATCAAATGACAACAAAAATACAACAGATCAAAGCTTTAAGATGAACTAAAATGACTCATGAAAATGAATGTATGATGAAGTTAAAAGCTTTTAAATCTGGGAATTAGAAAGGTAAAAATAAACATTTAAGTTTTAAAGTTAGAAAAGAACAAGAGAAGAAAACTAAGCAAAGGAGAAGCTAAAAAATAATAGAGTCACAAATTAATAAAACAGAAAACAAAAAATTAGGGATGATCAACAAAACCAAAAGCAGTTTCCTCCCAATAGAAACACTGCTCTAGACTAATCATTAGAAAAGCAGATGCTACAAGTGATACTGGAAATAAAAACTGAGCCATTGGTATAGATACGCTAGAGTTAAACTTTCTTTACTCTATTTTTTAACTTCACTGCAATTCCAAAGGGAAAAACTCTTGTATAACCATCAAATATAATAATTACTTTTGAGTTTTTTGAAGAATTATTTTTAAATAGGTTATTTTATATTCCTAGTTGGCTAAGAGTTGTTTGTTTCTTTGGTAATAAATGAATCTATAATTATATCAATTACTATTTATGTTAACTATTGAGATGATTATATGATTTTTCTTTTTTTAGCCACTAATATATTATAATTATTTATTTTCTAGTGTTAAACTAATCTTTTTATTCTTGAAATTAAAACAACCTGGTCATTACATCTGCTTCTTTTTATATATTGCTGGATTGGTATGCTAATATTGATTTGGTAATTTTTGCCTCTAGGTTTATAAAGGAAGTTGACCTATAATTTTTCTTTCTTGTAGTATTCATATCAGATATTTGGTACCAGGGTTATGCTAGCCTAATGGGAAGTATCACCTTTTTTCTATTGCCAGGAAATAGTTCTGTACAATTATAATTATTTTTCCTTGAATACTTGGTAAAGACCTTCTGAGAAATCATTTGGGCCTACAGTTTTCTGTATAAGCAAATATTTTACTATGAGAAAGACTTTTTTTTTTTTTTTTTTTTCAAAAAGAAAAATTTGGATATGGGGAAAGAATATAGAGGCAAGGAAATATGTGAAGATATGAGAAGTGACCTTCCACATGACAATGTTGACATGGAAGATACTCTTCTTCCAAAACAGAAACACTGGGCCAAATATAGAGTTTCCTTTTTAATAAATAGTTAAGATGGGGTGGTAAGAATAAGGGGAAATATCCCAATGCCCAAAATAAAAAAGAAGCTCAAAACGGAAATAAACTTCAATTGTCACCACAGCAGCACAAAAATCCTGACATAGGATTTGACTATTAAAGTGTTTTAATGTACATGTGAGCACAGTTTTTATGATATCAGCCTTTTTGGGTCAGAGAGCTACAATACAGTACTCTTTTATAAAGCTGAGCCCTATCAATAAAACAAGGAAAAGTTCCTCCCGCTAACCCAAAAAACTTGTCAAGAAAGCTTGCCATTTGTCCAAAAAATCTCCTGAAAGACGTTGAAACCCTAAGTCAGAAACACATAACGAATAATAGAGGTTATACTAGCTGTATGGTTCAGGAACTCAAAGCCCAAAAGTTACTCTACAAGCTAACTTTGGAATCCCAACAAAAGAAAACGCAAACCCCTCTGTAGAAAGACTGGTAGTACACGAGCCAAGGTGCACCAGACTCCTTGTTAAAGATGCATTGACAGTAGGCAATTAGCAACCACACAAGGAAATATACCACAATGACAGAGAGTCAGTAGACCAAATAGATGGGAGAATTTGCACCACTCTAGCAAGTAGACATAATAGAACAATATTAAAGAGACTATAGTGTTATAGAACATATTATAAAAAGCAAAATAAGCAGATATGAAAGGAACCAAATTTAAAAAAAAAAAAAAAACTATGATCATTGAACTGGAAACTCAATGGATGGCTTAAAGAGTCGATTGGACAGAACTGACGAGAAATGTCTGAAAGATTTGAGGAAATCACTGAAACACAGCAAAGAGAAGAAGAAATAGAAAATATGAAAGGTAAAAAGGCTTAGAGAATGAGATCTAAAATACACTTAACAAGGTTTTACGAAGGAGAGATTAAACGGACAACGTGGAGAGGAAATATTTGAAAGATAAGAATTGCCCAGAATTTAATAAAAATCTGAGTCCTTAGGACTCCATGTTGGGGTCCCCTTCCATGAACTCTCCCTTCGTGGAAGCCGTCTCTCTCCTGGATTTCCCCTCTAGAGTCCCCTTCCACACTCTCTCATGGAAGCCTGCCTTCCCTCCTAAACTCCATCTCTCTCTCTCTAGTCCCTTCCACTAAGTGTGGAGGCTGCTTTCCTCTCCTTGATTCCATCTTTCTGGATTCTGTCACTCAGTGTGAGAGTTAGCTGTTTCTTTCTCTCTCCTTCTCCAGTTTCTCTCTCTCTTTGTTTCTACAAACAAACAAATAAATAAATAAAAATAAAAACCTGAGTCCTTGAGTTGGGGAGGCAAACCAGGTTCCAGGCAGGAAAGACAAAATCAAATCCATACTTAGACACTAAATAAGGCACTGCAGAAATAGGAAGACAGAGATAATTTTAGAATAACCACAGAGAAAACAGAGCTTACCTAAATAGGGACAAAAATTAAACTGAGAGAAGAATTTTCATCAACAACAAAAGTCAGAAAACAATAAAATGCTACCTTCAATGGGTTAAGTTATAGAATTTTACACCTAACTGAACTACTAATCAAGAATGAAGGTACTATACATAGATTCTCAAATAAAGACCAAAAGGATTTCCTGCTTATATATCATCCCTGAAAAAAACGACTAGAGAATGTAAAGAATGTATGGGGTTGGTGGGGAATAAGAATCCAAAATGAAGGAGTAGGAAGCTAGAAGCAACAATGAGAAAAAAAATCAACAAACAAGTTAGATCTAAGGAAACAATGACTATGTAAACAAAATGACTAATTTGGGTGTGTTTAAAAACAAGATGAAATAAACCATACTAGAGAGTAGGAGGAAGGTGATCAGAATAAAGTCCCCTAAGGTCCTCATATATTACACAGAAGTGTAAAAACAGTGATTAACTTCAAGACAACTAAATCAAGAATAAGAATTTTTAAAAGAGAAAGAGAGATGCAATTTGTAATTTCTTTTTTTTTTTTTTTTTTTTTGAGACGGAGTTTCACTCTTGTTATCCAGGCTGGAGTGCAATGGCGCGATCTCGGCTCACCGCAACCTCCGCATCCTGGGTTCAGGCGATTCTCCTGCCTCAGCCTCCTGAGTAGCTGGGATTACAGGCACGTGCCACCATGCCCAGCTAATTTTTTGTATTTTTAGTACAGACGGGGTTTCACCATGTTGACCAGGATGGTCTCGATCTCTTGACCTCGTGATCCACCCGCCTCGGCCTCCCAAAGTGCTGGGATTACAGGCTTGAGCCACCGCGCCCGGCGCAATTTGTAATTTCTAAGCCAATATGAGGGGGAAAAAAACAGAATTAAAAAAAAAACTCAACAGTAGGAAAAGAGGGGAAAAGATCAGCAAAAATCACAGTAAATAGAAAACACAAAATAAAATCATAGAAATAAGTCTCTATAAAAATCACAAAAAAAAGCAATAGGATTAAATTTGTCTATAAAAAACAGTTTGAAAATGAAGGGAAAATGTATTTGATAAATATGGAACAATATTAATACCAATCAAAATACATTTAAAGGCAAATAGTATCACTAGATTAAAATGGCTATATATCTAAAGATAAAATGAACAAATCACTAGAAAGATAAAACAATTCTTAGCCAGTATATACCTACCTTAAAGGCCAAAACTGACTGGAATTACAAAGAGAAATTATCAAAATCATAATCACAATGGGAACATTTAATGCAACTTATTAAAAACATGATAGATCAATTGGGCAATAACTGATCAAGAGAATATCTGAGCAACATAAGTTTTATCATTTGGACATTGGTAGAACTCTACACAAAATGATTAGAACTTTTTTCAAGTACAAAAATAATACCAGAAATTCATTATTTCTTTAAACAAAAGAAGGCACTCACTGTATTGAGTGCCTACTGTATGCCAGGAAACTTACATGAGGCTCTACCAAATGCAGTCATGAAAATTAAGTTCCTGCACTCATGGAGTTTATATTTAATAGAGAAGATAGAACTTAAATGAATGAATTCACATCACCTCTAATGACAACCAGTGCTAAATTCTAAGAAAAATAAAGCAGTTAATAAATGTTAGATTGGGTAGTCAGGGAAGACTACTCTGAGGAGGTGACTTTTAGCCAAGAGCCATAGGAAATGATGTGTAAGCCATGCAAATCAAGGATCTGGGGAAAGAGGGAACAGCAAGAACAACAGCTCTGGAGAGGAAGTGTGCCTGATAGTAAGAAACGATATATTTTGTTGATCTTTTCAAAAAACCAGCTCCTGGATTTATTGATTTTTTGAAGGGTTTTTGTGTCTCTATCTCCTTCAGTTCTGCTCTGATCTTAGTTATTTCTTGTCTTCTGCTAGGTTTTGAGTTTTTTTTGATCTTGCTCCTCTAGCTCTTTCAATTTTGATGCTAGGGTTTCAATTTTAGATTTCTCCTTGCTTCTCATGTGGGCACTTATTGCTATATATTTTCCTGTAGAGACTGCTTTAAATGTGTCCCAGAGATTCTGGTATGTTGTGTCTTTGTTCTCATTGGTTTCGAAGAACATCTTTATTTCTGCCTTCATTTCATTGTTTATCCAGTCAACATTCAAGAGCCAGTTGTTCAGTTTCCATGAAGCTGTGCGGTTCTGAGTTAGTTTCTGCATTCTGAGTTCTAACTCAATTGCACTGTGGTCTGACCAATGGAACAGAACAGAGGCCTCGGAGGCAACACAACATATCTACAACCATCCGATCTTTGACAAACCTGAAAAAAACAAGCAATGTGGAAAGGATTCCCTGTTTAATAAATGGTGTTGAGAAAACTGGCTAGCCATGTGCAGAAAGCAGAAACTGGACCCCTTCCTGACGCCTTACACTAAAATTAACTACAGATGGATTAAAGACTTAAACATAAGACCTAACACCCTAAAAACCCTAGAAGAAAATCTAGGCAAAACCATTCAGGACATAGGCGTAGGCAAGGACTTCATGACCAAAACACCAAAAGCATTGGCAACAAAAGCCAAAATAGACAAATGGGACCTAATCAAACTCCACAGCTTCTGCATGGCAAAAGAGTGAGTCATTAGAGTGAATCGGCAACCAACAGAATGGGAAAAAATTTTTGCAGTCTACCCATCTGACAAAGGGCTCATATCCAGAATTTACAAAGAACTAAAACAGATCTACAAGAAAAAAACAAGCCCATTCAAAAGTGGGCGAAGGATATGAACAGACACTTTACAAAAGAAGACATTTATGCACCCAACAAACGTGAAAAAATGCTCATCATCACTGGTCATTAGAGAAATGCAAATCAAAACTACATTGAGATACCATCTCAAGACAGTTAGAATGGCAATCATTAAAAAATCTGGAGACAACAGATGCTGGAGAGGATGTGGAGAAATAGGAACACTTTTACACTGTTGGTGGGAGTGTAAATTAGTTCAACCATTATGGAAAACAGTGTGGTGATTCCTTAAGGACCTAGAAATAGAAATTCCATTTGACCCAGCAGTCTCATTACTGGGCATATATCCAAAGGATTATAAATGGTTCTACTATAAGGACACATGCACACGAATGTTCATTGCAGCACTGTTTACAATAGCAAAGACCTGGAACCAACCCAAATGCCCATCGATGATAGGCTGGACAGGGAAAATGTGGTACATATGCACCATGGAATATTATGCAGCCATCAAAAATGATGAGTTTGTGTCCTTTGTAGGGACATGGATGAACCTGGAAACCAACATTCTCAGCAAACTGACACAAGAGCAGAAAATCAAACACCGCATGTTCTCACTCATAGGCGGTGTTGAACAATGAGATCACATGGACACAGGGAGGGGAGCACTACACACTGAGGTCTGTTGGGGGGAAACAGGGGAGGGACAGGGGGTGTGGAGGTAGGGAGAGATAGTATGGGGAGAAATGCCAGATACAGGTGAAGGGGAGGAAGGCAGCAAATCACACTGCCATGTGTGTACCTATGCAACAATCTTGTATGTTCTTCACATGTACCCCAAAACCTAAAATGCAACTAAAAAAAAAAAGAAACAATATAGAGGCCAATATGCTAAAAGTGATGTGAATAAGGACATCAGAAAGGGAAGGTGGGAATAATGACATCTTTCTTTCATTTTAAAAGGATCCTTCTGGCAGCTCTGGGAAGAACAGCAGCGAGACCAGTTAAAGTGGCTCAAGCTACAGGAGTAGCAGTAGAGGGAGTTGAGAACTGGTCAAACTTTAAATGATCTTGAAGGCAGAGCCAAAAGACTTTGTGGAGGGATCAGATGTGGGGTGTGAAAGAAAAAGAGGAGCACAAGAGGCCTCAAAGGGCCTTGTCCCAAATAACTAAGAAAATGTAGCGCCTGTTCAGAGATGAGGAATGCTGGAGAAGACACATCTAGGGTGAGGAGGGGTTGATAAATATGAGATATCTATTACATGCCCCATGAAGATTTAAGCAGGCAGTAGGTTTCTCCTTGTCCCACTTCTGTGTTGGTGTTGCCTGCCTGGCCTCACTGGGTATTTAATGTTGAAACTTGCCAAAACAGTCATGAAAATGAAAACATTCAATCTGCTTTCTTTCTTTTTTTTTTTTTTTTTAAAGATGGGGTTTCACCATGATGGCCAGGCTGGTCTTGAACTCCTGACCTCAGGTGATCCACCCACCTCAGCCTCCCAAAGTGCTAGGATTACAGGCGTGAGCCACCATGCCCAGCCTTAATCTGCTTTCTCCATCACAGCTAACTCTATTCTCACTAATTCTACCCATGTAATAGACTTTTCCAAACAAAACTAAACTTTTTGTGAATGACAATTATACTGAGTCCTTTCACAAATACTACATAGTCTCACTGAAACATAAATATCTTTCGGAGGGAATGTTTAGGTGGCGAATGAGAGATGATTGTGCACATCTATTCCTAACTCTATATGCAGGCTTCATATTGGTGTTTGAAATGGGCCACAGAGCAGTACCACCACCATACAAACTGGCAAATGCTACAAATAAAGGCCTCTCCCTAAGTCAAGTTCCAGGGCCAGAGATTTACCATTTATCAGTACACAAAACTGGCTTTATCCTTATTTTATGCAGAAAGAAACTGAGGCTCTAAGAGTCTAGTTACCTGCCCAGTTACAGAGCCAGTACTCAAGTGTTTTGACTCTAGGTAAAGTGTTATTTCCCTTATAGTACACTCTTGGGTCCTTGCTCTGTGTCAGGCTTTGCACCAAATGTTTTACATGGATTTTCTCTTCTAATCCTTAAAACAATTATGCTAAGGAAGAATGACTGTTATTCTCACTTTACTGATACTCACTTTAATGATAAGGAAACTAAGGCTTTGAGAAGTTAGCAACTTATTAATAATCGAACACTGGTCTATTTGATATTAGAATCCATTCACTCAAAACCTATGACATTCTAACTCTACTAAATTTCACTTTGTGAAGATAAATCAAATCCCCTGTTAATTTTCATTATGATGTAGATGTTATCAAAGGCACAAACTAGGTCCATAAAATGCAATAAATATAATAAGGGATCTCAATATTAAAAAGAATGACACTTTTCCAATATTCCAGGAAAGTTTCTTGGCGAGTTGAAATTTTGGAAAATCTTTTGATTATGGGTAAGACATTGTCCGGCACATAGGGGACATTCCAACATAGGGTGTGGCTGGGGAGAAAACTTCAAGGCAAAAGTGTGATGATCTGATCAAGGAGGTGGTGAGCATGTTCACCTAAGAAGAGCAGGGAAGACCCTCTGGGGAATAGGAAAACAATAGAATTGAGGTTTTCTGTGTGCTCTAGCAAAAGGCTTTGAAGTGAAAATAAGGAGCTAAACAAAAAGCATAACAGATTTCACTTCAAATTTTAAAAACTGAAATTCCAGATAGCAAAATATTTTTAATTTTGTTCTCTATTACTTAGTGAAATATTGTATTTTCTTGACCTTCTATTTGTTAAAAAAAAAAAAAAAATTAAGTACCCTTTCTTGTATTTATCTCCTCCCCATCACCCAATGCTTCTCACTTAACTCTCTCCCTGTGAGAACTTGGCAAGAGCATAAAGGTTGCCCTGAAGCACTTTTGGTGGTAATCAGTATGACTTACAGCCTGAGAACATCAAAGAATTCCTTCCACCTGCTATAAAACAGTGCACAAAGGGAACTTCTCAGAGATGCAGTGCTGATGGAAAAATTTCTCCAATCAGTGTTTAAACTTTTGAAGAAAAGAAACTTGGGAGTATATAATGTCAAAATATTTTAGAACCCATACATAATTCCCAGAATTCCTAGCTCCTATGTAACTTTCCCCATTTTGGAATTAAATATCTCAACATCACCAACAAAAGATTAAATAAAGCTTTATTAAATGCATACTTAAAAGTAACGGGGCCGTGTGCAGTGGCTCATTCCTTTGGGAGGCCGAGACAAGCCTGTCCAACATGGTGAAACCCCGTCTGTACCAAAAATACAAAAATTAGCCAGGCATGGTAGCGCGCACCTGTAGTCCTAGCTACTCGGGAAGCTAAGGCTTAAGAATTGCTTGAACCCAGGATATGGAGATTGCAGTGAGCCAAGATCGTGCCACTGCACTCCAGCCTGGGTGATGGATGAACTGAGGCTCTGTCTAAAGAAAATTTTTAAAAAGTAACGGGTTTTTAACAACACAAATTATTTCAAGGACTATGATAGCACCCCAAATATTAATGCCTTTCTCCATAACTGACACTGAGAACTCTGTTCCTATCCAATAAAAGGATCAGAGTTCAGAGTCTATGATATTCCCTAATGCAAACATTTTGATCAGAAATTTTAGCACAAACTGAGTTTCCCTAGCAAAAGAATTAAACAGTTTTGGTTTTCAATATTAATTGCTAAGTGATCTGCTGTGAGTTGAATTATGTCCTCCAAAAATTCCTATGTTAAAGTCCTATCCTCCAGCACCTCAGAATGTGACCTTCCTTGGAAACAGTCATTGCAGATGTAATTAAAAAGGGGTCACATTGGAGTATGGTGGGTCGCTAATCCAGTATGACTTGTGTCCTCACAAAAAAGGAAAATCTGACACAGCATGCAAAGAGTGCACCATGTGCAGACAAAGGAAGAGATTAGGGTGATGTATCTACAAGCCAAGGAACACCAAAGTTTGCCAGCAAACCACCAGAAGTTGGGGGAGAGACATGAAACAGATTTATCCTCACAGTCTTCGGAAGGAAGTGGCCCTACCAACATCTTGATTTTGGACTTCCAGCCTCTGGGGCAGTGAGATGATACACTTCTATTGTAGAAGTCACACTGTTTGTGGTAATTTGCTATGGCAGCCCTAGAAGTATGCCCTGTCTTCTTGGGCACATTGAAACTGAAGCACAAAGATCACACAGCAAGTAATTGGTTAGAACCAGACTTCCAAACCAAACATCAGACTCCAGGGACTATGCTTTCCTTTCATGAAAGAAACATATTGTATTCACGAGCTCCATTTTCTTAACTCATCATTTTAGCCTTCTGTGGAAGCTCCACAACTCAGTAGAACGGTCCTGTTTAGCTCCATACTATTTACCCTTTATTTTCAGTAACTGTTTAAATGCACAGAGTTGACAACTTCTCCTGCTTAAAACTAACGACTTTTTAGATTTCCAAACACTACTCATTCCTGTTTTTCCCCTATCTTCCTAGACACTCTTTTCCAGATCCATTATGAACTTCCCTTTTTCTATCTTTTAAATAATTGTGTTCTCTGAGTTATATCCCGTCTCCTTCCTTTTCTCAGTCTGCACTCTCTCCTTGGATGATCTCATTTATTCCGATGGCTTCAGCTGTCATCTATATAAGTTTCTACTGGACAGAACAGTTACTTGGCACGAGTCATACTAACATTGACAGCTGGAAATGCTGAGGAAGGATACCTGGAGACAGACAGGCCACCCAAACAGATCCACACAGAGAGACATTTACTTTGATAAATTTACCATCATTGACCAAGGACAGGCTCTCGGACTTGCAAATTCAGAAATTTGAACTTGACGCTGTCAGAACACTTTAAACAAAAGAGACTGATGTATATGAGTACTGTGCCAAAATATGAGTTAACAACGAGGAATATAACTGCCTGGTCAATGTGATGTACGTGCCAGTCTGACTAGAGCCTTCTCTCCCCATAAGGAAAGTGCATGAGGTTAAATTTTCAGGAGGCTGTTTAGTGAGCATTCAATCAGAACAAGGAGAGTTAATAATATGATCCAAATATTAATGCCATCATTACATATTTATAAGGATAAACAGTCTATCACCACAGAAAGACTGCTGATGGGTGGGCTGGTTATTCAAGTATAAAATGAACTAACACCCTGAACTCTAGTTAGAACTTGGCTGTACACTGCTTAAGTCGGTTTCTGTGACTCTTGTTCATTGTCAATTCCCTACACTTTAGGTTGGCATTTTATCTTGGATAAGTTAATGTAAGAGGAGCATACTATTAGCACTTACTGGCCTGGGCATAACATTGTGTCTTAAAGCTAACTTTGCATATCTTTTCTCTTCCATTGTGTGCTAATTTCAAATTTTAACTTCCAAAGGACAATTATATTTCTCTCTTTTTTAACATTTTAGGACCATGTCATTTAACATTCATTGGACACTCTTAATAGCTCAGAAATCTATCCCCTCATCTGGACACCCAAGTCCCCTCAATGTTTCCCCCTGGATGGTTGTCATGGTCTCACAGTTCATCCTCCAGCTCTCAGGACTCCCTTGTTCCAATCCATCCAGGAGATAGAAATCTAAAATAAAACCCAATCATGTCACTCCTCACTTATAATCCTTCCAGGCTCCTGATAGCTTTCAGGATGAAATCCAAAGTCTTCGATGTTTGATTAAACTGCTTTTATTCATGCATTTTCTTCAGGTTTTTGTCCAGGACACAACTCTTCCAGAAAATCTTTGCTGACCACCACCGTCTTGATTCAGGATCAGGTGTCCTGCTCTGGGTCAGCACAGCACCCTATGCTTCCTTCTGCTCTAAAAGGTAGTACAGTATAGTATATTGTACTTTATCTTGCCCTATTTCTCATAGACTTGAATCAAGAACACCTAGCATACATAGTCCCTGACAAATGGCAAGAAGTCTGTAATCAACAGACTGAATAATCGAATGAATGAATGGATCTAATGACTTATCTTTGACTTTTTAGATTCTCTTGCTCATTTCCCAATTGAGGCAGTGGCCTACAGCTCAAAAGGACAACAGACAAAGCACACATACTTCTCAAAGCACCGAATATATGGGCATATATTGGAGTAGTTATATACCTGAACTGGTTTAAATCATCCTTTGCCTGTAGATTAACAGTCAAGTCATTTAATAGATTCTTTTTCTATTTTTTATTCTTACAAGTTTTGTATTATTTTCCTTGATAATTGCCTTCCTTCCAGCACCTATTCAAAATTTATAGACAAATAAGATAAAGGAACACCATTTGGTCCATAGTACTTTTAAAGGACTTTCACATATGTTTAACCATGACACCATCACTAAGGTAGGAAAAACTGATATCATCACATCTTACAGTTAACATAAGTCCATTTTTAAATTTTTCCTATTCTTCACAGTGATGACTCCTCATGGGATTATCAGAAACCACAAAAACCAAGGTTGAGAATCCATGCAGATTTGTGAGAACACCTATAATGCAGATCCTTTGATTGCATAGTGCTCCTTGGAAATTAATTTAATTGTTCTAACATTCCTTTAGCCAGTCCAGCTAAAACTGGAAAGTAAGCAGACTGCCTTAGAGAATATAGCTGAAACATTCCAGACTGCATTTAAATCCCCAACAAAATCACCTGCTTTGTTTATCAACAATAAAGTAGAAGGCTGTTCCTTAACTAATTAACAAGGGGAAAAAAATCCTTCATTTTGCAGAAGTCACAGAGGATTCTGTTAAATGGGAAGCTTCTCTAACACATTTAAAATATCTGATTTACCAAACTTTTGTCCCTATACTTTAAGAGAAAGTCTTTGTTATATGTAGCAAACCGCCTCTACATATCCTCAGGAAATATCCAGTGACATAAGACTCACTCCCTAAAGTTAAAATATTTTATTATCCTGAGAAATAAGAGTTAACCTTGTCCAAAGTCTCTCACTGTTAAATTTTAATGCATTCTGTTTAGCTGAATTTCTCTTGGACATAACAGACCAATCATTTTGCTGATGAAAATCCTCCTTCCTGTAGGATGTGCTAGAGGCACAGAGAGACTAATAGCTTCTTGACTCTTTTTCCTATACATATTGAAACAGAAAACATTTCGATTTGAAGTTCAATTTGTATAAACGTGCATAGGTTTTCAAGGTCCAAATGTGAAATATTTTCCTTGTAAAAATCTTTCTATTCATTATGGTTTCAAATGATCTTGCTACTGCTCAAAAAAATATATATGCTAGGAGAACTGTTTTACTAAAAAAAAAAAAAAAAAAAAATCTTGGAGGATTTTCTTAACACTGTGTAGGTACAGCCAAACTATACAAAGTCACTGAAGTCTGATGAAGTGTATCAAAATTAAACTTTTATATTTAAAGATATATAATGCCGATATTTATTACAATTAATCAGGTCCTTGCTACTTTGAACTTCTTTGTAGTTGCTTACTTTTCTCTACATTATAATGATGTAAATCATGCACTTTGATAATAACCTACCAATGTACACTAATTCTATACATGGAGAAACAGAGGGTCCAGCAAGGCTAAATCATTTGCTGAAGTGACAAGAATAAGGAAAAGAAGTCTTCTGTTCCAAACTGGATGTTCTTTTTACTTTTATTTGTATTCATAAAATATTCATTGAATCATTTATCAAAACGAAGCTCAATTTTAGCCTCACGAACAAGGCAACTGTTCCAGTAGCTGGACATGGCAATATAATTACAAAGATTTCCAACTCTTCTTTTCCCATCCTCTTTGAATTCTCTCCAAACAGGCTTTCACTCCCATCTCCTGCATGAAGCTATTCTCGCTGAGTCACCAATGACTTCCACATTGCTAAGCTGATTAGCCATTCTTGATCCTTCTTTTAACTGATCAATTAGTTCTTCCTTGAAACAGTTTCTTGACTTCTAGCATAATATATTCTTCTCCCCCTACCCTGACTTCAATTTCTTGGGCTGCTTTGCTGAGTCATCCTCATCTGTCTGACCACTAAACATTGGAGTCCCAGGGCTAGGTCCTCAGACCTCCTCTCTTCTCTATTTACAGTCAGTCCCCCTTAATGGTTTTGTCTAGTCTAACTGTCCAAGACATCTCTCCTTGAACCTAAATCTCATATATCCAACTATCTTCTTATCTCTACTTGAATATCAAAAGGCATCTCAAAATTTAACACCTAAAAATCAAACCCTTTATCAAACCTGCTTCTCGCTCATTCTTCCCCATCTCAGTGAAAAGTCATGCTAAGTTTTTATTCACTTGTCTTATTCCATTCAGTGTAGCTATGACAGAATGCTTTAGGGTAATTTTTAAAGAAAAATGGTGCATTAGGCTCATGATTCTGGAGGCTGGAAGGTTCAAAATTGGGCAGCTGCATCTGGTGAGGGCCTCATACTACTTCCACTTATAGTGGATGATGGAAATGGGGGGTGCAGAATTGCAAAGAGATCACATGGTAAAAGTGGAAGCAAGAGAGAAAAACCAAGGAAGCTGGACTCTTTTTAACAACTTTTTTTTTTTTTTTAGATGGAGTCTTCTCTGTTGCCCAGGCTTGAGTGCAATGGCCCAATCTCAGCTCACTGCAAGCTCTGCCTCCGGAGTTCATGCAATCCTCTTGCCTCAGCCTCCCAAGGAGCTGAGACTACAGGCACACGACACCGTGCCCGGCTATATTTTTGTATTTTTAGTGGAGACACAGTTTCACCATGTTGGCCAGGCTGCTCTTGAACTCCTAACCTCAAGTGATCCATGTACCTCAGCCTCCCAAAGTGCTGGGATTACAGGCGTGAGCCATCGGGCTCCCACCACCACCCCCAATTCAATCAACTTACTCTTAAAGGAACTAATCCATTCACACAAGACCAAAAACTTGCCCTCAAGGGAAGGCATTAACCTGTCCATGAGAGATCTACCTAAACACTTCCTACTAGGCCCTACCTCCCAACACTGACACACTGAGAATCAAGTTTCAACATGAAACTTTTAGCTTGGACAAACCACATCCAAACAATAGCATCCTTCAAGCCAAATCCTCAGAAACCGTCTTGTCTTGTTTTTTTCTAAGAACTCACATCCAGTTCTTCATTAAATCCTTTTGGTTTCATCTTCAAAATATACACAAAATTCAATCATTTCTCAAACCCACAGTCACCAACTTCATGCAAGATATACCATCATCTTTTGTCTGATTTATACAATAGTGTCCTGTCTATTCTCCCTGTTTCTGCCCTTGCTCTGCTTCAGACTATTCTCCAACAACAGAATGAATATGTAGATGCATAAGTCAGATCATGTCACTTCTCTGTTCAGAACCCTAAAATGGCAACCCATCTCCCTCAGAGTAAAAGCCAAAGTCACTGTGGACTACGAGCCCTTTCCTGAAATGACTCAACCACATTTCTGACTTCACCCTCTGACTTCTTCCTAACAGTCATTGTGTTCCAGACTCTCTGGTCTTTTCACTGTTCCCTAAACATGTCAGAATGCTCTTATCATGAGAGTTTTTCATTTATTGTTTCTCCACCTGTAGCATTCTTTCATAGATATCCTCAATTCTCCCTCCCTCACCACCTTCAAGTCTTTGATAAAATGTGACCTTTTCAACTGAGGACTTCGCTAATAACCACATTTAAAATTCCAACACTGCCAATCCACCTCAAACTCCCCATCCCTTTTCCTGCTTTTTATTTTCTCCATACCAATTATCATCATAAAAAAAAAACTTTGGTAAAATATCACCATCAAAATTACCATACATGTTTTAATGTTTTAATTGCTTTCTTTATTGCCTGTGTCACTCCCCACCCCTGCAATAGAATATAAGCTCCATGAATTCAAGAGCTTTTATCTGCTTTACTCCCTTTTATGTGAGGCAAGGTCTGAAACATATAGGTGAATGAATGAATGAATGCATGTAGACTTACATAAAGATATTCTAGGAAGAAAGTGAAGACACAATTGTGAAAGAGAAGAAGAGTTTTCTTTCTATGAAGTAACTCATTAAAACACACTGTCCTGTTCTCTCTCCTCCTGTCTCTGGTACCTGCCTTAAAAAGAGGAGGGGAAATAAGAGAGTGAGCGATAAAAGAAGATATGGCAAAAGAGAGACGATTAGCCCTCCTCAAAGCTGTATTTCAAGGAAGAGAGGAATACATTTTGGGTGCCATGTAAAAAGCACAGTAAAAATTAATACATAAGAATCAAAAGTTTCAATAACAGCATGTTGTACTAGCAAAGACCTGGAATCAACCAAGATGCCCCTTAACAATGGACTGGACAAAGAAAATGTGGTACAGATAAGCCATGGAATACTACACAGCTATAAGAAAGAGTGAAATCATGCCCTTTGCAGTGACATGGATACAGCTGGAGGCCATTATCCTAAGCAAATTAAGGCAGGAATAGAAAACCACATACCATATGTTCTCACTTATAAGTGGGGGCTAAACGCTGAGTACACATGGACACAAAGAGGCAAACAGACTCTGAAACTTACTTGTTATTAGAGGATAGGAGGAGGATGAGGATTGAAAAACCATCAGGTACTACACTCACTACCTGGATGATGAAATCATTTATACACCAAACCCCAGTGACACGCAATTTACCCACGTAACAAGCCTGCACATGTGGCCCCTGAACCTAAAATGAAAGTTGGAAGAAAAAAAAGAAGTTGTATGCTACATAAACAGAGTAATCTCCAGAATAGTTTACTTTCTATGTTATTTTTTGAATTATTTTAAGTAATAAGAGCTTTATAAATCTATGTGTTGTAATAAAGAACCTTTGTATTTTTCAAATAATAATAGTAATGTATTGAAGAGGATGTGGAGAAATCGGAACCCTTACACGCCGCTGGTGGGAATGTAAAATGGTAGAGAACTGCTTTGGAAAACAGTTTGGCAGTTTCTCAAACAATTAAACATAGCGTTACTATGACCCAGCAATTCCACTTCTGGTTATATTCCCAAAAGAAATGAAAACAACTGTCTACACAGAAACTTGTACATGAATATGTATAGGAGTATCATTCATAATAATGTTTTAAAAGGTGGAAACAACTCAAATATCCCTCATAAACAGATAAACAAAATATGATATATCACACAAGGGAATATTATTTGGCCATAAAAAGGGGAATGAAGTACTAATACATGCTACAATGTGAATGAGCCTTGAAAAACGTTATACTAAAGTGAAAGAAGCCAGTCATAAAATACCTTATAGAATATGATTCTTCTTGTATAAAGTCCAGAACAGAGTAATATATAGAAGCAAAAAAATCGATTAGTGGTTGTTTAGGACTGAGGGGAAGATGATTGGGGTATAGGAGACTGATAGCTGAAAGGTACAGGATTGTTTCGGAGGTAATGAAGATGTTCTACAGTGGATTGCGGCGATGTTTGCACCTATCTGTGAATATACTAAAAAGCATCAAATTATTTAAGTGAATGAACTGTATGGTAAGGGGATTACATCTCAATAAAGCCATTAAAAATCAACACATTATATGTGGTTATGAAAGTGGAAAATCCATCTTAACCACAGTTAACACCAAAATCAAAAGGCTGGCTTGCCTTTCCATGACCCCTCATCCTCTCTGGGACCTCCTTCTACTCTAGACACATGTGCTGCCAGTTCAACACAGTGCTTCTTATATGCACATATTCTGAATGGTCTTATCATCTCATTTTCAACTTGTTAGACATCCTCTACGTCTATGTGATCCATGTGTTTTAAATTTATTCCACCTGCGCACACACACGCCTTGTTCCAAACTATAATGCGGGGCTCCAAAGCAATCATCTGCAAAGACCCAAAGGTTTTAATCAAAAGACATAGAATATATCGCAGAATTTATCCTTTATTTCATCTAGCTAAATGTGAGAGATGTCAAAAGGTTTATAAGCATTCAAGATTATAAATACAATGATATTAAATTCTATAGCTGATTTCTTTCCATGTTAGTGTCACCCAACCATAGGACCATGTGTTAGGTACTATGAAAACAATCACATGTAAAACAGACAGTCATAAACTGTCACAATTAGAAGAGAACTTAGAGACAGTCACATAGAATTCTCTCAATTTATATAATTAAGGATATTAAGATTCAAAAAGTAAATGTACTTTTCTAATGTCACTCACTAATACAGCCAATCCCCATTTAAAGCCCTTCCTGTCATTCCAAGATGCTCATGCCTGTAATCCCAGCACTTTGGGAGGCCAAGGCAGGAGGATCACTTGAGGCCAGGAGTTCAAAACCAACCTGGGCAACATAGTGGAACCCCTGTTTCCATGAAAAAAAAAAAAAAATTAGTCAGGTGTGGTGGCGTGTGCCTGTAGTTCCAGCTACTCCAGAGGCAGAGGTGAGAGGACTCCTTGAGCCTAGAAGGTTGAGGCTGCAGTGAGCCATGACAGTGACAGTGCCACTGCACTCCAGCTTGGGTGACAAAGTGAGACGCTATCTTAAAAAAAAAAAAAAAAAAAAAAAAAAAAACCTACAAAAACAAAAACTCTTAATGATTACACACACACACACAGAGAGAGAGGAAAAATATCACACAAAGTACTACAATCTAGCAAAGTGAATACTAAGGTTAAGAGTACGTTTTAATTTCTCTCTTTATCTTCAAAAATATTTTAAATAGCCTTAGATAACATAAACATTTGGCCACTTCTCTCTACTTTGAATCACTATGTAAAGAGAATTAATAATTTTGTTGAATTATACACACAATTAAGTTTATGAAACCAATTTAAATTAGTTAACCATTTGTTCAAATTACTGGATTCAGAAAGCCTCTAACTTATTCAGTCATCTGTTATTAGCACGTCAGGTTTCCCCACTTTAAATCGTGATTGTTAAGCTACAGAAAAGTCAACTACAGCGATGTGCAAACCTTCCCATTTGGTAACAACTGAAAGGCAGGGCACCACAATACAATTCATTCCAGTAAGTTTTCACATCACTTCAAAATATCAGGATAGTCCAGAATCCATTTACAAGTTGAGGCAATTTTTGTGTTCTGTTTACAGCAATATAATCTCATCAGAGTTCTTTGGAGAAAAGCAAATCGTGGTGTTAGAGAAAAACAAAATATTACTTGATTTTTTAGCTAACCTCAGATTCATCCATATAGAAGAAACATATTTAAGGTATTGCAAAATAACGAAAACCTCAAACTGCATCACAAATGGCATCTTAACATTTAATATATTGATAATCACAACATATGAAGTGTCTTACTAAGACAGTAAACACAGTAATAATCATTCAATTATTTATTCAAAGATAAATAACATTTCATGTTTAACCAATGTAGAAATTACAAACATATGTAATTACATATATAATGTAATGTGTGTATGTGCATGTGTGAGTATATATATATTACATATTCCAGAAGAGGACAGATTACTATTTTCATCACTTGAAGAGCGTGAAAATACAAAAGAGTTCTATTTCTCTTTAAATTTCTCCCAGTGCCATTTGTTAATAGTTAAAACCTGCCACACTGAATACCTAGCAATAATTTGAACTCATACACCTTTGCTAAATGCACAGGAAAGAATTTGAGATTGCCATTATCACACTCACATTGTGAAGAGGTTGTGTCAAGGTCTTCTAGTGAAGGGGGGAATTTCAAAAGCAGGAAAAACGTGGGAGAACAATGGGGGAGGACTTTTGAGAAACCACTGCTTTATTTCTTCAAATGGGCAGCAACTTGTGCTAATGAAACTCAGGTGGACATTAGACCGCCAGCCCCAGGGCTCCCCTTGCAAGCCTGCCCTCAGATATGGCAGGGGGGGCTCCTGTAAGCCTCACAGAGAGGTGCTACTTTAAAGAGAAACTGAAAAAAGTAAATAGGATCATATTACAGTGGAGCTGCTGAAACCCATGGCTTTAGGGCAAAAAATGAAGTTATTTCGCTTCAACCACCTTTAAAAAGCACAGACATTCCGAATTACATGCAATTCTACTGCAGGAGACATGGATAATGTTTATACCCATCTGTGAACCTATCTAATGATGCCCCGGTGCAAAGATGACTAGATCCAGTTAAGAAGTGATCCGTTTCTCTCTTTTCATGTCTTGAGTTCCACTAGTAGTTAATACTTCCAGGCTTCCTTGTATCTCACAAAACAGGTTTTTTCCCCTCTTAAATGAGAGTTATCCTCAGAGTGTGTTTTCAATCTGGATATTAGCCCCTAAAGCTTTGCTGCTGTAAATTCGTGCCCAAGTCTGCCTTCGTAATTAAACACGCTTTAGTTCTAACATGTAAGTGAGTTAAGTGATTTTGATGTCGTTGCTCCAGACTTTTGGTTTTGTTTTTTGTAACTCTACATTTCCAGGTTTGAGGACCACTCAAGTCCCGTAAACAAGCCATCTCCTCCCGGGCTGAGACTTAAGTAGGTATCAATGAGCAAACCCAGATGCCAGCAAGCAATTCTTTGTTACAACTATATTCAGCTGCACATTTTTCAAAAATGGTTTTGAAACTTCCTAACAATTTCACTCACAGCAAAAGCAATAAGGTAATCATGAGACACAGCAAAGACAAAGAATAAATAGTTCCCTTACCTGGATCATGGAAAGGCACCAACGCAAAGTTGAAAAGAGGTCTCTTAGGTCTTTTCAAAGATGTCTCCAAAATTTTGGAAGCCCCTTCAATCACCTGAACTAAATCATCATACATCGAACCAGTCACATCAAACACAAAAGCCAACGTGGAGGCCCCCTCGGGAATTTCCTCAGCGCTGATCTCTGACTGGGGGCTCGCATCTTGAGCTAGGGAAGAATAAAGAAGAGCAAACACGAATGCCGTGTGGACCACTTCCCTGGAAATCATTTTCTGTTTTTTCCCCTGAGCGCCTGAGCACTGTGCTCAGTCCCCCTCAACAACAGGCAGAGGGATTCCTCTCACTCATCAGACTCTTGCAATCTCAGAGTCGGACGGGGCAAGCCCCAAACCCGAGTCCCTTCAGGGGCTGGGCAGGGCAGGGATGCCGGCAGCTTTTGTCCGGAGGCGGCTTCCTCCCGGAACGCTATCTGCCCGCGGGACCCGGGCAGCCTGTGGCGGAGTGCCGGCGGCGCGCCGGGTCCATGCCCCGGGGGCAGCTCTGAGCCTGCGGCGCCCGGGTTCCGCCGCCCTCGCCGCCGCTGCTCCGCCGGGCCAGCGACTGAGGCTCCCAACTTCCCACTGCTGCAGCTCGCGGGCGGCGAGGGGAAGCCCGGCTCGGCCTCGCCTCCTGATTGGCCGGCCGCCGTCCCCCCTGCTCCGCTCCGGAGGCCCCCTGGAGGGTGACTTTTCCCTCCTCCGACCGTCGGGTCAACCCAGCACCAGGGAAGCGCGTACGGCGTCCGCTCGGTTCCCACCGGCCCCGTCCCCAACCTGCAAAACCCCAGTGTAAACAACGGCTTTCAAGAATATGTGGCCAGACCCAAACCGAGGGACCCCACACCAGCACAAAGGGAATTCCGTTTTTCTACTGCGTACGACGCTGCCTCAGACACCTGGCTCCTAACTCTCCCCGGACGTCGGGACGCCCCCGCCCACCCTCCGGCCTCAGCCCAGCCCTCCACCCGGCCAGGAGGGGGCGCTGGAAATTTCCCTCAGCTGCGCTGCAGCCGCGCTATGGCGCTTGGATCTCCTCAGAGACCGTGGGCTGCGGGGAAGGGGGGACGAGAGCGCGGCAGGGGCAAGACGCCCAGGAAGAGGAAAGGGGCTGCTGAGGGAAGTGAGACACAGGAGCTGGGAGTCACGAATTGCACGGGGCTGTGTGAATACAGGATGGAAGCCCCCTGGAAAGGACAGGGAGAGGGGTGTGGGGAAAGAGTGGGACATTGCATTCCTGTCAGAGAGAAAACGGATTTTGGAGTCGTATTATCAAGATTCACATTTGCTGGGCAGTCTGAATCCTCTGCGCAGCATAGTAAGGCAGAATAAAATCCCCGTGGCACACTTCCTCCCCTGGACAGTCATGCCTCAGGCCTCAGCCAAAGATCCATTAGGAAGGTGCTCCCCTCTATGGCATTTTCTTGCCAGTCAAGAAGGAAACCTCACCCTGGAAGACGTGCCAACGTTTTTCCGTGTTGCGTTTGCTATATACATTACAGTACCAAGGAGGATAGGCAAAGAATGCCCACCATGAACTAAGGATTCTTTGCTTCATTTTAATAGAAACGCACTTCCTTCCTGGAAGAGGAGTTGTTGTCCAGATCCCAGCATTTAAAGAGGGGCAGACTGGCATCTTGATCTCTGTTTGGATGTATCTTAGACCACCCACCCAACGGGGATGCAGCCTGAGGAAGGGCCAGCTCCCACCAAACTTTCCTAGTCTACAACTGTCTTCTCTTCCAGTCCCAGCGGCTGTGGAACCCGAGTTTATGATACCTATAAGTCATGCCACTTAAAGGAAGGAGACAGACCATTTGCACTGAGGGGGAATATGAGAGGAAAGGGGGAAGGTACTTCCTTTCCAAACAGTATTTAGAGAATGCTATTTGAGTCTCCCATTCCGTTGTTGATTTAAAAAGGCTTTCATTCTAAGTCATAGAGACCTGAGCTATTCCAGGTGCACAAGGGAGGCCACAGAGCCTAGTGATTAAAAGTTCTGGGTCAGATACCCTGGGTTCAAAGCCCAGCTGTGGTATTTAACTGTGTGACCTTCAGAAGGTTACCAAACATTTTCAGACCTGTATTTACTCAGTTGTAAACAGGAATCATGATAGCACCCACCTAATAAGGATTAAATGATCTCTTGATGTTCCATGTGCACTTGAAAAGAAGGCTGTAAATGTTAATTAGGTCAAGTTGTTTAATAACGTTCAAATTTTCTGTGTCCTTAGTGATTTCTGCCTATTCTATCAGCTATTGAGATTGGTATTGAAAACTCTGATCATAATTGTGGATGTGTGTATTTCTTCTTGCAGTTCTATGAGTTTTAGCTTCATGTATTTGAAGCTCTGTGGTTAGTTACATAAGCATTTAGGATTTAATAATCCTCTTGATGCCCTCTTGATGAATTGGCGCCTTTATCATTATGAAGTTGCCCTCAATGTCCCTAGAAATATTCTTTGTTCCAAAATATAATTTGTCTGATATTAACATAGCCACTGCAACTTTCTTTTGATTAGTGTTGCATGGTGTATTATTTTCTATCCTTTCACTTTTATTTTTTTCTTCATATTTAAAGTGTATTTTTAGGTAGTCACCCTAAAATTGGGTCTTGCTTTTTCATCCAGTCTAATATCTCTGCTTTAAATTTGTGTGCCTAGACCTTTTACACTCAATGTGATTACGGATATGGTTGAGTTTAAATCTGCTATCATGCTATTTGTTTTCTATTTGTCACATCTATTCTTTGCCTTCTTTTTGAATATTTTTAATGATTCCTTTTATCTCCATTGCTAGCTTATTGGCCCAAAGTCTTTATTTTAGTGGTTGCTTTACAGTTTATAGTATATATCTTTAATTTACCAGCCTTGCTTCATGTAGTGTTATACCACTTCATGTATAAGAAGCTTAGCCTAATATATATCCATTTCTCCCCTCCTGACTTTTTACTATTTTTGTCATCTATTTTTATTGCACATTACTATATTTTTAAATTCCACATTACACTGATTTTTTTTTTTTTTTTTGCATAAGGAGTCAGTTATCTCTCAAAGAGCTCTAAATAAGAAATAATTAGCATATTTACCCAGGTCGTTAACATTTTTGGTGCCATTCATTTCTTTCTGTAAATCCAGATTTCCATCTGGTATCATTTTCCTTCTCCCTAAGAGACTTTCTTTAATAATTCCAGTAATGCAGTTCTACTAAAGACAAATTCTTTCACTTTTGTATGTTTGAAAAAGTTTTTATTTCACTTCTGTTTATCAAAGATTTTTTTTTTCTGAGTAAAGAATTCTAGACAGGTTTTTGTTTTTCTTTCAGTACTTTCATTTGTTTTCTTGCTTGTATTGTTTCCATTAAAAACAAAATTTCTATCATCTTTATACTTACTTGTTCTATATAAACCATGTCTCTTTTCTCTTGATGTTTTTAAGAATTTTCTTATTATTACTGTTTTTGAGCAATTTGATTATGATGTGCATTGATGTGGCTTCCCCTCATATTTCTTGTACTTCTTTCATCTGTTTTCATCAAATTTGGATATTTGGGGTCATTATTTTTTCTGTCTTCAACCTCCTATCCTTTAGGGGCCCCAATTACACATATACAAAGCTACTTAAAGTTCTTCCACAGTGCACTGATGCTGTGTTCATTTAAAGCAAATTATTTTCTTTTACTACTATGTTTCATATTTTATAGTTTCTATAACTATTTCTTCATTAACCTTTACTTCTTCGCTAATCTGCCAATTGCCTCATCCAATGTATTTTTCATCTCAAACATTATAGTTTTCAACTCTAGAAGTTTAATTGGACCTTTTTTATGTCTTCCTTTTCTCCTTTTAAGTGTATAAATAGATAGAACATAATTATAATAACTTTAATGCATACACTTGATCATTTTAATATCTGTGTCAGTTCTGGGTCAGTTTCAATTGGTCAATACTCCTACTTGTTATGGATTGTATTTTCTTGCATATTTTCAGGCCTCATAATCCTTGACTACCTAACAGACATTGTGAATTTAACTGTGTTAGGATAACAAGGATATCTTTATATTCCTATCAATATGCTTGAACTTTATTGTGGGACAGAATTTAGTTGCTTAGAAACAGTTTGATCCTTTTAGGGCTTGCATTTAAAATTTGTTAGGTGAAACTAAAGCAGTATTCAGTTTCTACAGCTAAGTATTTCCACTACTGAGAAAAGACCCTTCTGTATACTCTGCCCAGTACTCTATGAATCATGCGGTTTTCCAGTCTGAGTAGAGATGGTATGGAGTGTGACCCCAGGGTACAGGCATGAGGGGCAGAGGTAATGAAGTAAGGAAGAAAGGGTAGCCAGTGTAAGAGTACATTATAAAAGTGCTTGCTCTTAGGTCCTTTGTAGCCTCATTACCATCAAGTGGGTGATAGCACTTAAGAATGTATTTTAAATCCACGGGATGCTGTAGTTGGGAAAGAGGGTGACAAAAGGAACATTTAATACCTAAAAGGCATTTTCACATACATATGTATATATGTAGAAATACACTTATATCTTCCATAATCTCCAGTGCATCTCTTAAGTCTCATATATTGACAAATGTATGACTTGGGACACAGGACGGCCTTCATTCCTTTTCAACAAAGTTTGGTCTTAAATTAAAATGTAGCTCTCTAGGGCAGAGTAGTCCCTGGATGGAAATCTTATTTATACTTTAGAATAAATGAACCCCTGAAATTAGATTTTGACAAGCAGTCAGCTGCGGATACCAAGAATATAAATCAACAGAACAGGACTGAGTTAGGAAAAGGGCCCAGCCCAGGATGAGAGTAGGAGGGGTTGGGATAAAAAGCAACAACAGTGAAGCTCAAGTGAAAGTGTTGCTCAGAAATAACGATATGCGAAGTAATGAAAAACAACTGTCCAATAAACTGACCTAATCCAAGTAATTCTTGGGTATTATCCAATATTACCCCTTATTTGACAGACAAAGTCCATTAAAATGACATAGTTAATAATCTGAACCCTCTATTGTCTCTGAACCCCAAACTGTACACTCAGTTATTTACTTATTCATTCCTCAAGAAATTTCTGGAATACCTATTATTTTGCCAGAGATTATACTAAGTACTAGAGAGAGAAAAGTCAGTCCCTGCCCTTAAGGGACTTACAGTTTTGCAGGGTTGAGCAAACAGATTAAGAATGTTCTGAAAGATTAAACCTAGCATTCTAAGGAAGCAAATAGGGCAGGCACCTTTCTCAGGAAAGGCAAATCAGGGAAGGCGTCCCAGAAAGTATGGCATCTCAAGTAAGTGTAGAATGTGTAGAAACTTACCAGGCCTCAGTTGGGGTTAGGGGTGAAGGGACATGACCATTTATAGAACTGCACGTAAGGAAAATACAGAAGGGAGCTGAGCATAAAGCAGCCTTGATACCAGGTATGAAGGCTTAGATTACATCCTAAAGACACGGAAGGACTTGAAGATGCGGGGTAAAAAGAGTGATACTTTGCACAACCGCTGGATGTATGAGAGATGGAATAAGGGAAATAAACTGGAAAACAAAAAGAATAGGTTGCAATAATAATACTGATGACATTCTTCATCTAAGAAAACTGAGACTTGGAGAGTTAAGCAATTTGCCTAAGTTCTATGGTAGGGAGCAGTAGAGCCAAGACTTGAACCCAAGCAACCTCACTCCAGAGCCTCTGCTGTTCACTGCTTTGCAAGACTGCCTTCTGGCCATAAGTACAAGGAAGTGAACTAAAATAATAGTAATGGATAATGCAGGGAGTGATATGAATTCAAGATCAACATGATTTGGTAATTTTCAGTTGCTTTTTATGAAAAGATCTGCATAGGTAGCTCCAAAGAAGCACAAACCAAATATATCCTTTAAAGGCTATGGGGACAGAGACAAGGAGAAAAGAGAAAAGTAAAGATGTTTTCAGTTAATCAGAAATTGATATCTATCCTTGATCTTAGAAGTCCTAGGAAGAAGGGGATGAAAGTAGAGAAGGGAGTTGCTCCTTCTAGCATTTACATATACACAATGGTGGACTTTGCAGCAACATGTAGCAGATTATGGGACATTTCTAGTTTCATGATAATAATCACCAAATTATTTTCAAAAGTCTCCTTACATAGATTCTCATCATAAATGTTATATTGGATGGTGGGGATGGGGGAATGAGGCAAAGGAAAAGGTAACATTGTCTTTTAAGCAGTCCAGCACATTTCTAATAATGTCACTGATAAAATCCTGTCTTCAATTCAGTTTTTTCCCTTGAAAATCTTCTACCTGCTCTGGAGAAGATAAGACTGTGCTTACTGTTTAAATATTTTAAGTGATCCCTTAATTGGAAGCATTTATCACACTGGGCCTGACAAAGCCTAGTTCAGAAAAGCTTTGAATTAATAAGGGTTGTGAAGATGACTGCTATAAAGCAGTATGCAAAAACACTGCTTTGTAGCAAATGGCCTCCTGCAGATCACTAAACAGCTTGATGTTATTCTCAGTGATCCTTCCCAAAATGTCTTGTTCTCTAGGTAATGAGGCCCACGGTTATTTTATGTTTACTTTAGTTCAATTCTACAGGGCAAGTAACTTGCTATTGCCATTGAATTTAAAGTACAGTATTTTGCACCAATCATAATGGTTATACTTGGCAATGCTAGGGCACTTAAAAAAAAAAAAAAGAAAGATTTGTTCTTCTCTTGTCTCCTTTAAGAAGGCAATAAAAGGAAGAAAGCCATCATGTTATAACTGGAAAACTAATCACACAGAATATTCTCTTATACTAATCAAGTTTAAGTCTGGAATTAGCTTATATAAAACAGATGTTTACAATCTTATTCTCCTTTGGTACTAAAGAGAAAAAAAGCACAGAATAACTCTCATGGCATACTTTGGGGAATGTAATACTCAGCTTCTACTTTTTTTAATGAAGCCAGGAAGCCTTTGGTCAGCAAGGGGAACAAGCAGAAGAGGGAAAAGCACTAAGAGTCTAGTCTTTTACTCCATATATAGGCAACATTCCCATCGTAAAACAGGAAGTACGCTGCCTCAGAAGAGAAAACTGGCTTGCAACAAATGCAAGAGGACATAGAAAACTTGGGTCTGGTAGCTTGTTCAAAAGGAGCCACTTTTTAGGCTCAGCTGGGGCCCTAGTTTTCTAAGACTTGTGATTCTGGTTTGTTTATCAATTGTGGTCTTCTCTACAAGGACCTCAGCTTTCCATCCCAGCGCACATACCCCAAAATAAAGATCAAGACCTTCAGGCTGTCCTCATACTACGTGAGGAAATGTCTTGTAAAGTCTAATGAATACTTAAGGAGAAATAAAGACTCGAAACAATAATATCTCTGCTTCATTTTCTGAAAAAAAGAAATTAAAACTTATTCCCAATGACCCATCTCAAGATGTCCTCTCTAACATACCCCCTCCTCTCACAGGGCCCAAGCAACTCTCACACCCAGTCTCTTCTGTTCCTTTACCCCAATTCAGAAGCTGGAAAAAAAATGTAAAGATCATTTTTCTACTCCAGGACCTTACACAGAGAGAAAACTGAGGCCCAGAGAATGACTTCTCTAAGATCTCACAAAAATAATTTGAGACCGTGTAGAAGTATATTTTGAGCTTGTGATGATCACTCTTGCACCTTACCAGACGTAATAGCTAATATTTATTGAGTGCTTATTATGTCCCAGGCACTATTTTAAGTGATATATATATATATGTGTATATATATATATATATATATATATATTTTTTTTTTTTTTTTTTTTGATGCAGAGTCTCACTCTGTCGCTCAGGCTGGAGTGCAGTGGCGTGATGTCTGCTCACTGAACCCTCCACCTCCCAGGTTCAAGTGATTCTCCTGCATCAGCCTCCCAAATAGGTGGGACTACAGGCATGTGCCACCATGCCCACCTAATTTCAGTATTTTTAGTAGAAATGGGGTTTCACCATGTTGGCCAGGCCAGTCTCAAACTCCTGACCTCACATAATCTGCCCACCTCAGCCTCCTGAAGTGCTAGAATTATAGGCATGAGCCACCGCACCCAGCTTTAAGTGCTTTATATGTATTAATGCACTATCACCTTTCATTCTCATTCCAAAACTACAAGATAGTTAATAGAATGATGCCCATTTCACAGAAGAGAAAATTAAAGATGAAATTAACACAAAGAGGTTAGATCATCTGTACAAGTTCTCACAGCTCATTCCTTTCCCCTTCACTTTTATTCTCCTTCCTTTTCCTTTAGTCTATGTTTTCTCTATGACTTTACAGTAAAATCGAAAATTTTTAAGCTTTGAAATATACAATTATTTTATAGTATATTACAAAGTTTCATCATTAATATGGTATATACAATATAATTATATGGATCTTTTCAGAAAAAAAAAAGAGCTTTGGTTTCTTTTGCTTTGTGAATTATCTATGAAGCATTCTTTGTTATTGGATTAGTTTTTCCTGCTCACGAGTATTTTTCTGAGCTTTCTCTCTTATTTACAAATTCAAAGTAATTTCACATTTTTCCCCAATGCCATAAACTCCTTGAAAATAAAGTCTGTGTTTTATTCATTTATATGAACACATGTTTTATTCATTTTTACACACTATGTAAAATTTACATTTACACACTATTTTACACAGGAGGGATTCAATAATGTTTCTTTGATGAGTTGCCAAATTCATTATGATTAATAATAACCATAATAATAACTGCCATCTGAGTACTCTAGGCATATTATACATACATACATACACACACACACACACACACACATACACACATACATGCATATAGATTTTCAGAGGTAGGGTCTTGCTATATTTCCCAGGCTGGTCTCAAACTCCTTGACTCAAGCAATCCTTCTGCCTCAGCCCCAATTCCCCCTACCCCCTGTAGCTAGGCATCATGCATGACAACTTTAAGCATATTCTTAACATACGGGTGAACTCATGAACACATTTAATATCCACGACAACCTTGTAAATATTTCTACAACCATCTCAAAGATGAGCAAACTAAACTCTGAATGACAAGCAGTTTATCCAATATCACTTCCATGGCATGTAGTACAGCCAGGAGTAAAACTCAGGTCATGCAGGACTCTTTCTAATACACACCACTGCCCTCATGCAAAATAATTTTATTATTAGCCTAAGCATGATATTCCTAGAAAAATAAATGTTCCGTAGAGAAAGCCAATCATTCTAAGTTCAAAATCATTGTTTAAATCATCTTGTTTAGATGAAACATCATTACTTACTTCCAGATAGGTAATGAAAGAAGTAGGGACAATTTAGCAGAATGTAGTTTTAAAAACACAGTAAAAGCTTTTTTATAAAAAGATGAAAAGAATAGTATGAAGTTGGGAATATCCAGCCATTTATCTGTTTATGAAAAGGAAACATATATTAGAGCTTATGACCAGTTTCCATTAACATAAGGAGCTTGAAAAGGGGGCAGATTAATATTCTAGTATGGATTTACTTGATGTTGAAGAATATGAAAAGCTGTTAGAGAACAGGTTGGGTAGTAGATATAATCTATTCTTTTTTTCTCCTTTTTTAGATCTCCTTCTCATATCTTCAAGATAGGGATTTTCCTAGGCAAAGTCTTTAATTGTAAGTGGTAAAATTCCAGAATTGAGAGAGGAAAATAGAGTTTTGAAAATCAGAAAAACACTTACTGTTCTAGACAACTAGGAATCTATCCTAATTTTAAGGAACAGTCACTAATTTCTCTTCTTATCTTACATTCCATCATTCAGTGACTCTCTATATCACAGTATTTTCCCTTATATTTCTTCCAATGTAATTTAAGCCTCTTTCTTCTTGTTCTGTTTGCAGAAAAACTAGAGCTGGTCACAATCTTTCACATACTTTTTTTCCATACCAATTAATGAAAGAAGAAAAGTATTGGCTTCGATAATAATAAACTGTGTCCAAGTCTTCTGCCTTTACTTAAAAAAGTAGCTTAGTCCATTTAAATCATACTAATCAAAAGGCAATAAATAATTCCAGGTTGCTCGGAGAAACAGTAGAGTATATCATAAACACCAGTCTTCTTTCTTTCCTTTTTATTTTCAGCCTACAGTAAGTTAAAAACCTTTTTTTGTATTTTTTTAAGTAACAAGTCGCCAGAAGGCTGGAGTGATTGATCCTTTGGTGATGGAGTAAAATTGGAGCCATCAGCATGAACTCATGTTTGACTTAATGCAGACTAACGTGAGTATATATTAATACTTATAGATGTACGTATATATGTTAGTATGCACATGTATATTCTTGCTGTGTCAGCTGAGGTGGCCTAAAAGTAATGACACCTCAATAGCAAGGAGCACAATTAGTGCCTAAATATGGATTTTTTTTCTTTTTACAAGCTTGACTTCAAAATATATCAAATATTGATTTCTAATGCCAATTTTCCATAAAAGAAGGATTCCTTGGAGAAATAGTAGATTCTGAGGCTGGGACAGGGAATATATAAGATGAGCATCTTAGAGTGGCCAAAAATGAAGGAAATGCAAAAAATAAAAATGTAAAGCACACGTACACATAATGGTGGGGTGTGTTAAAGAGATAAAGGTGCCAGTGAAAGAATGCCCAGTGAACAAAGCTGTAACAGTTTAAGCAACAAAATAAACAATATTAAATTAAAACCCAAAATATAAAATAAATATCCTGAGTCCATAAGGATGTAACTAAATAATTGAATAAATAAGGGAATCTCCCATGCAGAAGAATTCCAAATAGTATACATGATACTCCCTCCTCAGTAAGAGGATGAATACCTAGGTATTCAAATATACCTGGATATTTTTGAAATATACCCAGGTAGAAAATGACTTTGCAGAGGAGAAACCTGTCAAACACTACCTCCACCAGATGAACAAGTTTAACATCAACAGTGTTGCCATGTCAATAGCATGTACTCTTGATATGATGTGAGGAGAATAGCATCTATGGTCGTCCTTTCAAGAATCCTCCTAAGATTTCTGTCATAATCTAGAGAAGCCTAATGTGTAATGTATCCTAGATAGAATATTGGAACAGAAAATGTGTGGCTGAGGAAAATCAATAAAGTATGGAGTTTAGTTGATAATAATGTTTAATATCGGTTCATTCATTATAACAAATGTACCATATCAATATACGATGTTAGCCATACAGGAAACTAGGTATAGCATATATAGGAACTCTTTGTTCCATCTTCCTAACTTTTCAATAAACCTAAAACTATTGTAAAAGTTCATGTACAAATTGAATTAAAAAGTTGTAAAAAGTAGCCACCAAATCATTTTGAAAGAGGCATGAATGTAATCACATCAAGAAATACAAATGATTTTTATTAGTCATTTGTCATCTATACAATGAAATGAATTAAATAATCCATCAAAATTTATGTCCACCTAAATAACAAACAGAGAGAGGCCCTCTAAAAGAAAATAATATTTATTCAAGAATAGGGCATTGCCATAGGAATATGCCTGTCATAATAAACTATGTGTATTCAGAAGGGTAAAGGGAGACAAAAGTTTTTAAAGGAAAAATCAAGAGAATTACATAATTTTTTAGGTAATTATTCTTGGCTGCAAGGATCAATAAATAACTAGGGTAGAACCAGTCCAAGATTGGACAGGCAGTTACTGGGCAGATGTCCTCAAAGAAGAATTTTTGTTTGTGTAAGTTTGTGATGGCCCATATGCAAGATTGAACTTCTTGGAGTCTTTTGTGATAGTTTTTTTTATCTGGCATTTGTGCATGATAACCCTTCCTTCACGGGCTTCCCTGGCTGTCTTTTTTGTGGTTTTTAAAAACACAAGTGACTCCATTTTGAAACTGTCAACTTGCACATTTACAAGTGTATTTTACTCTCAGAATAAAGTCTTACACTTAGAAGACAAAACATCCAAAAGAATTTGGTCAGTCCTATTGAAAATCAAACTAAAGGCACTGTATAGCATAAATAAGTATCGGAAATGTACCCTAAAACAATAATGCTGTTGTTGCTTATGGCCATTGGCAAATTATTGCCACCAAGTCAAAGCTTTGAAAATATAGCATTGGATTCTGAAACATTGGGAGTAGAAGAGATTCGTATATTTTTTTCAAAACCTTATCTATGAATATAATAAATTGCAACTGCTTTAATCAGAAGAGCTTGCTAATGAGGCTGAAGTCTTTAATATGTGGATCACTTAGTTGGACTAATGTGATGACAAACTCCAGCTCAATACAAGCTTGTTGCCTTGCAGCTGTCAGTCAATGCGGAACAAGAGTATGCCTGTGTCAGCATAAACCCAAACATTCCCTGAAGAAAACTGCTTAAACAGAACGCCTTACTGATGGTAGATCAGGTTGTTATTTTCTTATGGAACTTGGCCTTAATAACCCAGCCAAGGAAACTTCAGCAGAGCAAAGAAAGTTATACTCTAAATGACTCTGATAGGAACACTTTGCTAAAATTTGATGGGCAAATATCAGAAAAATCCTTCCACTCACACTGCAGCTAATCCCAAATCTCCCTGTAGGGGATTTGCAGTACTATATTTAAATCACCTCCACAAATTTCTTTTGCTGTGACTTTTAGTCTGGCCAAACACCTAAACATCAAGAGTACACAGAAGAAAGTTTCTTTCCACTAGGACTGTAGTTTTTGCCTTAAGGTGGAGTTTCTAAAAACAAATATATAATGAAGCATTGGAAACATAAGACTCACTCAGTCATCCCCAGAGGGCATTCTCTCATGTTAAATATTTAGCTGTGTGGTGAAACAGAGCACAGATTTAGAAATGCATTTAACAGATGTTGAAACAAAAATTGGGCATAATGCCAACTAATTAATTCAAACTACCAATGTTGTTGCTATCATTTATGGAAGTGAAATAATAACTGCATACCAGCATTGAGAAAATAAGATACAGATACCAAGCAGACACATATTCACTCACAGTTTGTATTGTATCTCTCCTTTTAATTCAGCCTAAAAAAAATCAGTTTGAGTCTTTCTGGCTTTAGTTCTGTCAAGTGGCTCATTTAATTCAACTAGCACTTGATAAATAATATTTTCATTTTCCTAATCTTACTTTTCATAAATCCAGTCTAGCCAAATATCTTTACCAATATTAAGTAAGCCTTGGAACTCTCCTATGGAAAGTTCAGCAATAGCATTCATCTTTTACTAATGCAAGCTATGGTGATTACATTCATTGATTTAAGATTAGCCTAAAATTGCTAGAAAGACCAGAAAGCACTTTCCAAAAGTGCCATATGAAACATTCAAAGAAGACATGCACAGAATGATTGCATTCTAAATGAGAGGGGGAGTGTAAGAAGTTTTCATCCTACCCTTCGCCTCCATCCTAAACCCATACGCACATCTCTATTTGATCAGCATTTATTTACTCATAAGTTATTCAATGAACAGTCACTGAAAACTTTGTGTGCTGGAGAACAGAGAAATACCATAAAGAGACAGTAACCGCAGCTGAATTATAATCAGCAAATGTCTAGCGTTTTCCTAGCAATGAAAATAAACAAGCTTAATTTTTATCAGAGATGTTGGAATTCTAATACTCAACACCATGTTTTATTTTGCTTCTACTATGTTCCTGTTCATATTTGCCAGGAACAAAAATACTTTAGAGCCTAAGATTTCTACCAAATAGCTATTTTATACTTAACGGTTTAAAATCAGGAGGGGTATTAGGAGAGTGTGAAAACTAATATTGCCCTCTGCTGGCAGATTCGTCAAGTAAAAAGCACTTTGTACTGCTGTTTGTACCTTATTCTTCGTTCTTTTGTGGTACATTTTGACATTGAGAGATTAGAGTTTGCTCCCTGCAAGTAACATTTGGAATCTCTTCTGAAACAAAGTCCAAAATGTCTAGGCAATGGAGATAAATATCTCAGCCCCAACCAAAATAAATACTTTAAAAATTAGAACTTCCCACACGATGTGAAGGTATTGTCTCACAGCACAGCAGTTTAAAACTCAAGGATATATTAATATCATTTTATTGAATCTGAATCTAATTCTCCAAGACTCTCCATATTTCTACAAACTAGATAGCTCTGAAATTTAAGTAATCCTTGTCAGAGCATATAATAGATAATTACACCTCTATCATTGAGGTAAATGAATTCATTCCAGTTAAAATCTCAGATGTGGCATGAAATGTGGGGATATGACTATCCCAGGATATTTGATAAACTCTCAGTTTAAGAGGCTTTATGAATGAAGCTTCTTGTTAATTAAAAAGATTTGAATCATGTTTGGGAGTTGCTTCTATCATTATTTAATGAGTTTCTCTTTGCTGGTAAATATAGATGGATAGAAGAAGCTTTGATCTTGAGCTCCTTGAAAGTGAGTACTCTCTTATTCTTTATATATCTACTGCTTAGCAGTGCCCTGTATGTAGTACATATTTAAGGAAGGCTTATTGAATGGATAATTAAGTGGTCTATTCCATTCCCCATGCTTGATTAGATTAAGCCTATTTCCCAATAAAATGCCTAGGGTAGAACGCAGTATGGCATGGTAGGAAGAACATACGCTTTTGAGTTGGACAGATGGGTTTAAATCCTGGCTTTGATACCCAGCTGTGTGACAGGAAAGCCACCTAATTTCTCTGAGCTGCAGCTTTCTTGTGTTGTTGTACAAATTATGTAAGGTAAAATATGTAAAGTAGTTGAGAACGTGGCTGGCACATGAATATTGAAAAATTTAATTATCTTCTCTTTTCTTTCAGGTAAATTGCTAATTTTTTTCTTTTCAATCAGTACTACAGAACAAAATTGTCTCAGATCCATTTTGAGAAGAAAGAGGATTTGTGATAGTTACACTATTTTTCACATTTTCAAACCTGTTTGTCTCCACCAGTATAAGAATATATACGCCCAAGCTCCCATATTTTGCCTGCTCTAGAGCTTCTATTGACTTCAGAAAAGGTTATCAACACTAGGAAAAGAAGTAGGGGAATTTGCTTTATTTACCATCATTTTTCAATTAGTAAAAGTGGAAAATTACAATACTTTCCATTAGATTAATGATTCACAGACTTCAGAACACTGACCTGTATCCTATCACTGCAAGCTCACATTAGCCCCTACTTTAACACTAAGGAAACTGAGAGAGGAAAAAAAAGGGAGCTTCCAAATGTAGAGAATAAAACCAGCAGCTGTGAGTTCTGACTTGTCCAGGAATCATTCCTGACCCCACCCTAGGATGCACCACATCCCTGTGTTCTCCTTGGTAACTGTCATTACATGCTCACCAGTGCTCCCTGCCCTCCACTTTGGACGTTGCATCCTGGAAGCAAGCCTTCTCCTCTTGCCAATGGGATTGTGGTCTACCCGTTAAAGGAGACAACCAAGTCATGAGTTGTGGAGTGCATTTGTTTGTTTTCTCAGTGACTCACAATAAGATGTGGTAAGTTGTTCAGAATTAACTACTTTTCCAAGATTTTACAAAGACTAAATGCCCTTGGTGATATATTTTTTAACAATTCTGGGGAAGTTCTCAGTTTATTTTCAACATTAAGGATGCTACAGCAAGTGTGATTGGAATCGAAAAAATTGAAGCTCTTGTCTATAGGGGTACAGACCCACAGTCTCCATGAGAAACAGCTGTGCCTGTAAGTTTTCTTCTGTGATGCATTTATTGACATTCTTGTTGCGTTGCCAGTGCTAGCTGGTGGCCAGCTATTCCCTTCATATTTTAATTAAAGAAGCTCCCACACCATCAAGAAATGGTCTGTGCAAAGATGTGCAACACCTCTCTGCTGCTCTTCCTGCCTAGACCTTAACAATATAATCCATGCTTACCCTTGCCATCCTACATTCCCCACAAAAGTGTTATTAATTTGAGATCCCTGTACATTTAAGGGAAATTTATCCTCCTGAAACTGTATGCAAAATTATGGAGGTATATTCTTATGAAGAGAAGGCCCATACTTTCAACAGATTTTCGCATGAATTCACTTAGAAAGGGGGTAAATAAAATTGACTGTAGACAGGTCAACTGTCGGTGGAAATAATAATTGTTTCTTATCTTAAAAATTTAGATCAACTTTCAGTGGAAATAATAGTTGTTTCTTATCTTAAAAATTTCAATCCACAATGGAAGACTTCTAGGGGTAAGTTAAAGACTAAATAAAGTGGGAATAAAACATGGGAAAGAAATACAGATAGTAGCAGGAACAGATGACAAATTGCTTGAAAAGAGAAGGTTATAAAATAGAAATTTTACTCCTATCATTTTGTGAACATTTTGCATTCTAACAACCTGTATCTGGATGAACTCCTAGAATAGGCTTTTAGGGAAGCAATGGTCATCTTTAAGTTTACAAGCTCATGCTGTGTCCAAAAAGAAAGTACAGTAGTGATCTAATTTTAATAACTAATAATTTATAAATGAACTGATTATAATTTGCCACATCTACTGCTTTTCTGACTTCACCTTCCCATTAGCTAATTAAGGCAGCCAGTTCAGAGCCATTGTCCCTCTTCCTTGTCTAACGTAGCACAGACAAAGAAAAATAGGGTCAGAGAGATTTGCTTGAAATTGGCTTTATCATGCCCAACACCAAAACAGGATGTTTGTATTGGCCAAAATTACTAATGCTGTTCCCCCAAATTGTCTCCAGTCACAGAATTTAATAAGAAATCTGATTTAAGTTCCTACCCAAGCCTCCCTCTAAGTGTATAAGGCATCCTACCCCGACCGTTATCCTTCCCCGTCTTCAGCACTGCTCCGTGCTCTGCCTCTGCTCCTCGCACTTCTCCAAGCTCTTCTCCCACAAAAACAGAGAAAAATAACCATATTAAGAGTACACTTTTTCTGCGGATAAAAAAGTCAGTCCAGGGCTAACTTACATAGTAACCGAAGAAATATTCTTGAAGATGTGGCAACAATTTTTACAATCTTATCATTTCTACATTCTTTATATGACTTGTTTCTTTTTTCTTCAGAATCTCTCTAAGAATTCTCTTCAAGACGCCCTAAGAAAAACAACCCTGTCACTGAAGCCCTCCCAAATCTAATGCACCTTATCACCTTCAATTTGGCTAAGAATAAATTATCTGAGAAGAGAAACGGCAGAGCCCGGCATAATGGCTCACGCCTGTAATCCCAGCACTTTAGGATGTCAAGGAGGGCAGATTGCTTGAGCCCAGGAGTTCGAGACCAGCCTGGACAACATGGTGAAATCCTGTCTTTAAAAAGTACAAAAATTAGCCAGGTGTGGTAGCACACACCTGTGGTCCCAGCTACTCCAGAGGCTGAGGTGGGAGCATTGCTTGAGCCTGGAAGGCACAGGCTACAGTGAGGCGAGATTGTGCCGCTGCACTCTATCCTGGGTGACAGAGTGAGACCCTGTCTCAAAAGAAAAACAGAAAAGAAAAAAGAAACAACAGGATTAGGGAAACAAAACTGGAAAATGTTTATTTCTTTCTCCCTTTTTCACCCTGAAAAAAGACAGGGACTATTAGACAAGGGGTAAATGGATGACTAGTAAAACAGTGGCAGTAAAATGTGTGTGTACACACACACACACACACACACACACACACAGCATTATGCACAGACACACCATTATGGGCAACATTTTGGTTGAAAAGACTAACAATGGTAAAATGAGGTCCCTCTTAGTTATCAAGTGACAATTTTAGCAACCTAGTTTTGGAAAAAAGTTACACTTGGCTTGTGAAACCCCAATTTCTTATGCCTATAGATTTATTAGCACAGTAATGGAACACAACTAGGCAGTAAAAAGTTACTGCTTTGAAAAAAAAGTTGGGTTCTACAATAAAATTTGTATACTTTGCCTTTGCAATGCCTGAGGCATTGTTTCCTGAAGCTTTTTAGCCTAGTATTATGTACACACACAGAATATCAAAATAAAACTTCAAGAGAAAATTTTAGTAAGTTTTTTTTTTGTTTTTTTTTTTTAAAGAAAACTAGTTTTAGTGTGAGTGGCATGCTAGCAGCAGTAAAAAAGTTCACATTTACTACACGGTCCAGGACAAGTTAAAAATTTGTTCTGAATTCTACTATACCTCTGTATATATCAAATCTAACAAAATTCAGTCAAGATTTATACAAAATTCATCAAGTGTTTTAAGACTTCCTGAAATGCTATCTCCTTCACAAAGATGTTTCTGTATAAGGTGGTAATTTCCTGCCCTCTCACCTTACCCTCACTTTTTCATATGACATTCATAAATCTGACCCTTTTGTCAGCACTTTTATGGAAATAACGGAGCTGTGCCAGAAGGCCAAAGATGGGCAAAGCCCTGGTTTTCAAAGGGGTGGAGAACAGGAGAAACAAAAGTAGGTCTTTGAAGTTAAAGACTGCATCTTATTCACTTTTTGGCTGGCAGTACATTAATGAATGCATGAATGAATGAATGATGAATGAATGAATACAATCAATTTAAATAGGTTCTAAAAACCCTGGCAAATATAGCATCCAAATTCTGTTGAAATGAGAAATAAGTTGATAAATTTTGGTCCCTTTAAAAAGAAAGAGAGCCTGCATTCACTAAAAACAAATCATGCCAGGTTAACCTCGTCAGGATTCTGTTCTTTGCCCTGTCCTGATCAACTTAGATCAAAACATAATCGGCATGCTAATCAAATTTGTGAATATTACAAAGAGTGGTAAGGACAGTCAGTCGGCCAGATAACAGAATGAAGATTCTAATTTATGTCAAGGGTCAGAAAAATGGACTGGAAATAATCCATTTGAAATTTCACAAGGATAAATGTAAATAGCTACACTGAGGCTCCCGAAAACTTAAGATGAGAAAATCTGAACTCAATGGTATAAAAAATATGGTATGGTACGGCTTGAAAAATAATGCGAAAGTTTTCAACTGACCATAACAGTACAAGCCGATAATGTGATATGAGTACTAAAAAGTGAGTATATATTTTAGTATTAAAAGTAACATTCTATACAGATGATAAAAGCACATAGTTAACTGATAGAACAGACGTAATCCACCTTTGCCCTCTTGTGTGATACTTTAAGAGAAATGCTAGCTAACTGGAGAACTTAGAGAAGAGCACGACCTAGATGATGAGAGGGTATAAAGGCCCATCGTATAAAGTTGCATGCAACTCATGGTTTTCATTTTCTTAAAATTATGTTAGTAGGCTTGAGAAAGCTTAGTGGAAAAATAAGTAACACAGTTAATATTTTACAAAGTGAAAAATTATTTAGCAACATGAATGATCACTTTCTAATTCATCTCCTATATCAGCCTTTTCTATGTGTTGTCTCATACGGCGGCAATCTTGTGTTCAGGCCATTGGCATGAGCAAGTACAACCGCCACTTGCTGTAGCAAGATAAGTTGGCTGGAGTTCTAAAGTCTCTTATACAGCTGTATTAGGAATTAATTTAAAAATCACTGTAACAATTGCTATTGGCTTCCCTTTCTTTGCTTATTCCAATCTTTATTAATGGTGTGAGAGATAAGCCTTCTGTTACCGCATGCACACAATGTCTGGCTAGCTTCACACGTACGAGACACAGTTTCATTCCAGTTTTCCTGCCGCCAGGGGAAATAAACAACAAAGCTGGACTCTGAAGGAATGGGCTTGTCGGTTTAGGCCATTTTGCACCTTGCTACTATGTTATACTCATCCACACAGTGACCATTTGACAATACTTGGAGCCAGATTTCTGCTTAATTTGTAACTACTTTAAGTCATGTAAATTATCAGAGGGTTACATACCCAAAATTTATAAGAAACAAAGATGTGGACAATTCTAATATGAATTTAAAATTATATGAATTATTCAAAGTTTAATGATCCATATTTTCATGGACAAAATGTTGAGGTATATGATGAATTCCATAGATTCAAAACAGGAAGAACAGAAATGGTATAAAAGAGAAAGTTATTCTCTTCATAGAAGTATTCTCCACTGTATAAAATAATTCATAAAAGACCTTTTAAGGAGCAAAACCCCCTAATACTCTAAACTTTTCTTTTTCTCCATATAGATGCTTAAAGCAGTGTGATACATTAAGCAAGCCTTTGGCACTATTAGCAGTGTGTCACCTTAGAGAAACCTGCTCATCTCACTAGGGTAGGATTTTCTTGTTCAAGGAATAAAGAAGCAGGCCTAGTAGAACTCTTAGATTCCAGCAAGTTCCATTCCATGACTTACAGACAACTTTTTGAGAGGACACATTACATAAAATAATATATTCCTGAAGTAATGTGAGGAAAATAATTGCCAGAGGATGTCCATAGGGTCAGCTCATTTAACTTACAGAGAAAGGACCATGTAGCCCAGGTAGACCTGCGATAGGTCTACCCATGCTACTAACTCTTTTGGTCTAACAGACAATAGAAAAAGAACACCAAAAGATGCAAGTTTTAAGGGTCTTAATTAGAGCTTTACCAATAACTAGTTGTTTGGTCTTGTACATGTCACTTTGTTTCTTATAAAATGAAGACTTGAACTGATTCTCTATTCCAGCACTCATTTTCATTGTCTACTCAATTGAAAGATATTTAGTTCGTTTCAGGGGTAGCTACAGCTAGCCTCTATTTTCCATTTACTGGCACCGCCAATAGGCTTTATAGGCATGAATCTCAGCTCTGATGCTTGCAAGCCTTATAACTTTGAGCAAACCAATTAACCTTGTAGACCCTCAGCTTCCTTCTCTGTAAAATGAGAGCAAAGGTGCTATTTATAGCATATATTTTAAAGATTAAATGGCTAAGTTATTTAAACTGCCTGATATGGTAACTGGTATGTAGTTTTCACTCAATAAGCAGTTGTTTTTATTCTTACAGATAAAGTATGGTAAGACTTCTCAGCTGAAGAAAAAAAACTGCATAATTATGTTTTTAACTCTATCTTCAAAACTGTACATGCTCTTTTTGATTCAGTGCCACTCACTTGTAAATTTAGAACAGAAATTAAATTTTGGCTATCACAATAATTCTGTTTCATGAGTGTACAAAGATTTAATAATATGTTTGCAACCTTTTATTATCTGCAAATGGAAAACACTACATACCTTTCAAGGCTTTTCATAATATTTTTTTAAAGTCACTAAGCTAAATATTTGCATTAACAATTAGGATGACAACAAGAGAGGATTAGGGTTGAACTATTGAAGAAGAAAGTCCCTTAGCAAACTGTAAATTCTCTTCAGTTGAAATAAATATGTTTCAAAATAATGTTTGCATAATGTCAGCATTAATGCTGATTCAGTGATGTGTTATTGTTTATAGACCCTGAAAAATATCAGTGCTGTAGACTTTTAGAAGTCAATTTGAGTTTCAATTTTTAAAATTTAAGCATTAAGCCCAGGATCTCAAAAAAACGTGAAATTCACATTAGCTAAGAATTGCCAAATTGTATAAATTGATTCATAAAAGTTTATTATGACTGCTGTCCAAAGTCCAAAATAAATAACTCTAAACTTAACTCTGGTAACATTTCAGCTTTAGTTACTTTCATAGTTATTTTCATGTAATACTGTATCAGTAATTTGTCACTTTCTAGTGTCTTACTCTATTATGAAACTTATTACTGCTGTGAGGGGAAAAAAATCCCTCTTAAGTGCACTGAGTCCAAAGGACATTTAGATTTTGAGAATGAAATAAATCTTCAAAATCATAAAAACAGGGGTAAAAATGACAATACTACAATTTATTGAACATTTACCTCTTATTGAGTACTCGCTATGAGTCAGATATTAAGTACATGAGCATTTAAGTTAATATTTCCATACTTGGTTAACACCCACAGAAGATAAAAGTTATTTTCCCCATGTATCAGATAAGACAGGGAGTGTAGTTACTTGCCCACAGCTACAAAGCTTTCAAAGGACAAGGTAGGGAGTATTTTTGACCTAAAGTCCAGGCTTTCTTTACATTCCTCTTTAATAGATTACAGAAAAGCTCTACCTCTTGTCTGCATTTCCACCCTACCCCCATACCTGTCCCAAGCTGTATCTTCTGGCTCATCTCTGGGAGAGGAGAGGAAAATGAAAGGAGGGAGAGCTGGGTTGCTCCAGTTCATTTATTCAACTGTGCCAGGATATGGAATGTAATCTTTTCTGCCATCCCACAATACTGTCTAATTCTGAAGTCCAGAACTGAGGGTAAAAGACAGCTCATATGTTCTACGTTCCAAGTTCCTACCAGCATTTGGCATAATCCCTGCCACCACCAAACCCTAGAGAGTATTGCTATCATAATCTTTAAAAATCCATCCCTTTATTCAACTCACTTGTGTGCTGCATCTTCTTTTGATGCTGTGTCATGGAGGCCCTAAAGGGAGACAGAGAGGACTGGAAAAGAGACAGGCATAACCCTGGCAGCAGATTTAAAGTTGGGCTTTATTTTAGATGTGGGTAAGGGGAAGCTATGGAAGGTTTCAGAGCAGGACATAACTGACCTCAACCTGTGCAAAATCTTGAGGTGAGACTGCAGGTGGAGAGTCAGGCTGGAGGTGATACAGAACTGATGGGGTGGTGGTGGTTGGTTCTGAGCCAGGGGAAGTAGTGGCACTTTGTCATTTGAAACTAATTGGAGGATAAAGGACAGAGTTCACATCACTTGTATGGAGAGAAAGGAGGAAAAGATCAGTAGGTGAGAGAGGGGGTGATGAGGGTGATTAATTACTGCTTGATTCTTGGGGCAGAGGACCAAGGAAGCATCCCTGGTCCCTTGTTCAGTTTTGAGTCCAGGCTGAAGTCAGAGATAAACAAAGAGGAAAAGGAGGAGCAACAAATGGAAGCAAAGGTCATGGGTGAGGGCACTGCTAGGTCTTATAAGACTGAGAGAAGACATCATCTACAGTCATGAGGAGCAAATATCTGTGAAAAGAGTTATTACCCCACCTTCTACTGGGGAGGTAGTGGGAGATTTTCCTTCCAGAAGGCAAGTGAAAGAAGCCCTGAGAAAATCCTTAAAAGTACCTGCAGGAATGAGCATTATTTTCTGGCAAGATCCACACTGGACTGTAGAGTGTGGATCCACAAGTTCACATTAATCCTGGCACAGGAGCCAAGCTTGTTGAGACCACTCTTGAGTAAAGAGCATTCTCAGAAAAGAAGTATGTGGCATGTTTGCCTTTACATTCTGCTTCCCAACCTGGAAAGAAGGGAGAGTTACTCAACATATGCTCCTAGATTAAGAGATCCCAGAAGTAGGAAACCACATCTCCAAGGCTTGAAGGGATTGTTTTGTGAGGTGTCTAAAAAGAAAACAGGGAAAACCTCCACTCCAACCCAGTTTTCCATGGCCCTTAGAGGATATATAATACAGTATCACTCCTCTCATTCCTTTGGCTCCATAGGAAAGTGCACAGAGATTAGCAGAAGAGCAGGAGCACCAGGGGATGCCCAGACAGCCTGGCCCAGAGAAGAGTTTAGAACTTTTCCTCTTGGCAGCAATAAAGGTGTCAAAATAAAGATGAACTGTGCCCCCTAAAAGCCACCTGTAGTCCCCATACAGAGACTGCTCTATCAGCAAAGGCTAGCAGCATCGGACAGAAACAGGCTAAAGCAGCATGACAGGACTCCTCTACCACTTGCTATCACTCGCTATTCAAGTATGACCCTCCAACAGGCAGTATCAGCATCATCTTGGAATTATTGGCAGTGCAGAGACTCAGAATCAACCTTCTGAATCAGAATCTGTATTTTATCAAGACCAGTAGGGGATTCATATGCACATGAAAGTCTGAGAAGCCGTGCTGTAAACTACAGCTGCCATTAGTTAAAGGAACAGAGCTTGCTCTCCCCTTCTACTGAGTTGCCTCCAGCAGGCACTGTGAGGACATACAGGAGTCTAGGGTCTGAGAAGTGGGAGGAAAGTTCCAAAGAGAAGAGAAAAAGGAAAGTATGTAAAAAGTGCACATAATCCCATTTATTTATTTTTGCTGTTGCAGCCTAGGCTTTTGGTGTGATATTCAAAAAATTGCCAAGGGGAATGTCAAGGAACTTCTACCTACACTGTATTCTAGTTTTATGGTTTCAGGTCTTACTTCTAGGTATTTTATCCATTTTGAGTTCATTTTTGTGTATGGTATAAGATAAGGCTCTAATTTCACACTTTTGCTCCTGGAAATCCTGTTTTCCCAGCACCATTTATTGATGGAATTATCCTTTCCCCATTGTGTCCTCTTAGAGACCTTGTTAAAAACAAGTAACCATATATGTTTGGATTTGTTTCTGGGCTCTGTACTCTGTTCCATTGGTCTATGTTTCTGTTTTCATGCCAGTACCATACAGTTTTTACTATTATAGATTTGTAATATAATTTCATTCAGGAAGTAGAGTGGCTTTAAATTTGTTGTTCTTTCTCAGTATTGTTTTGGTTCTTCAGGATTATCTGTGGTTCCATGCAAATTTTAAGATTTTATTTTCGATTTCAGAAGAATGCCATTGGAATTTTGATAGGGACTATGTTAAATCTGTGTATTTCTTTGGGTAGTAGGAAGATTTTAACAATATTAATTCTTTCCGTTCATATACACAGGATATCTGTCCATTTAGGTAACAACAACAAAATAAAAAGGCAACCTATGGACTGGGAAAAAATATTTGGAGACCACATAGCTGATGAAAGGTTGATTCCCAAAATTTATAGAGAACTCTAACAACTCAATAGCAAAACAACAAATAACCTTATTTAAAAATGGACAAAGAACATGAACAGACATTTCTCCAGGGAAAACATTCAAATGGCCAACAAGTATATGAAAGGGTGGTCAACATCACTAATCACTAGGAAAACATCATTTGGGAATGCAAATTAAAATCACCAGGAGATATCACCTCACACTGAATAAGGTGGCTATTATCAAAAAGAAAAAGATGACAAATGTCACTGAGGGTGCAGAGAAAAGGGAACCCTAGTACAGTGTTATTGGGAATGTAGATTGGTACAGCCTTTATGGAAAACAGTATGGAGGTTCCTTCATAAATCAAAAACAGAACTACCATATGATCCAGCAATCCCTCTTCTGGGTATATATCAAAGATGAAGTCACCACTTCATAAAGATATCCATGCTTTTTGTGGCATTATTCACAGTAGCCATAATATGGAAACAACCTAAATGTCTGTCAAAAGAGGAATGGATAAAGAAAATGTGCCACATGCCTATGGTCCCAGCAACTTGGCAGCCTGAAGCAGGAGAATCACTTGAACCTGGGAGGCAGATGTTCCAGTGAGCCAAGATCATGCCACTGCGCTCCAGCCTGGGCAACAGAGCAAGACTCTGTCTCAAAAAAAAAAAAAAAAAAGAAAAGAAAAGGAAATATGCCAAGCACACACACAGACACACAGAAAAGAATATTATTCAGCCCTTAAAAAGAAGGATATCTTGCTATTTGCCACAACATGGATAGACCATGCTGGAGGACATTACGCTAAGTGAAATAAGCCAGACATGGAAAGAAAAATATTGCATCATCTCACTTATATGTGGAATCTTAAAAAGAAAAGAAAAGAAAAAAAGGTCAACTATAAGAGCTAGAGAATAAAACAGTGGTTACCAAGGACAGCAGTGGGAGATAAAAGAAGATATAGGTCAAAGGATACAAAGCAGTAAACATATAGGATGAAGAAGCCCAGAAATCGAATGTACAACATGAGGACTCTTGTTAATTAAAGTGCATAGCATTTGGGGTTTTTGCTAAATAAGTAGGTTTTAATTGTCCTTATCACACACACAAAAAAAACTATATAAAATGATATGTTCATTTGTTTCACTATAGTAAGCATTTTGCTATCTGTATGTATCCTATAACATCATGATATAAACCTCAAATATATACAATAAAATTTATTTTTATAAAAAAGAGAGAGAAAGGCTGAGCACCTGTAATCCCATTATTTTGGGAGACCAAGATGGGAGGATTGCTTGAGCCCAGTTCAAAACCAACCTGAGTGACATAGGCAGAACCTATCGCTACAAAAACCCAAAAAATAAATTAGCCAGGCGTGGGACATGCATCTGTGGTCCCAGCTACTTGAGAGGCTAAAGTGGAAGGACTGCTTTAGCCTGGGAGGTCAAGGCTGCAGTGAGCCATGATGGTGCTACTGCACTTCAGCCTGGGCAACAGAGCATGACCTCATCTCAAAAAGAAAAAAAACAGCAGTCCACGAATATCAAATTTCAGATCACCAAGTAGATAGTGTCGAGGAAAGGAAAGGGAAGAAGTCTCAGATGATGTCTAAGAATGAAGTTTTTGGCTGGGCACGGTGGCTTGTGTCCATAATCCCAGCACTTTGGGAGGCCAAAGCATGAAGATTGCTCGTTTGAGGCCAGGAGTTCAAGTCCAGCCTGAGCAACACAGAGAGACCTCATCTCTACAAAAGCTTAAAAAAAAATTAGCCAAATGTGGTAGCACATGCCTACTAGCTACTTGAGAGACTAAGGTGGGAGGATCACTTGAGCCCAGGAGTTCAAGGCTGCAGTGAGCTATGATGGCCCCAGTACACTCCAGCCTGACAGAGGAAGACCCTGTCTCAAAAAAAAAAAAAAAAAAAAAGGTTTCAAATGAACAGTCTTAAATACTCAAATAAGACTGACTCAGTAATCAAGTCAATAAAAATAATATGAAATATAGCCAAGATGATGTTAAGATTTTTAAATGATAGCACATATTTTAAATCACTGAGTAAATACAATCATCCCATACGTTTATATGTACAATGTGTTGACAGTCCTTAAGAAGGTACTTCAACAGTGATTTATTTAACCAGCAAACATTTATTAAAATTCTATTAAATGCCAGGTACTATGCTAGCTGTTAGAAATGCAAACAAACAAGACATGGCCATAAGGAACTTAAAGATGTTATGGGTGAGACACTCATTCACTTAGCAAATATTTATTTATTGAGCCAGGCACTGTTGTGAGGGCTGGAAAATAAGAGTGAAAAACACAAGCATAATCACTATTTGACTTACATGGTAGGAGAGAAGACAGATAACAAATGACACACATAAGAAAAATGTATAGTATGTGGGATAAAGCTAAGAAAATAAAGCAGTGAAGTAGGATTGGAAGTGTAGGAGGAGTGTTGCTATTTTAGGTTGGTGGTCAGAAGGAAGCATGAATTTTGACTAACCCTGAAGGATGGGGGGAGCACACCATGTGGGTGTATGGAACAAGGCACTCCAAGCAGACTGAGCAGTCATTCAAAGGCCCTTCTGTACCAAGACCACCAAGGAGGCCGTGTGGCTGCAGCAGAAGTGGGGCAGGTGATAGAGGTTTTGAAGTTGGAGCAATAACACAGCCCAGTTAGATTGGGTCTTGATGGCCACCATGAGGACTTAGGCCTTTCCTCTGAGTGAGGGAAAATCCCTGGTTTTAAGCAGGTGAGTAACAGTAATCTGATTTATGTTTTAACAGGATGAAGCTGGTTGCTATGAAAGAGGAATTTACAAGAAGTTTTCAGATTCTGAGTATGTTTTTAAGGTCGGGTCACCAATATTTGCTGTTGAATGAAAAAAAAAAAAAGGATAATATATAAACAAATGAACATAATAAAATATTACTGTGCTTTGTAACTAAATTCTGTAACTCAAGTCTCATATAAGTCCAAAGAGCTCTAGAGTTGATCCACACACAGCACTTCAGGTCCACTCTTGCGGGACTTCATGCTCGAACTACATGTTCTTCAAGCTACACAGAGCACTGCTGTATACCCAGTGGACATCACAGAGCTTTTCTATATTGTGGTGAGAAAACTTGGGAAATGAAGTCACAGGAGTTGAAACCCGTTTCTTTTCCTAGACCAAGTTAAACCTCATGTTGGGGTATTTCTTCTTTTCCCTTTTAAAACCACATGGCGGTATGTAAATATCGGAGTATTTCTTACAGATTTCCCCAGTGTTCTGACGTTGTAAGTTCTGAACCTCCTATTAGCTCCCTATATACTAGCACTAACTCAAAAGATGGTCTCTGAAAGCCTCTTAAATCCTTAAGAAACCCAAAACTAATTTTTCAAGGTGTTGAACAAAAAGTGGTAAACAAGGGTCTCAGAGAGAAAACATTCTGAAGTGCATTGAATCTGAATTATAAATTTCTAAATATCCAGTCATAAGTTTCAAGTTATTTTCAGACAATGTTCATCCATTCTCCCTTTCTTTTTGAAAGAATCTATAAGCCAGGAGCATAAAATCACAAGAATTTACATTTTAAACATGTAACCACAAGGTGGAGATCTAAAGCAAAGATTAGTTTTCACAGCAGGGCTCAATTTAGAATCCAGAACTTCTTACCTAAGATCATAGTTGTACCTATCCTCAAGAAACTGACTTATTATTTTAAGTTAGAAGAAAACACAGTGCTTATATATCAGTATTATTTTATAGAGATTAGAAACATATATGGCATCCAAGTATTTGAGGAAGGTTTAAGCAGTACTTTATCAGACAGCAAAGGGGAGACACTGATCATATTAGAAATTTCAAGCTTTAAATATACAGTAGGGAGAACACTGTTGTTATATCACTTGATTATGAGTACATTTAACAAAGGCTAATGTGATTATTTTAGTCCAAATATTACATGGTTTATATTGAACACCAATCCTTCAACCTTACAGATAGCACTACCAGACTAGTGGTTCTAAAGATTCTAAACCGTATGAACAAAACGCCCCGCTAGTTTTATTCCATTTGTGTGTAGCAGTGGGACTGACTTACCCAGTGAGACCCCGGTGACAGCCGAAAAGCCTCACCTTCATTTTAGATGAGTGGGTTTTATCAGTTTCCCTGATTATACACCAAACACATGTGTTTAATTCACAAACTATCCTCCAGGTTTACTCATCTAGAAGTTTCGTTATCTTTTTTTTTTAATCCAAGTTTTTTTTTGCTTTCTTTCAGTGTGAATAAGTATTCTTCCTTACTGAAACAAACAACAATCGAAAGAGAAAATCTAAGCTAAATAACAGATAGAAAACATGGTACGATCTTTTCTCTCTTCTGCTTATCCTACTTCCAGGAGCCTTTACTTAGAGATCGCAAGACAGAAGTTAATTAAATTAACTGCCCTCTCCCCCACCCCCAACTGCAGCTGAAATTCTTGGCAGCAAGTGAACGCCTTAAAGGTCTCTGCTATATTTTATTGTAATGCAGGAACTTATTTGTGGAAACTGTATCTCCTCTTAGCTTACTCAGATTCCAAGACCTCCAATCTTCAACTTATCGAGAGTTCTGGTCCCCTATACCTTAGAAAAGTAAAAGGGAGGGCAAGCACAGACTCAGGCATTGTTGCTGTCAGCTCTCAGGTGGGAGTTTCCCCTCATTCCCCAGCGCTGATTTATCTCATCTCAGTCACCTGCCTGTCTTAACAAGGGGTGAAGGAGAGTTCCAAGTTGCTTGTTTACACCACGATCAAAGTTTGGGATCTGCCCTTAAGAGACCTTTGATCCTGTGCACCTTGATTTAGAAATCAAATCGGGACCCTAACAAGAAACACTTGTCCCTTCCGCTACTTTCTGGTCTCAGGAGGCCGGAAATACCAAGCGCCGACCTCGCAGTGGTTTAGAACTTCCGCTTCCTGTTCTGGACGAAAGCGGAAGTGGAGAAACAGGAACGGCTTAACCAGAAAGCACAATGACCTTTTGCAGGCCACCACAACATTGAAGTTAAATTTAGTTCAAATGTTGCCTGTTGACATAACCAGTGCAAGTTTATGTGACACCATTTTAAACCAAAACAAAATCTGTGGAAACAGCCTGGGCGACATTGAGAGACCCTATCTCTAAAAACAAAGCAAACAAAAACCTATCTTTGAGCCGGGTGCGATGACACAGGCCTGTAGTTTCAGCTACGGGGGATGGTGAGGCGGGAGGATGGGGAGTTCCAGCCCAGCCTGTGCAAAAATAGCAACAACGGCTCAAAACCAAAAGCTGTAGGAAGATTTCAGATCACCATGACTGATTTGCAGAGCAACCGGGGAGAGTGAGAAACATTCTCCAGAAGTGACCCCTGAAATACAAGGAGGATGCTTGGGCCAGACGATCAGTTACTAGCTTAGATGGCAATAGGGACTGCTCGATTTCTCATTTACCTAGGTAGTGGTACTCAAACTTTGCATGCATCAGAATCACACGGAGGACTCCTGAAAATGCAAATTGCTGTGCCCATCCCACTCTCACCCCCCAGTTTCTAATTTGGTAAATTTGGTACTGGGTCAGAGAATCAACGTTTCTAGTAAATACCTAGGTGTTGCTGATTCCGCTAATCTGAAGACTACATTTGGAGAACCAGTGCTCTAAGTAATTTGCCTGTGAAAATGGGAAAATATCTTAAACTTTAGCAAACGTTGGGATCTCATTTTAAAGAGGAAATAAGACAAACGAGTTAGGAGCATAGGGTTTAGAATCAGCCACACTTGGGATTTGAATCCAGATTTGTCCAAAGCCATGAGTTTGGGCAAATTGCTTAACCTCCCTGAACCACAGTTTCCTTAATTCTAGAATGTGAAGTAATAATCATATCTGTCACTGAGAACCAAATAAAATAGTCTATGTAGGTGTCTGACACATGATACTTCATAAATATTTTTAAGATTACAGACACTATTAGAAAAAGTGGTCATATGTAGGCAATAATTACTGAGATCTAGTCATGGGAGAAAGTTTAGCCAGGATACAATCTGTGTTTGTACTGGATTTAGATTAAATGAAAAGAGATTGATACAGCTTAAAGAACAATCTTTCCCTTTTTAAATAATTATCTCCCATAAGATCCCTGGTTCTTTCTTGAAACCTACCCCTAATTCCCATGTCTTTATTGCCATCTTAAAGTTTACTCATTATTTCTCTATTCTGTCCCTTGCAGCTTTATTTCTCTATGCTGCTATTTACACCAAAAACAAAAACAAAAACAAAAACTAAACTTTTTTTTAGCAAGGAAAAATTCTAGCAGCCCTAAATCTCCTATGATGTAATGGAGTTCACGCTTTCCAGTTACCAAATCAGAATCTGAACACAAAGAATAACTAATTAACTGATGAAAAGGAATAAAATTAACAACACCTGTTGTTAACTAAACGAATGATACTTAATGTATACTGCCCAGTTTCATTGTTAATGAGACATCTGTGCATTTTCACCAAAGTAATAGTATATTGCATCCCAAAGCAAAGACAGAATTAGAATAAATTGAACAGCAATTCTCCATCTTTTCTAATGATTAAAAATTGGCTCAACTTAATGCATGAGCGATATTTGCTAGATAAAATGGATAGCTCATTTACATATAAGGCAAATATTCACTGTGAGCTTACTATGTGCCTCTTTCTGTGACACTGGGGATATACTGCTGAGTAGAAGAGCCCAAATGCCTTACTTCATGGAGCTTTATAGTTTAGTTGGGGAAACAAACATTAATCAAATAAGCACACAAATATACGAATAAAGAAAAACAGTAATAGATGCAATGGACCAAAAATACAGGTTAAGTAACACACGAACAGTGGAGGTTGGGACAGCATAGATAAAAGCCCTCAGATGCTGTGCCAAGGCCATGAAGTGAAAGGAGCATGATGACACACTGGAGGTGAGAGTGAGAAGGAGGGATGGACTAAGTCAGGACCATGGAGTGTCTTGTGAGCCATGTGAGTCTTCACCCTAGGAAGGAGGAAAAGCCACCAAAGGATTTGAAGAAGAAAATTGGCATGATCTAATTCACATTTTTAAAAGATCACTTGGGCCTCAGTGTACCAAATATGTTGCTGGGTGTAAGGGAGTAGAAAAGAAAAGGGGGAAGGAATCGCAAGAATGGTAACAAGAGTCAGTGCAGTTTAGGGCATCACTGATGCAGTCCAGGGGAAAGAGAGATGGTGGTATATTGTACTTTGTTGGGATGATATTGCTGAGCTATTCATCATAACTTTCTTTAGTGGAAATTTGTGCAAAGAAAAAAAATATCATTTTTTCAGAGGTCAAAAATATTGATGTGCTTGAACCTATAGATGGATCACATGATTGCTCAAGGTCCTTTCCATACTTTTACATGATTTAGATGAATTTCAAACCCACACTGTCACACAACCAGTCTTATGAGTGGTACTTTGTTTTGTTTTGAGGCTACTAAATAGACGGCCAGAAAGATCCATTCACATGGGTGTCTGAACTCACCATTTGATGTTTCATTTTTGTGTGATAAAAGCTTATCAGTTCTCAGGAGCAACTTAAATAAATATCTCCCAGAGGAAAATGTTTTCTAGGTAAGACACAAATGAGGATTATAGAAGAACTAGCTAAGAACAAACATCCGGGAAAATAGGACTGCGGAGCTTCCCTGGGGAGGAATTTATTATAATCATACTCCTGAAAGATACCATCTCAAATCCATAATCCCAAAAGTTGAAATCCGTAAAATCAAAATCCCAAACAATGCAATTCTGGAAAAAAAAATTTTAATTCTTTCCAAGATATCTATTTACCTTTTTAAAATGAGATTTACTTGAAAAATATATTTAAAAAATAACAGGCCAGGTGCAGTATCTCATGACTGTAACCCCAACATTCTGAGAAGCCAAAGTGGGCAGATCTCTTAAGCACAGAAGTTTAAGACCAGCCTGGGCAACATAACAAAGCCCAATCTTTACAGAAAATACAGAAATTAGCTAGGCCTGGTGGCATGTACCTGTAGTCTCAGCTACTTGGGAGGTTAAGAGGGGAGGATCGACTGAACCCAGAAGGTTAAGGTTTCAGTGAACCATGATTGGGCCACTGCACTCCAGCCTGGAAGACAGAGTAGGATCCTGTACCCCTGGAAAGGACAACACTTCATAGACCACGTTACTTTACACAATAAGACAGGCAATAATAATGTAACTATTTTTGCAAGCATGAACACTCAGGTGAGCAGACAAATCATATTCATAAAGAAACAGGTCAAAAGAGAAATGTATAAACCATATCACTATGGTTGGTAATGGTGTGCTCCTTGCTTTATAACTGTAGCCATCTGCGATCCTGTGACAAGCAATGTAAGTCTTTTGATAAGATCAGTCAAAACCTGCAGTGGGTCACCACCATATATGCCGTTGCTCAAAGATCAGAGATCTTAAAAAATTCTATCCTTCACAAATGCAGATATGCAAAAAGGACATCTCTTCATTTATTGAGAAAGTTTCAATGTTTTTACATACATGCACAATGCTTATCCACAAAGTGGACATTATAACACACTTTCATGCACTAAAAAAAATTTTTTAATGCATGAAATGAATCAGAAATCTAAAAATTCTACACAGCTTATACCTCCAGTATTGGAAATGATATGAACATGAAATATATAGCATATCAAATGATTTTAAAATACCGACAATTTAATATAGTGGGAAAAAAAAAACAAAAAAAGAGAAATGTTTTCATTATTATAATTATTATTATTTGTGATGCGGAGTCTCACTCTGTCACCCAGGCTGGAGTGCAATGGTGCAATCTTGGCTCACTGCAACCTCTGCCTCCTGGGTTCAAGCAATTCTCCTGCGTACGCCTCCCAAGTAGCTGGGATTACAGGTGCCAGCCACCACGCCCTGCTAATTTTTGTATTTTTAGTAGAGACAGGGCTTCACCATGTTGGTCAGGCTGGTGTTGAACTCTTGACCTCTAGCAATCCACCCACCTCAGCCTCCCAAAGTGCTGGTATTATAAGCATAAGCCACCACGCCCAGCCAAGAAAAAGAAATTAAAAACAAAATTTAACAAAGAGAATGTGAATTACCGGAATAGATTATGGGCAATTGCATAGAGATAGTACATAAGAGTTCGCCAACTTTCACAATTATTAACTATATTTTGAAGTCTGGCATAATAAATACAGTAGCTGATTTTTTCTTTTGGGAGAAGCCTCTTCTTGGAGAATACATTTACATTCATTTTCTATATGGTTCTGCTCTTTGGGAAATTCTTCTGTGATTCTATATACACATCTGACGTGAACATTCCCTGATAAATTTTATCATCTTCTGCCTAGGGATTTTGACCTTTTGGGATTTCAACATTCAGAACTATGCTGTTTGGAATTGTGTCTTTTGGTATTATGATCCAAACCCTTCCTTAGTAGGCCTATGTGGCGGAAGAGGGAGGGGTCCAAAACAGAGTAGGTAAAGAGGAAATGAGACACTAAAGACAAACTTCACCTCTTTCCTCAAGTTTCTCCTCCCTGTGAATGAGGAGTTACAGGAGGTTGTTACAGGAAGTATACTGTCATTTGTAATTGGTTTTATACAATGCTTTCCCTCTCTTAAAGATCAGCTAAGAATGAGAATAAATCTCAGCCATATGTATTGTAATTAGACTATTTATCTCAGTAAAAACAGAAAGCAATGTCAGTAAAAACAGAAGCTAGGCATAGTGGCATACACCTGTAGTCCCACCTACTCAGGAGACTGAGGCAGGAGGATTGCTTGAGCCCAGGAGACAAAGGGAAGAATGTGTCCATGAACATGGACTTCCTCTCCACAACAGTTCAGAAGGCCACTACTTCTCTTCTCCCTTTCAATTTGTACCTGTGGCGAGAGTATTCTCGTGGTTCATCTCTTTTGAAGGTGATACACAAGTCCCCAAAACTGTGGCTGCTTCCAAGGGACCAGGCAGTTTATTTTCTCTCCCTTCAGGTAGGTCTGAGCCCTGACTGTCAAAACACTTTTACCTAAGACGAGACCACTGCATTACCTCCTCTATTATTGCTCTCAACTTCTACCTCGAACCTCTCTTGTCTTCTGCATGCTGTTATTACAGGGAATTTTATTGCCAGTGGGTCTGTAAGAGTTTTCCTGGAGTTAAAATCTTCTAAGGCAGTGGACAGTTAACAACTTGAATCACATTTATCTGGAGTTAGCCTGTAAAATCACTCCAAATAAATGAGATTCAAATTGTCACTTGTTCACTGACAGGTAGGAGTGCAGGTATTGGCCTGGTCCAAACCTACTGAATTAAAATCTGTATTGTGATAAACACTCCAAGCAATTTCTGCTGTATTGTAGCTATGTTGCAGCACGATACGGATGCACTGATCTATTTCATGTTAGTGGAAGGCAAGGGAGCGGGGTGTGTATAACCCTCAGCTGCCTTCAGTCACGAAGCAGCCTAAAGTCCTCCATTCATTTGGTTAGTCAAGTAGGTTGGTCCAGAATTTTGTCTTGGACAAAAAGGTTAAAATAATTTCTCTTAAATTCATTTAGGAGTGAAATTTGAGGAAAGGGAGGATGATTATCATCTAGTCTCCACATAGATGGAGCTACCATTCTAGTGGGCATTTGGAAATGTCAGAGGTGAGGGAGGGTGTCACATTGCTGACTGGCAGCTGCTGTGGGTACTTGTTGGTGAGGGATCTAGGATGCTAAACTTCCTGCCTTTGGGTGACCTCTCGCATAACAAAGAATTGTGTTGCCCAAATGTCAACAATACCCTAGGTTGAGAATTAGGTCCCTCAGTTTTGATGCCTCTATCATGAATTTGGAGGCAGATATTTGACATATGGCACAGAATACTCTCCTTTTCCAATATACTGAGTTTAGTGTGTGTATTTCTATGTTGTTGAAGAGAATGTACATAAAGTTCATAGCATAGTGCTTGTTTTATTCTCAATAGCGCTGGGAGTTTCAGTTTTACACTAATTTGATCAATGAAAATAAATGATAGAAAAGGATTAATTATAATGATCATATTTTTCCTGGGACTTGCCAACTTGAACACAATCTAGAGTGAAAAAAACAATGGAAGAAGGATGATATCACCTGTCTTACCTTACAAAGTTGGCCTGAAACCTCTTGACTTCAGGAAAGTACAGCATCTGGTTAGACCAGAATTCCTCATCAACTTCCCATTATCACTAACAAGATTAAACTTTTGAAAGAAAGGGAAAAAAAGAAGAAAGAGAGAGAGGAGGAGGGAAGAAGGGGAGAAAAGAAAAGAAGGAAGGAAAGAGAGGAAAGAAAGAAAGAAAGAGAGAGAGAGTGGGCAGAGGGAGAGAGGAAAGAAGGGAGGAAGGGATGAAAGGAGGGGGAGAAGGAGGGAAGGAAGGAAGGAAGAATAGTAACTACATGAAGTGATTGGTATATTAATTAGCTTTATTTTTACAATGTAGATGTGTATAAAAACAGCAAGGTGTACATCTTAAATATTATTATTTATCAGTTCAGTAAAGCTGAGAAAAAAACCAATGGATTACAAAAACTTTTACTGAAAGTTGGGAAGATAGAGTGCTTGTCATTAAAACACTGTGCATTAATATTTGGCCTTTGCTTTCACTGCTAACAGTAGTTTTTAAGATAGATGGAGCTTTCTATAAAAAATAAATCCAGTGTTAGAAATCATAATTTGTACCAGACTCGGGAAAAAAATCCTTGCTCCAAAAATGCAGTTGAAATGGTATTCTTGCCAGAAGCTATATACCATTCTGCAATTTATTTCCTCCTCAGTAGAAGAAAGAACTTCAAAGCCATAAGTATACACATATGTTACAAGCATGTCTAAAATCTAAATGTAGGAAGTCTGGGCCCACTTCCACATGATACAATTGACAATTCTATAGTTTTTCTTGCAAGATAATATAAAAGTAACAAGAATTAGAGACTGAGAGAGGACATAAATTACAGAAGCAAAGAATAGTGAGGTATAGAAAATAAACTTTCTAAAATACAAATGTGATCAATAACGCCTATCATCTTTAGTATGAAATTCAAGTTCCTTGACATGTCCTGCAACTATATGCACATTATAACCTTTGAAAAACTAACAATTCTTAATATATTATGAGCACTTGTTTGAAAAGCAAAGCAAAGCATGTAGAAGCATAATATCAAAAAAAGGAAGAAAGAAAGAAAAAGAGAAAGAAAGAAAAGAAAGAAAGAAAGAAAGAAAAAGAAAGAGAGAGCACTGCTCTGAGAGATGGAAGGAATGAAGTTCTAGTGTCCACTTTGCCCCTGACTTCGTACAAGTTGTTTTGGTCATCTGTGAAATTGCGAGAGAAATAAGATGGTAGCTGGTGTTAACAGTGTATTAATCTGCTAGAATGTCTAATTCATTGATGGAATTGCTAAGTATGTCAACAAGGCTTATCATTGGTCTGTTTCACATCTTATTTTTTTATGAATCATGTCATGGATTAACATAAATTTATGAAGTAACTGCTAGCAGTTTGAATATTGATATCTTTTCAGAGTGGAAAGGGGAATTTTTGGCAATGGAAAGCAAGCAGTGAAACTCATGCTCTCTTTTATTTCATGGGAACATAAGTTTTTAAAACTCCTACTCCTTTACCCATCTGTTTCTTTGAACATTCATTTGAGAAAAATCTTTTAAATTTCAACTAAGCTGCAAAAAGTTCATTTTAACAATTTATCACATTGAAGCCATTCAAGTTTGTCCTAATTCTAAATATAAAGAAACCCTCCTTGTAGCAATTTATTAGAGGACATTTTTGGTGTCTTTCACAGTGATACTAAGAATATTTTTAGTACATGAGTTCTCCCAAAGGCTTTTTCAAAAGAAGTGTGTTTCTAAATAAACTTTCAAAAGAAATCCAATAAAAGCACAGAGCGATGACAGGAGCTACTTGGCGGGGGGTTGGGGGGGGCTGGGAAGCCTTCATAATTGGTCTATAAAGGTTTCTTTTGGGAAGTCCATGCTGTTTAAATGAAATTCTAAAAGTATCAAGATTTCAATACTTCTCTGCAAATTAATGGACTATAAAATCTGTACACAAATCTATAACAACTGGCTCAAAATGTATAATCACTATGCTCCCTCTAGCTACTCTGAATTTCACCCAAAGCAATCCAGTCTCCAATTTAGTCCCAAGAAAATATACTTCTATGCATTTCTAAAATCTGAATTCTGCAAGAGACCAGCTTTCTGCAGTCCCCTGGTGGCTTCCAGCCCCACATCTTTTCATCTTATCTATCCTCCCACCCAGCAGTTTCTTTCTCTGAGGACCTATATTCATCAAAAAGCCCCAGGATGCTGCCTACTATGTATGAAGTACCCAGGCAAAATTCTGAGTCTTAAACAGCGGAGCTGGTATTCCAATTTACTGCACACATTGTCAAGGCACTGATGATGGAACTTTGAAGTACGGGGCAGAACTATGTTCTGGGAGAAAAAGAAAAAAGAACAATTTCAAGTGTAATAATTGGGATTTGCATTCTTTTGGGAAACAGCATTGGGCAGAATCTCACTGTCACCCAAACAGATGTTACAGGACCTATGGAAGTTTGCATTGTGGAAGAGTAATAAAGAATGGACTTTACTGGATAACTTTTTCCCTGCCCCCATCAAGCTGAGAAGACTTCCATAGAAAATGGGAAAAGTCTGAAGTTTATCTGGATTTATGTTAGAGGTTTACTGGCCAGAGGCAGGAATATGAAATAGATGAGTAAAGGATAAAAGGTGAAGATTCAAGACAGATTTTGGCAGGAGAGAGACAGGAGAGAAAATTTGAAGAGGTTTACTATGATAAGAATGGTGGCCAACACCTATAATCCCAGTACTCTGGGAGGCTGAGGCTGAGGCAGGCGGATCACCTGAGATCAGGAGTTTGAGATCAGCCTGGCCAACATGGCGAAATCCTGTCTCTACTAAAAATACAAAAATTAGCTGGACGTGGTGGTGTGTGCCTGCAGTCCCAGCTACTTGGGAGGCTGAGGCTCAAGAATCACATGAACCTGGGAGTTGGAGGTTGCAGTGAGCTGAGATCACACCACTGCACTCCAGCCTGAGCAACATGGTGAGGAATTTTCTTGGGACATTGCAATAAACATTTAAATTCCCTTGAATTAATTTTCGTTGCCTGATTGGTGTTGTTTTGAATGCGACACCACCTCCAAGGGATCTCTTGGTCTCTCCGGCACAGCTGGAAACCACAATCTTTCCAAAATGCAAATCTGATTATGTCATTCCTCTCTTGAAAACTCTTCAAAAGTTCCAAATTAGTCTGCTTAGCACTAGTTGAGGTGGTCCCTAATTAGGTTCAGTCACATGTCCTACTATCACCTAAATTCTGTGTTCTAGCCATACGTATAATGGATTGTTCTACAAATGCATTGTGATCTCACAGGCCTTCAGACCTTCACACTCACACTGCTCCCTCAGCTTGAAACACCTCCCTACCTCATTCTGTTATACATCCATTCATACAACAAACATTTATTGAGCACCTATTATGTGCTAAACACTGTTCTAGGCTATGGGTGACCAAAACAGCAATAACAACAACGAAACAGTGAACAAAACTCAAAATAAGCACCTGCCTGCAAAGGGCATACATTCCCTTGGATAGTTCTTTATGCTATTCAAAACATACTCTGATATGATAATAACAAAAAGTAGGGTGTAGATCTTGTTTGAATCTTGTTTCAAGCACACTATCTTTTAAAAAACCGCAAAAGAACAGAAGAAATTTGAATCTGATTAGATATTTGAAAATATTAAGAAATTATTATTAATTTCTAGGTGAGAAAATAGTATTGTAATTATGTTTTTTAGTAAAAATGAGAGTCCCAATTTTTTATGGATACATACTAAAATATTTATGGATGAAATAATATGCAGTCTGAAACTGGATTTAAAATAGTCCATTTAGCTGGGCTCCATGGCATGCACCTGTAGTTTCAGCTACTCAGGAGGCCGAGACAGGAGGATCATTTGAGCCCAGGAGTTCAAGTCCAGCCTAGGCAATGTAGCAAGACTGTTTCATGTCATCAAAGAAAATAAAGAAGAGAGACCTGAGCTAACACAGTAGCATGCTCATGCTCAGCCCCCTCACCATGTGATACCCCCTTGGACCACCTCAGGACTCTGCAGAGTCCGCACAAGCAAGAAGGCTTTCATTAGATATGACCCCTTGACCTTGGACTTCTCAGGCTCTAGAACTGTAAGAAATAAATTCCTTTAAATTAATTAATTGAAATAAAATAGTCTACTGAGGGGTTGTAGGGAGTCAGGAAGTATAGATAAAACAAGATTGGTTATGTGTGGATAGCTGTTAAATCATCTCTCTATTTTGTATGTGTTTGAAAATTTCCATTACAAAAGGTTTTTTAAAAGGAAGACAAGAAAAAAGTCAAGATGCTTTTGGACTCCTGCCCTCCCTCAAGCCTTTTCTGGGGTCCCTACTCCCAGGCCCATTCTCTGGGACTCAAGAAGCCTGCGTGCTTTCCTAGTCATCTGACTCATTCCATCATCACATCCTTTTGTCACCGTTGGTCTACATCACCCCAATGAGACAGTTTGCCATTTAAGGGCAAGGACCGTGTGTGTCTTTCTAATCATTCTTTCATCAGCTCCAATTATAATGCCTGGTGAAAAAATAGACACTGGACAAGATCTCTGCAAATGAAAACACAAAGGCTATGAAAATCAGGTTTCAATGAATGCAACATTGATATCAGCGGAACCGAAGCTTGGTGGCTGCCTTCTCAACCAGGCAAAATGATCTGACAGATGCAATTCCACTGGCTCAACACGTATTTATTGAGCCCTCCACTGTGTGAGAGACATTGTGCTGGGTACCATATACTTCCTAGTAACAACTGCCTTCTTTCTTTGGGGTCTCTGTGAAAGACCTAGAGAAAATGCAAGGATATCTATGCACATGTGCTCACACACATAAAATTATTTTCTTATTATTGGTCCCTTTAGGATCCAGTTGAAACTAACAAAAATGTTAGTATCCCTGTAGTGGTCTAGCATTTGTGTGTTCATTTTATGTACTTTGTTGATAAATGAAATTAAATGCATTGATATTGTAAATGGTTGCTAGGCTAATTTAAGTTAAAGATTAAGTTAGCTGAGGAAAAGACAACTTGTGCTTCTTCCCTAGGGCTTATTTCCATTTTTAAAAAGTTAAAAGCAAACTATATAGGCATATTATTTGTTCTACTAATGATATGAAAGTTGTAAATTCTGACAGGTGTAAATAAGCAGTGGGTGACATGGGCCTCTACTCACCCTCTCCCAATCGCAAAGTACAGATAAACACATCAACCTCATGATAATGTAAGATAAATAATATGCTCTAGTTTTGTGGTATTTTTCTCTTCAAGGCAGATTACCTACCTCAACTTTGAATAAAACTACATCGTCTGCCAAGAACTCACATCAAATAAAGAGTATTTTCAAAGAATATACACTTAACTCACTTTGCTGTTTTACCATAATTTTGAACCAGTAAAATTACTGGTGCTACTGCCATGACAATATTTCAGAACACATGAAAATCGTGCTCGGTGATAGCACAGCTCAATCGCCAGAGCTATCCTTCAACGCATTTAATTCCATCAGTTTTAAGGTAAACTATAGTTTTCAAAAGCTATTAACAATGCACAGAGTATAACAAAGCAGAAGGCAGGATCACTGTTGCAGATTTTCCAGAACAGCTTCATAAAGAGAGCCTTCATAAGTGAGAGAGTGTTAGAGAAGGAAAGAACAGAATTTTGAAGGTCATGTTCATCAGGGGTCGCTCAGCTAGTTGTTAAGTTTAAGGAGATGATGAAGACAAGAATGGAACCCAAACCAAGGGTGGGAGCAAAGGCTCAGTGAAGTGATAGGAAGAGTCAGTGGAGTTCAGGAAGCCAGCCTGGGAAGATGGACAGCTGCTCTAGATGCACCCAATCTCACATCATTTTCACCGTCATGGAATTACACAGGGCATGCACCTAGAAGAAGCCGAACACATTCTTATGGAATGAACAAGTGAACGCATCTCCTAAGTTTGGACTGATGGAGCGGGATCAAATACTAAAAGCCTATATTATACAGCAGCATACATACATCATTTCATTATTCTAAGAATACTTTAAAGCCAAAATACTTATCTTGATCAATGACTTTGGATGACCCAGAGGATGTCTACAGAAAAAAAAAAAAGACTGGAAAAATTCTTTTTAACGGTTGCCAAAATAATATTTTGATCAATTACCTGAATGTAAATGATATGCTTAAATATTCAAGTATGTGTTCAAAATATTTAAGGCTAGTAATTTATAGTATTAATAGTAATTTCCATTATCTTTGAAGTATCATATTAAACTGCCTACCAACTCCTAACTTGTAGCCTCTCTAACATCAGGTTAGCACCTAGTTGGTGAAGTCAGAAACCTGGCTTGAACTTTATCTTGGACTCCCCTTTTTCCCAGCCCCATTGCCCTAATTGCCAAAGTGTATTGTGCCTATGATCTAACAATCTTTTCCTTTTGTCTGCCTGGAAGCCTCCCACTTTTCCTTCCAACTCACAGTGCTGCATCGCTAACCTGACTCTCCCAGACACACTTAGGCCTTCCTTATGTGCCATATACCTTAGCCATACTTCTGTTGTATCTTATTACTGTATCGTTTTATCACAACTATTCAAACCTCTCCTTCCATCGGAAGGGGGCCGATTCAGGCTGAGCACATTGGTGGAGCACACCCAAGCCAATATCCACAAGAGGGAGCCATAAATCAGGAATCAGAGGTCAGAAACAAACACTAGCTCCAAGGGATCAGATTAAAAGGGTACCTGGAAGGCTGAGCTAACCAAGATCTGGGAAATGAGGGAAAGGATAGAAATGAGGGCAGGTGAGCTAAAGGAAAACAGTTCAGAATAATTGCCACAAACACTGGTGGGTCTGAAACTCACATTTACTCAAGGGAGTTCTGTTGCATGCAGATTATTAAACTATTTTAACACAGCCAAGTCAGGGAAATCAGTCAAGGTGTTCCGTTATTTGCCAGATTATTTGTTAGCTATTTGGGAGGGCAGAGGTCTGATCTCTTCTCCCAGGTAAGGTGAAGCCAGGGCCATGGCTCAGCTGGGATTCCAGAGCCGAAAGTACATAGGGAGTGAGTCTGTGGGGGCAGGCTGGTTGCTGTAGATGACAGCAGAGGGGAAGTGACATCTGTGGCTCAGGGAAAGGTAGAAGAAGCCAAAGAGGCTCCAAAGCACTCATTCATTTATTCAGTAAACATACAGTAAGTGCTTTAATGTGTGCTAAGCACTGTGCTGGGGGCCCATGACCTCACGGTGAAAGAGAGCCTTATAAGTGAGAGAGTATTAGAGAAGAAAAGAACAGAATTTTGAAGGTCATGTTCATCAGGGGTTGCTCAGCTAGTTGTTAAGTTTAAGGAGATGATGAAGACAAGAATGGAACCCAAACCAAGGGTAGGAGCAAAGGCTCAGTGAAGTGATAAGAAGGGTCGGTGGAGTTCAGGAAGCCAGCCTGGGAAGATCGGCAGAGGTGGCCGTGCATGCAGGGAAATGTGTCCTTCAGGTGTCTGAGCCCAAGGAGGAGGGCAGGTGAGGAGTTGAACCTGTTCACAGAGGAAGGAAAGATTGTTGGACACAAGTGCATCTCTAGACTGCAGCAAGAACACGGTGGGCAATAAAACGTTCATTTGTTGAGTAACAACACATGATGAATGAATGAATGAATATGACTGTCCTCCCTTTCACATTAATTAATTTGATCCTTGACAAGTATTTGAAACAGTAAATCTTAGACACGTCTGCCCTGATTGCCCAGGTTGTATAAAATCTAGCACCTCTTCCTCCTTTTACGGCTCTATTTCCTCTCCCGTTCCTTCTGACTCTCCTTGAACATTCTAGAGCTCTTCAAATCTCATGAGCAAAAGAAGGGAAAGGCAGTGAAGCCGAGCCATCAGGTTGCATATTTGGGGCAAATCATAGCGAAAGAACTTGCTGCAGAAACAATTGATTGTTTTAGATTTTCATTGGGCCACATTATCCTTCTATCTAAACCACAGGTGTAATAAAAATTGTTATTTTACTTTGCCAGTGGAGAGTGTATCCAAGTGTTTTACAGTTCACAGCTAAATAAAATGCTGTTTGGGTTCTTGTTAAAGCCTTGTCAGGATGTTACATAACAGAGGAAGAAGTTTAGAGGGACAGCAAGGCCACTTGATGCTCTGGAGCACGTATTATCTTCCCACTCAAACCATGCCAATGCGAGCACGCATAGTTGGTCCTTCCAGTGAGCTCCAGACCTGCCTCCTCACATCCTTGGCTGTGTTACTGAGAATCTGTCAGCTCATTCTCCTCAGCCCTGCGGGGAATCACATGAGGAAGTTCAATCAGGGTCAAGGTGGCTTGTTTCTCTTCCTCTTCAGTGGATTTACTCTGTAATCCTATTTGTCCTGCCAAATGAAAGGAAATCCTCATTGTCTTTTCACACTTGAGCTTCCCTAACGCAAGAGCTATCTTAGGAGTTATGACTCAGTTACCAGCTTGCTTCACATAGGTATTTGTTTTTTCCTGGAATGGTGATGGGATCAAGGCCCAAATCTACGAAACAGTTTGTGAGAATTTTTGGAACTATAAGGCGTTTATCAGGATGGATAGTGGTGGTGTGAGGTTGATCTTACGCCTTTTCATTTCTGTTATTCTCTGAGAATTTTAACCACGTTACTTGAAACGTCATCACCAAAATGATTTAATGATAAAACTTACAGAAGAGCAAAGTGTTGATAAGCCCCAGTTCCTAATCTGGCCTGTGTCTAGTAATAGTTAATGTCTCAAAATTTCAGGATTATTAAAAATAAGGCTTCCTAAAGTTGCGATAAACCTTTTTCTGTTTCTTCAGATAATTGAAAGGACGCCACATGTTATTTTAAATGCAAAAATACTGGATTTCAAAGGATCCAACTGGATCTCAGAAAAATGCTATCTGAAGAAAAACTAACAATAAAAATCACAGAATTATAAAGTAATAGGATGAAAATGGTCTTAAAGATCAGTGTGATAATAAATAGTCTTGTCCCTTTGCAGATGAGGAAGCTAAGGCTGCTCAGATGACATGATTTGTACATAGTGACAAAACTCATGAGTGGAGAACCAGAACACAAACGTGAATCTTCTGTTCCCCTAAGTCCAAGGCCGTGTACAGAAAATTCCAGGCCACTGCACATCTTCCCTTATAACTGTGCATTTGGTAATACATGCTTCATATTAAAATTCCAAGCTCGTATCTGGATTGAAGGATATGTCTCCATGTATTACCTTAAACATTTCCAACGGGTTTTTTGTTTGTTTGTTTTAATTTACTGCATTCGGCCTTTATTCCCAAATCAAAAGCTTGGTATAAGTGCAAGGCTTTTGGAATTTTTTAAAAGACAGAGATTTCCTTTGCGTGCGAGATCTAGGTTTTCCTCAGATCTTATTTCATCTTGGTTAGTTCAATTTTCCTCCTTAAAATGCTTTTATTTATTTAACTAAGGAAGTATGTCCACCATTTACCTTCTTACCTCTTGAAATATTTGTTTAGTCATAAAAGTCCAAATGCAATTTAACACCTAATAAGAGAAAAAGTACAATTATAAAACTGTAACAATTTTGCTAAATTGAGCAGTATTTCTTTAAAAATCTTAGGAAATATGAGTTCTTCTATTGTGAGCTATGCACTTTTTATCACTGAAAGAGAACTACCGCGCTTCTCTAAACTCAGCCGGCGAGGTATCTAATCCTAATGTCCTTTCACCAAGCTAAGAAATGGTCATTTCTCTGGATATTAAAAGACAGTAAATATATATCAATTACATTAAAAAGATGAAGATTATTAAAGTGATTTAATAAGGATTATTAAAGCTTATTTCTCCAGGCTGACTACAGCTCTAAAGGATGACTAAAAAATAAAACTTACTAAAGAATTTTCAATTCAAATCCATTTCATATTCTTGAGTTGTCCATCAAAAATAAATGCTGACACGGTATCATCCTACAAGTTCAAAGCACTGCCCGTTTGGTGAAAAAGGAGACCTAATGTTCTGTATGATCATGCTGTCTTAAGAAGACGTCAGCTTTACAGAAAGTATTCTCTCTCCTACTCCAGAAATTGAAAGGAGGGAAAAGAGGGAAAAAAAAGTTGTTGGGTAGAAAAATAATTCTTGTAGTATCATTATTAAATTTGGCTACAAACAGTATCGGTATGCTTTATATCCAAAATGGTATCCATGGAATTGCTTTAATGGATGAATAATTACTTTGCAACGTAACCATGGATTTTACCAAAATACCTCCCTTACGTAAGGCAAAAGTGAGCGAGGTGAAAAACAGTAACCCATGATCACCTGCTACTGTAAAAATCCAGTGATTTTCATACCATTTATTCAGAGGTTAGTAATGCCGTCTAGATCTCTCTTTTTATTCTACACCTTTGTCAACCAACCCACTTTGTGGCTATTAAGTCCATAAAACTTCTGAATCGTCTACTGCCCATCTCAAAACAAAAGCTAACCACCTGACATGCAGGGCTGGTTGTGTGAAAACACAACAGTCCCTCTCCAAGATCGTGATAACCTGAGTCAACATTGAACACATTAGTGAAATACAATTGATGGTTTATGGAATAATTCCAGTTAGCCACTGAGCATGAGGTATCTTCTAATTCTTCCATTGTTTAAAGATTCATTCCGTTTGTTTGCCAGTAAGCCCAGTGGACATAAAAGATGAGACAATGAAATAATGAGTTGATCTGATCCACCTAAAATAACTCCCATTACTTTAAAAAAATTAATTCAGTTTTTGCTTTAGTAAACATACTTCAATGGAAACTTTGAGCTGTAATAAGCAGTATTCTTCAAACTGTAAAAAAAGACTAAAATAGTTTTGTTTTTTTTTTTTGAGACGGAGTTTCACTCTTGTTACCCAGGCTGGAGTGCAATGGCGCGATCTCGGCTCACCGCAACCTCCGCCTCCTGGGTTCAGGCAATTCTCCTGCCTCAGCCTCCTGAGTAGCTGGGATTACAGGCACGCACCACCATGCCCAGCTAATTTTTTGTATTTTTAGTAGAGACGGGGTTTCACCATGTTGACCAGGATGGTCTCGATCTCTTGACCTCGTGATCCACCCGCCTCGGCCTCCCAAAGTGCTGGGATTACAGGCTTGAGCCACCGCGCCCGGCCCCTAAAATAGTTTTATCAAAATTTTTTATTGATGTATAGGACAGTCTAGATTTCCTGAAAGAAAAAAAATAGACCTCTATAAAGGTAACATAAATGTATACGACCACGACTTCCACCAAAGTAAAAAACACCATACATTCTTTTCAACAAAATAGTTAAAGTCTAGGATAGCTGACCTAGATGAGACCCTAGAAGGCATCTCACCTTGCCCCCTGACATTTGATGGAGAAAAAACTGGGGAGCAGATAGATTCACTGATCTGAGGTAGACACGGGTCAGTGGCTAGCATGTAACTAAACTAGAAGTAGACTGACGGCCGCATGAATCTCTCTTCTCTACTCCGTGTAGGACAGAGTTCACTGTCATTCCCTTGCCTTCCCTTTCAGGATCCTCTCTACTATCCCCTTGTTACCAGTATTTAATCTATGATCTGTTTCTAAGGAGTCTGACTTTCCCAGTTAACTATTAAGTTTGGAAAATAATGTCTTAAACTAGAATTTAGTCTTAAACCAAAATGTAGCTATGGCATATTAATAGACATTGTCCAACAAAAGTATTCTCTGATCAAATTGGTTTGGAAAGTTCTAGGTTAAGCAAAGGTTTCTTTTCTGTAGAATAGTTTCAGGCCTTTAATATGCTGATGTGCATTGTGAGTCTTTGGGTATGCATATCTCAACCTTATTAGATTGTGGCTTTTTTTTTTTTTTTTTTTTTACAAAGAAGATATCGTAGACACTATAATAAAGTGAAAGACAATTTGAGAAATACTGTGACACAAGTGAATTCCTAATGAACTTATCTTGGATGTATACTTTCCAAAAAATGTACTTTAAATAATTATTAACATAATGAATTGTCATTTTGATCATTTAAAATACATAGTAGAAAATTAAACTGACCTCTATTTATACTAGCTAATGATAAAAAGAGATCCAAGGCATTTTAAAATTGACTTTTGGACGATTAAAAGGGCTTTAAGATGTGAAGGACTTAAAACTTAAGGTGGCCTTTCATATACTGTGAAATGAGATGCTGAGGCTGGATGACAGGAGGACTTTACCAGTTAACATCAGATTACCTCCCGTCTGTGTCTGCTCCCTTGTGAATAGAGGTGCCATTTATTCAGCACTTGCCGCATGCTACACTGTGCTAAGCACTTTATTTACACCAGGTCTATAAGGTAGAGCCTATTACAGTTCAAACCTAAGCTGGTCAAGTTTCAAAGCCTATGCTACTAATTTCACTGTGACACAGCTTCCCCAGTTAGCAAAATCCAAATAATTCACAGAACTCTGCTTTTGCCTCCATACTGCAACTCCTGAAAGTGCCAAGGTGTAAGCCAGGATTCTGCCTGTATTTCAGAACCATTTCCCTCTCCTTCAAGCCAGGAGCGGGACACAGCTGCTGCTAGCTTGTAATTTTGTGTAAGTTATATGATTTCATTTTAGGACAGCACTTCCAATATATTCCCAGGGTTTATTACCATCATTCCTCACCAATGTGCACTTAGGCAGAAGAACTGATACCACCACCAGCACACTCTTCATTTAGTTTTAAATAAAATGTGCAGTTTAAATAAGAATGAAGCAGAAAGTCAAGTAAAGAATAAGAAGTTTTATCATTTTGCTCAGTGAATGTCTACTATTTTAACATTTTTAATGCAATCTAATTCTAAATGCATCTACTCAGCACAGCGAGACTAGACAGAGATAAGTGGGCCTTTCTTAAAGTGTTTACAATCTTTACACCAATCCTACCTAACATGCCTCTAGAAATATTTTCTCAGACAATTGAAATTGAGCTGTAACCGATTCAGTTATTTTACATAGAAAAATTGCTGTATTTTTCTATGTATAGCTTGAGTGAATTAACTGTCATAGCCCATTCTTTTCACTTATTAAAAGAGAGATAAAAGAAACTTTTGTGTTCTGTTCATTCCTCTGTTTTGCAATTTCTCTACAGGAATTTTCATCCGTGCCATGCATGAAAGACACAGTAGACAATGGAGCTATCATCCAACTGCATTAGGCCTTACTGACTCTTGCCTCAATTACCTAAAACTTTCAGAAAAACGAGATCTGTTCTCAGTCACCTAAGCAGTTGCCTCCATGTCTCCTATTTATTTTGTAGAAGTCTATACATAATCCCATAATCTTTAAAGCTGAGACCACTTGAGATTGCATTTTAAAAGTAATGTTGAAAAAGATTCCACCGCTGAATATTTATTTTCGGTCTCTAATGAAGGAAGAGCATAACCTTCATCCCTGACGAGTTGTGACAACGTAAACATAAGACATTTATCTAGCATTTGATCAGACAGAGGAGCACATATGAAAGTCACTAGAATGTACTAAATCCTGACCATGACCATAACAACAGAAACGTGAGAAAAAAACATGCCAGAAGCTTAGGGCCATGTTTGCATATGGGTGGAGGAACAGAGAGGATGTATTGCTCTTCAGCTATCTTGAGCAAATGTTTGCTTTGGTCTATTTTTGCTTCCTCCTCACTTCCTACTAAACACGTCCCACTAGAGTCAGTCATGTCAATATTTAAAGGGATTCATTTAGCAGCTGCATTGTCTCCACTTCCCGTCATCACGGAAAACTAATGTTAGCTGTTGTCTACTTTCAAAATAAGTTTTAAACATACTTATCTCCATCCTTATGTCCTCTTCCCACAATTGACTTCCACATTTTCAAATAAAACCACTTTTAATAACAGTTCATCAGTTCTGAAGTTCTACTTTGTCTGTATTTCATATTGCATTTCAAATAAGCTGAAGAAAAGATATAACATTATTGTATCAATTCAATTTACTGACTTTCTGAATCAGATCTCTCTAGAGGCAAACCCCAGGCATCTGCATTTTCTTATTTTTTAAATAATTGCCTTTCCTTATTTAAAACTTTTATTAATCAGGGGCCAGGCATGATGACTCATGCCCGTAATCCCAGCCCTTTGGGAGGCCAAGGGAGGTGAATCACCTGACATCAGGAGTTTGAGATCAGCCTGGCCAACATGGTGAAACCCCATATATACTAAAAAATACAAAAATTAGCCAGGTATAATAGCAGGTGCCTGTAATCTCAGCTACTCAGGAGACTGAAGCAGGAAAATAGCTTGAACCCGGGAAGCAGAGGTTGCAGTGAGCCAAGAGCTCCATTGCACTCCAGCCCGGGCAACAAGAGCGAAACTCCGTATCAAAAATATATATATATTAAAATTAAAAATTAAATCTTTAATAATTAGATTTAACTATTTTGGACTGATTCTTATTATTATTTCTTAGTGGTATATTTTTGGCCTCTTGTTCTACTTTCCAGGAAATGCTTCAATTTTGTCTTCCAAACTTTTCACTGAATTTCTTATTTTGCCATCATATTTTTAATTTCCAATATCTCTTTTCCATTCTCCTAATGTTTCTTTTCTCATAGTGCCCTGTACTTTTTTCCCCATAGGTACAACATTCTTTCCTCTACAAGGGTGTTGAAATTAGAGTTCCTTTGATGTTTTCTTCTCCTTGCATTATCTCTACTGAAATTGGAAAATTTCAGTAGAGAATTTCTTTGTTTCTTGTTTGTCCTGAGGAAGAAAGAAAGTGGAAGCTTTCTTGAAATATATGATGTACAGTGCATTATAAACTCTAACTCTTCCCCACTTCCTGTATTCAACTCATTGTCATGTGACTTTGCAGTTCCTCTCATTGGAGGCAGAATCTGTCTTCTGAACCCTTGAATGGGAGCCAGTCTTAGGACTTTCTTTGGCTAATACAATGCACCAAACATGACAATGTGCCAATCCTGAACCTAGGCCTCAAGAAACTTTGTGTATTTCTGCTTATGCTCTCTCTTGTACCTCTGTCATCCCCATAAACCATGCCCAGACTAGTCCGCTGGAGGACAGGAACACATAGAACAGAGCCAAGTTGCCGCAGTTATTCCAGCTAAGTCCACTGTAGTCCAGCCAAGGCCAGCCAACCTCCAGACAAAAGAGCAACTCCAACCAAGATCAAGCAGAGCACACAACAGACCACTAGACAAGAGAATAATAAATGTGTCTTAAGTATGTCCTTGAGATTTTGTGGTTGTTGGTTACATAGTATGATCAGGGCAATAGACAACTGACATAGAGCAGTGGACAGTAGCCAGATGTGGAGGATCATGTATGATGTGCATCAAGCAATTTAAATTTATGCTTATAAAAAAAACTCTCAAGCATCTTAAAAGGGGAAGAACATAGGCTGGGCATAGTGGTTCACGCCTGTAATCCCAACACATTGGGAGGCCGAGGTGTGCAGATCACCCAAGGTCGGGAGTTCAAGACCAGCCTGGCCAACACGGTGAAATTCCGTCTCTACTAAAAATACAAAAATTAGCCAAGCATGGTGGTGCATGCCTATAATCCCAGCTACCTGGGAGGCTGAGGCAGGAGAATCACTTGACAGAATAAGACTCTGTCTCAAAAAAAAAAAAAAGTTGGGGAGATATGGGGAAGAACATAATTTGAGTTGCATTTTGGAAAAGCAACTTTGGCTACAATGTGTACGTTCAGTTGAAAGTAGAATCTCTTATAATAGTCCAGGTAAGAGATGAGTGCCTGAATGAGAGAAACATCAGTAAAGATGGTAAGGAGAAGACAAATACCAGAAATGCCGAAAGGTAGATATTACATTGTATAGTAACTGGTTGGTTGTAGAAGAAGGCAAGGAAAGATTCTGGTATGTTTCCCAGATACAAGATTTGGAGGCCATAAAATGAACTGGAACTAAATTCAGGGAAGAGATACATTAAGTTCAGTTTTGCTACACTAAATCTGAATCCTCATGGGACACTCAGGTAGATGTTGGGTAGCCCATTTTATGTATAGCTTTGAAGGTCAGGATACAGCTCATTTTTTAATAGCAATATTAATTTAGGAAACCACAGTAGATGGATAGTAAATAGAGCCATGAGTTTGGATGAGAACACTCAGAAGAAAGGTATATATTGAGAAGACAGCCAAAGACAGAGGATTGGGATAAATAATGTTTAAGATGCTTGCTGAGAATGAAGGGACAGCAAAGTGGGGGAAGGTGGAGTGGGGAATCTCAGCCAGAGGAACACTTTAAAAAGAGAAGGAACAATGATATCTGTTGGGTGTGAATGCTCTCTCTCTCATTAGCAATGCCTGTCTAAAATTTTAGAAAAAGAAAAGAATTTAAAGATCAAGAACTTAACATTGCAATGACCTCTGCAAAATTATTTTTCAAATGAAATAAATAATTTTGTATGCATTGGCCAAATGTGCAGGGCCTTCAAGGAGCTTACATGTTCTGATCTTCTGTTACAGTACCTCCATTTTAATCTTGCTATTTTACAAGACAGAGATTAAACATAGAGAAATTATTCTGCTGTGTTAGGGTTGTTTTGTTTTGATTAATGTATACTTCTGAGAAACTTATGAGCTTCCCCTTATAAATGAGTGTGAAAGTAACACTCCCAAGATGTAAGGAAATACATCCAATATTTAGAAGTCATTCAAACGGAGGATTTCTTGAACGATACAGTTATACAGCTGTCACGGCAGTCTAAGTTGTGCAGATTTTACCAACACGATACATTTCAGAGAACAGTGGGGGTTTACAAGTGATGGACTAAGTAAGATTCATTTTAGGTCTCCCACCTTGAGGAGGAAGGAGACTACAGCAGCTGCTCTAACCACTGGAGGGGGCCGTTTCATCTAATTCAAGCCTGCCTGTAATTAAGCAAAATCATTTCTTGTTATTGGCAGGCTTCCCATCTAGTGGTGAGATGTGCTTGCTTACCATTTTCAAATGAGAAAAGCTGGGACCCTCCCCTGCTTGGGGCTTGTATTGAGAGGGTGCCTCAAACCCTTGATCACTCCTATTAGGACTGGAATAGCACTGGCAAGAGTGCAGTGGATTCATGAACACTCATCAGCACCTTCAGCAGCTGTTCATGTCCTCTTATTGCCCTTGTCCACAAGGAAATAAGTGCTACCTCTTCTCATATGGACAAATAACACATCGCTAAGGTGCGACACTAAACACATTCTTTATGGAACATGTACCCGAAAAGCAGCTCGTGAAACTTGAGGGAAGGTAAAGAGGGATTCTGTTTTAAATTTACTCACATCATTTCACCAGCATTTCTCCAAAATTCTTGGAGATATTGGTAGTTAGGAACAGGAGCTTTTTAGTCATATAATGTCTGTGCCTGTTTCAGTAGCCAAGAACAAAAACCCAACTCCAAGTAGTTTAGTAAAGATAAAGAGACATATATTGGATCACATGGCTGAAAGGCCCAGATATATACTCCCTTTAGGAACACCCAGATTCAGAATTTAATGTCTGAAGGACGATATTGCCTTATCTCCATCTCCCAGCTCTGTTTTCTTGTGTGTTGACTTCAGTGGCAGGCAGACTTTCTTCTCATGGTAGCAGGTAGACCCGGCCAGCTCCAGGTTTAAATGGCTCTTACACCCCTGGACCTCTTTTCCAGCAGCTCCAGCGAAAGTGCAGGTCTCAGTGTGGCTCAGACTACCTTGGGACGTGTGCCCACCTAAGCCAGGCCTGCATCCTGTGCCCTCCCATGATTACCACCACTACAAAGCCTAGAGAGAGAGAACGGTAGAAGTGCAAATGCGTGGAGTGGACTGCGGAGAGTGAGCATGAGGAAGGGATGGTCTCCTGAAAGAAAAAAAAAGACATTATTTTTGAAATAAGGAAGGGATGCTAGACATACAGAAAAGCTTCATGTCTCTTACAGTTTGTAAAGCACTTACACAGTGCTTGGAATATAAAAAGAACTTTTAAAATGGTAGCTACAAGAATTACTAAACTAATTATGATGATGATGATGATATTTCTGAGACTCAAATAAGTGATAATACGCTGTGAAGATAAGATCATTGCTAGTCATTTCAGTATAGAACACACCGTTCTTTGCACAACTTATTAGTAGATCTATTTAATTGTAAACTTGGATGTAAATGATGTCAGTGCTATATGATTATTATTAAGAAATAATGAAAAGACAAAGAGAGCATGGTCAGTGACTCGAGAAAATTGGCATTTGAGCACAGATAATTCTGTGTTCTAGCAAGTGGCTGTTTGAGTGGGGACTTGAGGAACCTGGTTTGTCTTCCTCCTTCAGTCATTATGATGTGCCATTGGATAAATTTGTATCTCATTTACCTTTGAGCAGAAATCCCTGTATCAGGCAGGAAGCCCATCAAACATGACTGCCAACCATGGAGCATCTGTTTAGGGGGTCTTCCCAGCCTAAAGGGGATCCCTCCCCCTCTCTGCCTATCCAAAGCCCTCTCCATTTAAGGCCATCTCTGCTTTGCATACTGCTCCAACTGGCATTGCCCTCCTCTGTCTCACAGTCCTGTAGAGTCACTGTAAAACCCGAAAACTTAGTTTAGTGAATTTCATGTCTATAGCACAGTGTTGACGCTCCATCTTGCTCTTTGTATTGTCCCTGTATATTTTTCATGGTGTACCTTATTCCCCATGTCTACCCCCTTGCAGTTTGTGTTTGGTGATTCTGAAGTACTTATGCATCTTTTAAACATGCTATACTTTATTTTCTCTTTGCAAAAGCACTTCTTAAATATGGAATGGGATCCTACAATCTGCCAACCTTTTCCCCACTTTCACTCTTCACCTGATTACATCCTACTCATCCTACTTAGCTTAGATGTCCTCTCCTCTGATAAGTCTTACGTGACCCTAAAAGTTAGGACAGAGCCTCTTCAGCAGTTTAGGTATACATTTTCTTTATGAATATTATCAAATGCACAATCTTCAATAAGCCTTTGATCTACTTAACAAGTTAAAAATAGATCACAGGAAAAAAATTAGAGAGCATTTTAATCCTAAATGTCATTGTACTCACTAAAAGCACATGAGGAGTTCAACAAAAGGGAAAATTAAGGAAGATTTTAGGGAATGGTGTGTTTTATCCAACACAGTATACTTAGCCCTGTGCTCAGTACTTAGTACACATAGATAACAAATATCAATACCCAGACAATCAAATAGAACAATGAGGACTTGGACAAATGCATGAGGGATGCAGGGAAAAATGGATGGAGGAACGGAGGGCAGAGCCATCTAATGCAGTGCTAAGTGTGAACTGCATTTGAACACGCAGCACTGAGTAAATTATTGTTGTATCTGGTTTGCATTTGTTATAAAACTAGGTGAATTATACACTCCTTGCTTTAAGGCAGAGGTGAAAAAAAAAACACGTTTAAAAAAGAAGATATGAAAAAATCAACAACAAAGTGGTAGGTGCCTGTAGTCCCAGCTACTCCAGAAGCTGAAGAGGGAGGGTCTCTTGAGCCCGGGAGTGCAAGACCAGCCTGGATGAAACAGCAAGACCCAGTCTCTTAATTTAAAAAAAAAAAAAAAAAAGCATGTGGAGGTTCACAGCAAAGAGGATGAAGGAAGTAAGAATGATGAGTGATGAGCCACATCTACAGAGTAGTATGTTTGAAGTTTTATAGTCTTCCTCCCAGAATGTCTAAGAGCAAATACATCAGACCAAATCTGAAATTGTCTGCAATGGATTCTGTTTTAAAGAATAATTATTTTTAATTGAGTCAAACGCTTTAAACTTTTATTGGGCACTGAGAAATCACATAACTCTTATTCTAAACAGCATCTCTCAGACAAATCTGGAATGTATTTCCTGTGAAACAGAAAACAATGTATTAGTGGTGTGAACCTTAATAGAGAGCTCTGGGTGATCTATTGTTTAATCAGTCTGTATACATCGTTCGTAATGCAATATTCACTCTGCAGGAACTTAATACAGTCTGGGAATGATTCTTGAGTGTTGTACCCAGGGAACCTAATAATGAAACTTGAATCAACTGTGTAAAAGAAACAGAAAAACAACCCAAGCTGTTATCTCTTATTGAGTCTATTTTCTCATAGAGAATCCTGAGAAAACAAAAGACATTTTGTTTGAAGTGTTTTTGCCTTCTTCAAGTCTGAGAAAAAAAAAATGTTTTTCCTTTGAAGTACTTTCAAATTAAACATTGTGAAGCCTGTTTCTTCCTTTATATCTGAAATATTTACTAGTTCTGAAATTAGAAAATGTTGCCTTTCAAAAAATATTTAATTAGTATCTACTTGTGCATGGAACTGGACATTGTAGGGAATACAAGGGAAATAAAATTATAACAGCATCCCCTGGGAGCGGGTTAAAAATGAGAGTTCTTAGGATCCATCCAGACCTAATGAATCAGAATCTTCATTTTAGCAAGACCCCAGGTGATTCGTATGTGCTTTAAAATTTGAGAAGTGACATTATAACTGCATGTAGGGTTTTGTTTTTGTTTTTTAATACTTTTGCATGGATCCAGATCCCATAAATTTTTAGTTAATTTTCATAGGGGTGCAGCCCAGCCATCATGACTCTTCCAAAGAACCCCAGGTGATTCTAAAGCGCAACAGAGTTTAAGAACCACTGCCCTGGGGAGCAGTGAAGCTACCCAGCCATTTTGATTCTCGCAGCCTAGGCTCTTGCTAAATTGCAGATTCGGATTCATTTGGTCTGTGCTATATTCTGAGAATTTGCTTTTCTAACAGTGGTACGATTTTATTACTCTTTTATCTTCCACAATGCCTCCCTAGCTCCAGGCACAAGTAGAAGAGGCTCGTTAAAAAATTGTTCAAGGCCTATCTAATTGTTTTTCTCAATATAATTGTAGGTTATGGCTACTTTTCACACATTTTTTTTTAATGACAGCACAAACTTAAACCTCTAAGAAATCACAAGAAGGAAAATTAATGTTAACTGAAATGGTAGCAGGCTGTTATGTGCTGAATTGTGTACCCTCAAAAGGTATGTTGAAGTCGTAACCCCTGGAGCCTCAGAATGTGATCTTATTTGAACATAAATGTAATTGCAGATATAATTAGTTAAGACGAGGTCATATTGGAGCAGTGTGGCCCTTAATTCAAAGGGACTGATTTCCTTACAAGCGGAGGAGAAGAAACACAGAGATGCACACGTACACAGGGCATGTAACAACAAAGGCAGAGGTTGTTGTGATGCATCTGCAGTCCAAGGACGCCAGAAGCTAAGGAACCACCAGAAGCTAACAAGAGGCAAAGAAAGATTCTTCCAGAGAGCCTTCAGAGGAAGTCTGGCCCTGACAACATCTTGATTTCAAACCTCTAGCCTCCAGAACTGCGAGGGAATAAATTTTGGTTGTTTTAAGTGACCCTGTTTGTAATAATTTGTTATGATAACCCTAGACAGCCTGCCTTCTTATACTTTTACATAGGCTAGGGGTTTTGGGGGGGAAGGTTTGTTTTATTTTGTTTTGATTCAGTTTTGCAACTAGGACATACAGGCCACTGCCTATGTATAAAACTGAACTGATCTACCCACAGCTACCTCAAATTTTGGTGCATGGTTTACTATTATGGATAGCACAGAAAGGAAAAAGAAGAAACAAATGAATGAAAAGAGTTCTGAAAAATGAATGAAGGAAAAGAGGGAAATGTAAAACTTAAGAAAAGAAAATATACAGATACTTATAGAGTTTATTATGAATAATTTTAAATTAGAGGGAAGGCACAAAAGTTTCCAGAAATGAAGTTATTTCTTAACAGAAATACATAGCTTTGTGATCATACTGATTTTAAAGAAGTCATATAATGTTCATGAATCTGTAAAATGGGAACACTGCTGATAATACTTGCCTATAAAGGTTTTTGTGAGGATTATAAAGAGCTCAGCAGCCAGTCAGAAACATTCAGTATATAATAACTGTAATTATTAGGAGACAGAAAGAAGGACATCGAGCATGAGTTATTTCAGGGAGCTCCCCTCTACCCCCATTTCCTTCATTACAAAATTAATAGGTTTATCATTTCATGGGCACAGAGGCGCTCATCTGTAGTCCCAGCTACTCAAGAGACTGAGATGAGAGGCTGAGCCCAGGATTTCAGGACCAGCCTGACCAACACAGTAAGACCCTGTCTCTGGAAAAAGTTATCTATCTATCCATCTATATCAGTTCAGCTCAGTGCCACCTGGAACCCATCCCAGGGGATAAAACACAAAATTGCTTAAAGAAAAATGATGGTAGAAACAGCAGCAAATGACACAGAGAGGAAGGGCCCTCAAGCTACCTCATCCTGCACCATTGCAGTCAAGCCCAGGACACAGAGAACAAGGGAGCAGCACCTAGCGGGAGGGAACGGCTTTTAAAATCGGGGACAGGGTCCGTGCGCAGAGGCACTGAAAACAAACTCCCCTTCACAGTTTTCCCACGGGCCTTCAGCAAACAAAACGTATTTCCTTTCAGTATATTAAAAACATGTCTGATCTTATTTCTGATATATACATCTGAGCAAAGACCACAATTGATGAAAACTTTATTATGTATATATCTTTGTACAGAAAGAAAGAATAAGTGAAATAGTTTACTTTTAACCTTTATTGTTAAATTTCAAGATAAGAATAAATTAAATCCAAACTTTTATTTTCAAACCAAGCAAAATTCACTGCAATCCAGTATTTTCATTTGTTAAATGTTCATTGGACAAGAAGAGAAAAATAGTAATGTTCGTTCTACCAGGCACGAAAATGAGAAGTTTATTTCCAAGAAGAATATAATACCTGTCCCTCGTGTGTGTGTGTGTGTGTGTGTGTGTGTGTGTCTGTGTCTAAACTACTAGCAAGCAGACAAATAACTATATAATTTATTTAACCTAGAAAATTATTGTAGAATAATTTAATTTCCTGGGTAACTGGAAGAATATAGTGTATTTACTAGATTAGGGAGGAATTTACTTTCTTGAACCATTGACTTATACCTGTGTTACTACATTCTTATTGTTTCATTATGATTTATCTCTTTACAGGGCTGAGTATCTGTAACATCTTGAAGAAGAAGAAAAGTACCTAATTCACGGTTATATTCTCAGAATCCTATAGGCTCTTAATAAATTTTTGTTGAATGAACTATATATAAAACCATGATGTGAAGCTTGGGAAAACTGCAAGACAAGGGACCTGGTATACTGGACATTTATCAACTTTTTGTATTTCCAATCATCTAAACCTTCTTCATATGTTTAAAGAATGTACCTCTGTAGAAAGCTAGATACTCACTTCCCTGAGCCCCTTGTAATCTGATCTCCCAATAAGCACAAGTTTCTAACTGGGACATCATGGCACTGACAAGCAGAGACACAGGGGCATCCATCATGTTAGCGGCAGAGGCTGCCCTGACTGACACATCCATTTTCCAAGGGGGGACAGTGCCACTAGCGTCAACTACCCCACAGGGTCCAGAGGTCCCTGAGAGTTACACCAGTGACCTCACAGGACTGGTTGTAAAACGTGGTGCTGTCTGTGAACCAGCAATCCCTTTTTTCTATTCCTTTCTGATGCTGGCTCTCCAGCCTCCCTGGAGATGTGAACTGTGAGTTGCCAATTTTATTTTTCTGCCTAA
>NW_022436965.1:5359915-5368410 GCF_009761245.1 Sapajus apella
TTTTTGACTATATGTCTAAACTCCTTCTGGCTCTAAAATTCTTTGCTTCCATTCGGGCAGTTTCAGTAAGGCATATAAATACCATATTAATCAAATAGTTGCATTTCTCATTCATTCGTCAACAAACCTGTATGCCTTTCAGATGAAAAAAATCAGACACCACAATTTTCACAGTGCTGCTGTCGTCTTCTAAGAACTTTGGTCAGTGGAGAAGTTCTGGACTTTTGGTGATATAAATTATATTAAGGCCAACCATGAGAATTGTGAAATATCTATGGGTTATCAGCTGACTGAATCACATCTACCACTAAATGTGTTACTGAGGGGAGGGAGAAAGATGTTCTTCGAACCCAACTTAATAATGATCTGTAGAGCTATTTGTTAAAGTGCCCTCAAGGGAGTTAAGTATACCAGAGTGTATTCCCTTCCTATTCCTGACTGTCACATGAATGAGAAAAAGTCATTCTTATCTAAGAAAGAAACATTGGCAATTCAGTTGCACAATTGCCAGGAGTTTTTTGGTTTTTTTTGTTTGTTTGTTTTGTTTTTTTTAGCACTTTATATATAAGGAAATGTCAAAGAAAGCCAAATTACACAGGGCTGGTTACCTGCCATCAAGCTGGCTATGGTTATCTTGTTCCCTAGACTTTATGCTAACAAAGGGCTCACGTACTTTGACACTTATCAAGAAAAGGTGCTAATTTTCTTTTCACTTATACATAAGCTATTTCTTCTAGATGAAATTTAAGCAGGAGATTAGCATAAAATCCTTGGCCTTTCTTCTATTTCTATAATCTGGAAGCATTCAATGGATCGGATAAGAGCACTTTCTTTGCAATTTGACATTGAGACAGCACCTTGGAAGGGTTATTATGAAGACCAAGCTGTTCTCCAAGTTTCATGCAGAGTGAATTATATTCTGTGACCTGTAATGAATTCACAAAAGCTCCAAGAAGACAGAATCCATACATTCTAAATAGCATACTTCCCAAATTTTTTTACATGTAGAGAAGAATATTATTCATTCAAAAAATGAACTTTGCCCCTTTTTTCATTTTTGCTCTAAAAAGGGATAGAAGAAAGTATGTAAAATACAAACTGCTGGTGTCTTCAGAATCCCATCCCCAGATTCTAAAGAACAACAAAGCACTCAGCTTTGCATGACAGTCAATCACCAGTTAATGGACATCAAGCAGCGTTATGCCCATTTTGTTTCAGCACTAGCTTTAGTGATACAAAGCATAACCTTTACAATTAGGATTTAAAGCCTTCAAAAATCTTGAGTTCAAGCCATCAATGCCTACAGAAAGAAGAGCTCAGCAGCTGCTACAGCCTGCCCCCTCTGGAGACTCTGAGAGTGCAGAAGCAGAGGGACAGGAGTCAGGACATACGTCAAGGACACTTCTGTCCTTGGTGATAGGCTGTCATTCCCTGTTCTCTCCAGGGGTCAGCAGCCAAAGACATTTTGTTGTTATTATTATTATTATTATTTGAGTCAGAGTCCCACTCTGTTGCCCAGGCTGGAGTGCAGTGGCACGATCTCGGCTCACTACAACCTCCGCCTCCCGGGTTCAAGCGATTCTCTTGCCTCAGCCTCCAAAGTAGTTGGGATTACAAGCGTGTGCCACCACACCCAGCTAATTTTTGTATTTTTAGTAGAGATGGGGTTTCACCATATTGGCCAGGCTGGTCTTGAACTCCTGGGTTCAGGTGATCCACCCACCAAAGTGCTGGGATTACAGGCATGAGCCACCATGCCCAGCCCAAAGACTTCTTAAATTAACCTTTTTTTCTGTCTGAGTGAATTGAACACAGTTTAAAAAAAGGAACGGGGGGGATTATGCAAGGGGGACTTTACTATTCATCTGAAAACCCCATCTCTACCAGAAATACAAAAAATTAGCTGGGTATGGTGGCGGGTGCCTGTAATCCCAGCTATTCAGGAGGCTGAGGCAGGAGAATCGCTTGAACCTGGGAGGCGGAGGTTGCAGTGAGCTGAGATGGCCATTGCACTCCAGCCTGGGTGACAATATGTGACTCTATCTCAAAAAAAAAAAAAAAAGACCCTCAAACATCCTTCACTGACTTAACAACCTTTCAGGACATGGTCATTTTCAAACCTCTAATACAATAGTTGAAAATATTAATGATAAAAGAGCTAGTTATACTTTACTTCGGGTAGTGAAAAATTAAATTTACAAAAGGGAAACAGAAGGAGAGATAGTAAAAATGTGAAAAGGGCTACTCAGAAAAGAGTGCGACATCAGGAAACACCCCTGAATTTGGCATGAGAAGTTCTGGGATTTGCTTTCTTTCGCTCTTTCAAAAAAGGTATACTGAGTACCTACTGTAGGCCAAGCCTTTTTCTGACACTGTACTTGCTGGGCCTATCCTTGTGAGTCTGTTTTCTTGTGGACAAAACAGACTTAATTGTTGCCTTCATGGAGCAAGTGGGGCATGACACAAAAGCTCATTTAATGACAATTATATTAAGTACTGCAAGGAAAATTACAGGGCGTAATTAGAAAATTACAGGAGGGACTTAATGCTGAATTGGAGGTTTAAGGAAAGCCTCTCTGCAGAAGTGACATTGAAACTGAAGGATGTACATGACTTAGCCAGGCAACTGGGTGACGAGAGCAGCGGGCAGGAATATTCAATCCGAGAAAACAGCATGACAAAGACTTTAAAGCAGAAACAAGCTTGGCGTGTCTGAGGAACAGAGAGGTTCATGGCTAGAACGTGGTAGACAGAAAGAGGGTGGAGGGTGGAAGAAGTTTTTGAGCCTGTAAGTAGTGAGTTATTGTGGCATGGAAGGATTTAAAGTGTAATGATGAGATTGATTTTTAGTAAAAGAGCCCTCTGGTTGCAATATGGAAACAAATTAAATGTAAATAATAAAAACTGCAGAAGAACCTGGTGTCTGGAACCAGAGTATCTAGAACCTGGTGTCTGGAACTACGGTGGAGATGAAAAGAGGGGATGGGTTAGAGATATTATTGTAAAGATACAACCCAAATAAGGTGGTGATAGATCGGATATGGGAGGGAGGAGAGAAGGAAGGGGCAGTCAGGGAATGCTCCCAAGTTTGTGGCTTAAGAATCTGGGTAGGAAGTGCTATTTAAGAGATGATTAAAAACCAGAGCAGAAAGAAACTGGGGAGGAGGACAGAGAAAGAGAAAACCTTACGTTTTGTACATTAAATTTTTATGTCTGCAAGACATTCAGGTAAACACTAGAAGGCTGTTGAGTATGTGTACCTAGATATGCAAGAAGTCTGGCTCCTTTCCTTTGGAGACTTTGGACAAATCACTTACAACTCTGAGCCTCCATTTCATTATCTGCAAAACGAAACCCATCATCTCTCTGCCTCAGTAGGGTAGAGGGAAAGACAGATGAAGGAGCATCTATGAATGGCCTCTGTAAACTATAATTCAGTATAGGCGTGCAAGAGCACTTAGTCAAAGATAATGTGAAATAAGGGCATACATTATGTTTCAGCATTCCAATATGCCCCAATTGGCGAATATACATTCAACTATGGAAGGAAGGGAAGGGAAAGGAAGGGCAGGGAGAGGAGGGGAGGAGGAGGGAGGGGGGGAAGGGAGAGGTGGGGAGAGGAGAGGTGGGGAGGAAGGGGAGAAAGGGGAAGAGGGGAAAGGGAAAAGGGAGGAGGGAAGAGGGAGAAGGAAGAAAGGAGGTAGGCAGGGGAAACGGAAAAAAAAAAAGTATTAGCAATTTTTATGCACACATATTTGTTAAAGGTTAACTTTTAAGAAAAAAAGTAAAATAGCTGGGCATGGTGGCACATCCCCGTAATCTCGGTACTTTAAGATGCCAAAGAGGGAATATGCAAACATAAATGTGTCAATGATTTCTTTTAGCCCATTAATGAAAAAGTAGGAAGGCAAAGACAGTGATAGCAATATCCAGTTCAATGGAGAATCTAAAGAACAAACAAATATATATAATACAGGTGTCCAGGAAAAGCTTAACACAGCAGTCTTGGGGTACTCAAACCCTGCACATTGCAAAGAAAGGACTGGTCCTTGGCTAACATCCAGGAGGTGACCTCTGAGCTCTCTTGAACTTTCCTGCCTGCTGGGACTGTTTTTGTATGTCTGAGTTGTTGAACAACACTGCATCAGTTATTGAACCACACTGACCTCTGGGGGCTGGGGACTGAGTAGCTCAGGTCCTATAGCCACTGCATGCCTTTGAAACTAACCCCGGTAAAAATCCTTGGACACCAAGGCTCATATGAGGTTCATAGGATGGAAAATTTACATGTGAGCCACATCATTGCTGAGACAATTAAGTGCTGTTCATGCTGCACCTTTGGGAGAGGCCAACTGGAAGCCTGTGCCCTGTTTCTCCCAGACTCTGCCCTGTCTACCTTTTCCTTTTGCTGACTCGAATCTGTAGCCTTTCACTCTAATAGATCATAAACCTGAGTATGACAGCTGTTTCTGGGTCCTGCGAGTCCTTTCAGTGCATGAAGCCTGAGGGTGGTCTCGCAGACTCCCGACACAGGAGGCCAGCAGAAACGCTGAAGATGAATCTACATCTATTAAAGATGCAAATGAGGTGGCTTTTACAAGACAAAGATCATTTTCATTTTCATTGAATAAAATGATTTGCATTACTATCAGTTTTTTTTCAATTTACAGACTTGTAAAACAGGTCAAAAACAATGAAAGACATAGACCTTTATAGACTCAAATAACGCTGGTGGGTATGCCAGACAAAGCACAGCACTCTATTGAAAAGACACTTCATAGTATTTTTAATAGTTAGTAGTGTTTTTGCTCATTTCAAAGACTTTTATAATTTTCTCTGACACACTTATTAAACCAGTACTTCTTAAGGAAGTACTGGTCTAGTCAATGAGGACTCTCTAGAGGCTGAAATTAAGTAGTTAGTTTTTCAAGGTGATTCTCATTGTAATGTATTTGATAAAATCAATGCCACTTTACTTTCCAGTTTATGAACCATAAATTTCCTAATGTAAAATTAAAATCTGTTCACTGTATTTTACTTGAAAAAGAGTCAACAGTTTCAGGTTATTTGAAAGAGAAACATGTTTTTAAAAGAGTAGCATATGTGTGTGTGTGTGTGTGTGTGTGTGTGTGTGTGTGTCTGTGTGTGTGTGTGTGTCTGTGTACGTGTGTGTATGTGTGTGTCTGTGTGTGTCTGTGTGTGTGTGTGTGTGTGTGTATTCAAAACTGAGGAGACTTAGAGACTAAATAGACTTAAGCCTTTGCCTTTATTATCAAACAATTATTGATGTTTAGGAAACTCTTTTAATGGTATAACTTAGAGAAAGTCCTGAATAGAACAAATCATCCTGGAAGGAGATGCCACGCAGGAGGGCGTACTAACAAGACCGCCTGAGTTTAAAAGATAAGAAAGGGATGACAGAATCCAAACATGAAAAGCGACTGCAGGAATGAGACCAAGCCTGCAAGCTGCAGGATGCTGAACTATGGGGCAACACTTGAGGCCTGCTGTTCGGTGTTCCCCAGTCAGTACACCTGAAAGCCTAACAAGAGGGCACTCATCTGTCTACCCCAAGGCTGACCATTACCTGCAGGATAAATGTCTTCACTTGATATACAAAGTTTGTCCCAAATCTCATGTTGTGCCATTACTTAATAATTGTCTTCTACTCCAGCCACCAATGGTTCCCAACTTGGAATTACCTGTGGAGCGTTTAAAAAATGTACTGCCCAGGCCTTCCCTTGGACCGATCAAATCAGAACCTCCGGGAGGTGCAGCCCAGGCTGCAATGTCCTTTTACAGCTCTGCGGGTAATTTCAATGGGCAGCAAAAGTTGAACATTTCTGAACTAACAGTCTTGAAATCCACATTTTGGAGCTCCAAGAAAACACGACTCTACTGAGAGTCTTTTCTCTCTAAAAGAAATGGTAGCGTACAGCTAACTTGGGTTAACTTTTTCCTTTGGTAATATTATTTTAAAGGCTTTGCACAAAGGATTAAAAGTTACAGAACACAGTTTAACCTCTCATTCAGCAACAAACTCCTTTCCAATCAAGTCACATTCTTTCTATCTCCACACCCACATGGACTCCGTGGAGGAGAAATGACAACAGTGCTGTGAGCCACTCTTGTTTACTTTGGTTCCTATCAGTAAGTGCTATACAGAGTTATCAGGTGTCTGCTAAATTTACCCTTAGGAAAATGACTACTATTTCCCTGCCAAAGACTGGCTATGCAAATAACGTGGGAAACTGACATTAAGACATGGCATTTAAAATAGTGCTCATGGACATTTTCTTCTTCACGGTATTTATCATTTTTTTTAATAGTCCACAGGTGCTCCTAACCCCCCCCCCTTTTTTTTTGAGGGAAAGAAAGGAGGAAGGAAAGATGGAAGGAAGAAAGGGAAAGGAAGGGAAAAGGGAAAGGAGGGAGGAAGGAAGGGAGGGAGGGAGAAAAAAAAGGAAGGAAAGAAAAATGGAATAATTCAGGTGTTAATCTTGGATTTTACTGTGTAAATTATTGCAAAGAAATAGGTCTTGGGCTGGGCACTGAAGCACAGGTCTGTAATCCCAGCTCTTTGGGAGGCTGAGGCAGGCCGATCACTTGAGGTCAGGAGTTCAAGACCAGCCTGGCCAACATGGTATAACCCTGTCTCTACAAAAAAACATATAAAAAATTAGCTGGGTGTGGTGGTGCACACCTGTAATTCCAGCTACCCAACAGGCTGAGGCAGGAGAACCACTTGAACCCAGGAGGCAGAGGTTACAGGAGGCAGAGGTTACAGTGAGCTCAGATCCTGCCACTGTACTCTAGCCTGGATAACAGAGTAAGACTCTATTCTGTCTCAAAGAGAGGAAAGGGGAAGGGAAGGGAGGAGGGGAGGGGAGGGGAGGGGAGGGGAGAGGGGAGGAAAGGGAGAGAAGGGAAGAGAGAAAAAGAAGAAGGAAAGAGAAAGAGAAAGCAAGAAAGAAAGGAAAAGAAAAAAGATAAAGAAAGAAAGAAGAAAGGAAAGAAGGAAGGAAGGAAAAGAAAAAAGAAAAAGGAAAAGAAAAGAGAAGAAAAGGGAAAAGGAAAGAAAAGAGACGTCTGGGGCAGTCTCACAGGACAGGCTCTCTAGTTTGTTGGCTATCCCCACCTTGATATCTATACTTTTTGCCTTTTTTTCCTCTTAAATAGTCTTCCTACCTGAGGTCTTTCATAAAACATTTTATAGGGCAGATAAATTGCAAAAATCATATTATCTACTAGCATGAAGAAATATAGGGTACATATTATGTATTAGTAAGTAAAACAATTGACAATTTTAATTTATTCAAGGCCGAGCTTTTGCCATCTATTTCTACCCTAAGCCAGTTTAAGTGTCTTCTTTCAGTTCTACTAATGCTGCAGTACTAAGCGTTTTCTAGTCTCTCTAGACTACACATTGAATTTTAGGCCCAATATGTACCCTAGTCATCTCAACATGTTCTTGCAGACATATTCCTCTCCGTTAGTTCCCGCCTTTTTGGGTTTACAGCTCTCAGTAATTTTTCCTAAACTACTTCAGTGGTAGATTTTAAAAACTATATATGTTCTTTTCAGCCTTCAATAATAGGATTGAGTCAACCGGCTTCTACCTTTTCCCATAACACTCTCATCTTTAAACAAAATATCCTACATGAAGATTTCTGCTCTCACAAACTTTCCAGTTATTCTTTCTCAATCACCTCCTAGATTTTGTCCTGAGCGCCTCTTTGTGGCTTCAAGTTGTATGTCCCTTAAAACAGTAGCTTTCTCAAAGCCCACATTTACTAGATTGGTGCAAAAGTAATTGTGGCTTTTTGCCATTGAAGTAGCAAAAACCACGGTTACTTTTGCACCAACCTAATACATCACAAGAAGATCCCACCTTCTTTGACAGGGCATGCTTTAATTCTCCCACATTGTGGAAACAGGAATTTTTATTATAGTCTTAAAACCAATAGAATTGTCTGAATAATTTGAAGGACATAAAACAAAATCTAGTGTTGATTTTTAGATCTTTTTAAATGATGGGGAAGAGAATAAAAGAAAGCTTTAATAAACAAAGTATGGTGGCTCACGCCTGTAATCACAGCAATTTGGGAGGCTGAGGCAGGTGGATCATGAGGTCAGGAGTTCAAGACCAGGCTGGCCAAGATGGTGAAACCCCATCACTACAAAAAATACAAAAATTAGCTGGGCTTGTTGGTGGGTGCCTGTAAGCCCAGCTACTTGGGAGACTGAAGCGGAGACTTGATTGAATCTGATAGGCAGAGGTTGCAGTGAGCTGAGATTGCATCACTGCACTCCAGCCTGGGCAACAGGGTGAGACTCCAATTCCAAAAACTAAAACGGCACTAAAATGAGGGCAGTGTTCTTTTGAAATTAGAAAACCTTGGAACATGAAATAGAAATGAACTATAGCTCCTATAAGCTTCTTTATAAAAAGCATTGTATGGTATGCAATGTGTAAGATTCAAACAGAATAAAAC
>NW_022436965.1:5368510-5738471 GCF_009761245.1 Sapajus apella
AGAGTATTTCAACTTCACCAGTGAAGGCCAGTGAGAAGAAAGGTGGTCACGAAAGTCAAGCTCAATTCTGCCATCTACTGCCTAGCAGCAAAACCATGCGTGGAGGACACCTGAGTCTATTCCAGTACCCGAGGTCATTGCTGGGGCACTGACACCCATTTAGAGAAAGAGGGGATGAAAGCCACTGAGAGTATATCCCAGAGATACAGCAAGGTTTCCATCAACAAATAACAGATACTGGGTTTGATTTAACCCACTTAATAATTAGACAAAGTCAGGGTTTCTTATACAGTGTATGTATAGCTAGTTATAGTCTACTCCTTTTTAAACCTTCAACACTATTGGAGTAAAGCTCAGTTTATACAGCCCCTTTGAATACTCAATAACATTATGGAAACCCAGCTGCCCCTATGTTAGTTTTCTCAGTATCTCTTGGACCTGAAAATGACAAACTATGCCCTCTTCATTCACTCTTCAAGGGAAGACGAATCTTTAGATGTCGGAGTAGGAGGTAAGGTGTTATCTCTTGCAGGTTATCTGTGCTCTATTCTTCTTAAACAGTGATGTCATTAAAGGACACAATTATAGAGAACGTAATTTGAAAACCTGTATGATTTTACCTTTCTGAAAAAAAGAAATGGCTTTCATATGAAACTATCTTCAAGTCATATTTTGACAACAAAACTCATAGCATATTTTATTTGTAGTCAACAATAATACCTCTTGTTCGTATATAAGAAAAAAAGCAAGGGATCACATTTTCTATCTCTAGATTCCTAGTTCTGATAGTGAGAAGGAATATGATAAACTTTAGCCTAAAAATTCTGCAATTATCATGTGTTGATAATTTCTTGTCAGCTGCCTAGACTTTAAAATAAAACAAGCATTTTGGAAAGATTGATTCAACTCAGGGAGCCGTGGTGGGAAAATCACTTGAGCTCAGGAGTTCAAGACCAACCTGGGCAACATTGGTAAGACCTACCTATAAAAATAAAAATAAAAACAAAGAAAGGAAAATAAAAGATTGATTGAAAAGTAGTGATTAAAAGCCCAGGCTTGTAGTCAGGAAAATATGACTTCTGATTTCTGGCTCTATTGCTCCTGAATTGTTCAGCCTTGTCAAGCCTTAGCTTCCTTCTCTATAAAAACCTCCCCTATAGGATTACTATAAGGATTAAACGAGATCACATATGTAAAGAATTTACAACAGTGCCAGCACAAAGCAAATCTTCAATAAATAATAATTATTACTGGTATTTTTGTAGCCAGTTAGGCTTCTACTTTTGATAGTTATAACCATAACCCCACACTTTTGGCAATACTTCGTGACATCCAAAAAGAAAATGCTTATATTAGCTCATTTAATTTTGTTTAATCCTCACAAGAGGATTAAACCCCTGAGACAAATAGGTATGATTATACACCTCATTTAATAGATGGAGAAATTGAAGTCAAGTGGCTTGCCGAAGCATTCATGGCTGGTGAGGTACTGTTCCACAGACCCTGCGCTCACACCTGCGTCTTCCTATGCTGCTGCAGCTGCCCAGAAGAGAGAAGATCTGACTACTGAAATGTCTCATCTTGCTCAAACTGGTCTTGGTGAGAAACATTCTAAGCCTGATTACTTTTATTCTGCCCTTCATATGTCCCAAGGCAGAGGGTTACACTTACTAAGAATTTTTTTCAGTCTCTAAGAAATAATTGGCTCATTATAACCCATTATCCAAGTGTGTAAATCAGTATATGAATCCATTCGTCCATTGAGGTTGGTTTATAAGCATTGAACAAATGCTTGGATGCCTCTCTCATAAAATTCCAAATGGCACCTGGCTCTGATTATGCTTCTTTCTCTGAAGAATCCTATCTACAGAAGGAAATCCAAAGTGCGAAACTCGCGGCCCTTTGCTATGTCCACCTCTTTCTTTAGCCACTCTCCCCTGACCACTCCCAGAAGTACCATGTTCTCACAGCATCAGGCCTTCCTCCTTCCAAACTCCACCTCCCAGCATGTGATTTAAGGCTCTGCTCAGACATCCATCCTCTCTAAGGCTCACATGAACCACTCTCCATTTTCAGATGAATTGCTTTCTCACCCACACTCCCATGGCAGCTAAAGGAAATAAAAATATTTGGGCCCAAATATATTTCATTGACATATTTTGGGATGGCTGTCAGAGGATCAGCACACAGAAGTGGCCCTGGAAAGCTGTATTTTGTGGGGGAAATTTACATCATTAGACAATCTACGTGAACAGAGTCAGGACTTCCCTACTCCAGATCTAGGAAAGATTAACTGAGAGTCTGCCACCTTTAAAGATGTGAAAGAAACATTTGCCATTTATTCTCTCTGAGGGCTGCTACCTGTGAGGTTTCATCTCCATACCAAGACCACTTTTGCTAGCCAAGCCTGCCATTTTCTCCCTCCCATAACCTGTATTACCACTAAAGCCTGATTCACCACCATCACCTGGTTTGGGCTATGCTCTGAGCTCCTGTTCTTCCTGTAAGTTCAAGGTGGTCCATAAGCTCCTGCACCCCACTGAGGGGTGAGTCCTCATTCTGAAGCCTCCTGTGTCATGGGAAACTATGATCAAATGAACTATGGTCAAATAAGTTTGACCATGGTTTCTTTTAGTATCCTTTTTCTCCTATGAATCTGCCTTTTGTGAATTGAATTTTTCAGAGAACCTCTGAGAGTGCAGGGGAAGCTTTCCCTTCACATCTACGCAATTTACCACACTCCTCTTTACCACACTTATATTTCATCATCAATGTTTGTTTGCACATCTGGATTCTCCACTGGACTGAGGACTCCTTGAGGGCAAAAATCCTAACCATTTAACTTTAGAGTTCCAGTACCTCGAATGCAGTGTTTGATCTCTGAACTATACTGGCTTTAAAAGCTGCAGGTGGCATGCTACAGTTAATGAATATTCCTCCTCAGACATCTAAGACAAACAGATCTTTGCAAATCTCCATGTGTCTACTCAGAGAGTTCCACATAATTGCCAATCGCCGATTCAAAGGTAGATGCATGATCGAGAAAGAGAGCTGATGTCCCACAGGATGAGGAACTGAAGTGCCAAAGAACTGATCCACTTATAAATTATACAAACCAACAGTAAAATTATAAGGCCCCTTGACCATCTGGATGGGCTTCCTTCTCAGTTAGGGCTTTTAAAACTTTACCTGAGAGACTGTTTCAGGCCATGACAGGAGGTGGGGGTTGAACATGCCTCATTATGTCTCCCAGGTATTCACATCAACACAGACTTTAAGTCTGATAAGAAGCATTTTACGCTCAGACACCTGCTAGCTAAAAGCTTCATCTACATAGTGAAACTTTGGTCTCTATGACCTCTTATTGCAACCCAGACATTCCTTTCTAATGATCCCAGGTCTTCAGACAAACTCAACCAATTGTCAACCAGAAAATATTTAAATTTACCTATAGCCTGGAAGCCCCCACTTTGAATGGTACTGCTTTTGTGGATCAAACCAATGTATTTCTTAAATGTATTTGATTGATGTTCATGCCTCCTTAAAACGTACAAAACAAGCTGCACCCAGACCACCTTGGGCACATGCTCTCAGGACCTCCTGAGGGCTGTGTCACCTGTGGTGGTCACTCATATTTGGCTCAGAATAAATCTCTTCAAATATTTTACAGAGTTAACTCTTATCATTGACAATTATGTTATAAAAAAGCAAAATCTTTCCATTCAAGTTTTCAGCAAGTAATCATAAAATTTTAAATAAAGCAGGGTGGTTAGTATATTTAATATTTTGTCTTTTGATCATTGTACAGCTGTGAGTGAACTGAAGGAATTAACAAATTTGTCTTGTTTGTAAGTCTCAAACAATTGTTGGTGTCTCTGTTAAACAGATTTTGGGACAATAATTTTAAAGACTACCGTTTTGTGGAGAGTGTAGTTCACAGAAGAATTTAGAAAACATGGTATCTTACTACTACACTCGCATAGGCATAGCAGGCCTTACCACTTCAATCATCACCGTTCGTAGTCTCTCTAATGATTTCTCTGCTAGCATTGCAGAATTAACTCAATCACTATCCCTTCTTCAAGCTCAGGTAAAGTCCCTAGCTGCAGTTGTCCTCCAAAACCACAGAGGTCTTGATTTACCAACTGCTGAAAAAGGAAGAAAGTTGTTTTTATGTAAGCCAGTCTGGCCTCATATATGATGCCATCAATAGATTAAAAGACAGAGTCCAAAAGCTCGCTAATCTGGCAAATGGCTATTCTGGACCTGGCTGGACATTCTCTAACTGGGTGTCATGGCTTCTTCCAATCCTTAGTCCTCTGATACCTATCTTTCTCCTTCTCTTATTTGGACCCTGTGTTTTCCAATTAATCTCTAAATTCCTACAAAATCGTATACAAGCAATAACCAATCAGTCAATACAGCAAATGCTCCTTCTAATAACCCCACAATATCACCCCTTGCCCCGAGAGCTCCCAGCAGTCTAAATTCTTTCCCATTTTTAGGTTTCCGTATTGCCCCCAGTCCCGCTGAAAGAAGCCCTGAGAAATATCACTCCATCACCCCTCTGTGCCAGCCTTCCTAATATTCCACTGCCCTCCACTCTTCATTTCTTTTTCCTTTATATTACTAATATAAAAAGACAGGAATATAAGGTATTTCAGGCTGACTGACTACACCATGGATGACATGGTAACCTCTGTGACCTGCATGTACACTCCAGATGAGTTCCTGGAACTAGAAAGTCTGAAGTAACTGGAAAACCACAAAAAGGAGAATGATCAACGTCTACAGCGCCTAATTAACTTTGAGACATTCTTCTATTGTTCCTTATTCCTGCCTCAACTGATAAGGCAACTGGACTTTGTAACCAACCTTGGTCAACCTCGTGACTCCAGACCTTACGACCCCCTTCCAGCTTGCAAAAACTGCCTGAACTGTAACTTCTGTAACTTCCCACTGCCTATCCCCAAACCTATAAAACCAACTCCTATCCCACTGCCCTCCACTGACTCTCTTTTCAGACTCAGCCTGCCTGCACTTAGGTGAATAAACAGCCATGTGGCTCACACAAAGCCTGGTTAGGGGGTCTCTTCATTCAGAGTGTGTGTTTAACAGTATCTCGTGTTACAGTGTGGACCTCTCAGGTAAGATAGTAAAAGAGGAAAATATTTTATGTGCCCCTATTTTTAGGAGCTTAGTATTTCTCACTTTTACCTTCTTCCAACCATGATGAATGGGTAACTCTTTTGCTTTTTTTAAATTTTTGGTTAAACCCCTTCATTTTTGGTAAACTTTAAATCTATTATTCAACACCTCAAAATTTAAAGTATATATGCTCCTATCTTTGAAACTGCAAGTTCTTTTCTCCATTATTTTCTTTATTTTAATTACTGTTAACCTAGGCTCTCACAAATCCATTTGGCATTTACCCACACATTTTCCTGAAGATTTAATTTTAAAAGTTTTGTAAACTTACTGTATCTCCAAAACAACAGCACACCCGTATCTGTCTATTGAGTCAGTTGTATTTCTAAAAGAATTATGTTATTTCATGGCAGCTTCCTTGGTAAACTTCTGGTAGTCACCATGAAATGAAAGGAAGTGGAAAAGGTCGGGGAGGGTTAGAAAACAGCTGAAGAATCACAGGTTATCACATACTTGAAAGGAATGATCCTGAAGATTCAAAACTTCACAACTCTTTTTGCCCCTGTGCTCCCTAGTGAAAACAGTCTGTGTTAGGCAGAAGCAAGCTCACAAAGCTCTTGAATAACTCGCATTCCTATGCTGGAGAACAGCCAATTACCCTGGGACTAAATTCCTGTTTACTTTGCAGTGAATGTGGGAGACCAGCTGCCTGCCAGTAGCAGTTAAGGCAGTAAAAACACAGCCAGAGGCTATCACAAGGAGGAAATCACAGAGCAAGTTAATTTGTGAACTTCAAGGACAGAGATTAAATATTGTGCAATGAAGCTAATATGGCGGCTGTCTGAAAGCAGAAAAATCTGGGCTGAGAAGCACCCGTAAGAGTTAGCACAATATTTGCATAATAAGCGACGCGTCATTGTTTACAGACTTGCTTTTTGTAATGATTGATATCCTTTAAAATTTTCTTCCATAAAGGTTATTGATTCCCTGTTTGGGAAAGGCAAATCTGTTTCACTCTGATTCTCTCATTCCAATATATCTGGTACAGAGAGAATTAAAGCCAAAAGGACAGCATTTGGGGCAAAATTCGGAAAATCCCAGACCCAATTTGGAAACCAGGATAGCTCATTATACCCTGTTGTTTTTAGACCTGCCATGTTCAGCGTTTTGGGGACTTGAGGCGGCTCTGAGATCTCTTCTTTGCATTCAGAACCTGAGTAGTTTTTGACCAAGGGAAAAAAATGAGAACTGCCAAACCTATTAGCTTGCCCATAACCCCAAATAGTGTACTATACTACCATACTCCACAGAGGAAAGCGCTTACCCTTGAAATCCTAGGAATTACACACTGACGAACTGGTTCACTCCAGCCTCACTATGATACCCTTAGATCCCAGGTCGTGAGTTTTACAGTTGTTTGGAAATAGAGTTTATAAAAAAATTAAAATAAACCTTTGGATAGAGTATAATACTAGGGCTCAGAAAGCAATAACCCAAACACTGGCGCTATGACAGGCTAAGAGGCCTTAGACACAGCTCCCAAATCAAGGTCTCTCTAACTTTGCCTTGTCCCACACCTATTGCCCCAAGCACAGGGAGGGATTCTCCCTAAAACTTCCTTCTCTGACCAAGAAAGCTTCTTTCTAAGAGAAATACAACTGTCTTCCTCCCTTCCCTGAAATCTCATTCTCTGTCTCAGAAAAGAAGACTAAGGAATGCAACCACAGGGAGATGGACTTTTTCACAATATAATGCCAGCCTCTAGGGCTCATTCAAATTCCAAAGAGAATCATTTACAACTTCGTTGTTCTCCCTAATAATCATTTGGTGTCCCTCAAAGGAATTGCCTACATTCCCCATCTCTCTCTTCCCCTATGGAAAAGATCATATAAGCTTCTGTACCACATTGGGTTATTAGGCAATCATTCTCCTTAGGTTTCCAGTGCTATGCATGTTAAAATAAACTTTTGTATGCCTTTTCTCCTATTAATCTGTCTTTTGTCAGTTGATTTTTAGTGACCCTTCAGAGGGTGAAGGGGAAGTTTTCCCTTGGTTCCTACGATAGGAGGGACCAGTATTACACTGATTTTCAATGCCATAGCTAATCCTATTATATTGAGGTTTGTAAAACTAATGAAGGCTACCAAGATTAGGATTATGGGAGGGGCCTGAATTCTGCTAAAATATAGGTACTGTTTCTACAATCCCTTACTGCTCAGGAGTCACGTGGTCAGAGGTCACAAGATTGGTCACTTCCCAGCTGTACCTATAGGTAACATCACTATTGTAGAACCTAAGATTACTCTTTTGAGATGTTTTTCAGACTTATACAACATGGACTAGTCACTCATGACTCATCTGTCCTGTGGGCCCCCACCCACCCCACTGCTGTCCATCCAGAGACAGACTCAATGCACAAAGACTATTTTCCATACCTCTATGATTGCATCCCCAGTTCTTCTGCATAGCTGGGCTTGTGCTCATTAATTAATTCTGTACCACAGTACCCTCAGTGAACTAGTTTTGTTTGTGCAGTGGGCAAGAAGAACCAGTCAGGCAACTACAATTGTAACGCCATGGAAAACCGAAATGCATCTTGCACGTGTCCCATGTTAAAATAACTTAGAGATGTTTTTCAGTGTTTATCAGAGAACATAAGAAACAGCCTACCAGGCCCAGAATCCAGAAGCTTTATCCATTAGCACTTTAAAACTAGTCAAATGGAACATACTCACTGGTGCTGAGTGACCTAGGTGCTGAAGGAAAATAAGCACAGCAATATACTAATAGAGGACAAATATTCAACCAACTATAAAGCTTAAGGCTTTAGAAAAACACAATCTTTTTATGGTTTCATTGTTGTCATCATTTTGCATTCAGCTTCATCTATTAAAATATGTCTCATTTTTATGCTTAAGTTCAAATGTTATTTCCTTTCTTGAAGGACACTAAAGACTCTAATAAAAATATTATTCAAGTCTATGCATAGTTAAGATAATAAATAAACCAACCTCCAATTTTTCTCAAAAGTATTTTTTTTGCATACTTTTCTCTCCTAAAAAGGACATTTTTTACATGTTACAACCAGAAAAATAGTCAATTAAGTTTCCTAGTATAGAAGCCGAACCTGATGAAGTGTATTTGTTTACTTATTTATTTCTCCATTTCTTTCTTTCTGTTGTTCCTTTTGAAAACTCAAAGTAAAATCCTAAACTGCCCCCTCACACCCAAACTGACTAAAAGGACCCCCTCTCAACCAAGGGGACCCCAAAGAAACCTTAAACACTGAGTTCTCAACCGTGATGGGATGAGAGGTCAGACATCCCTTAGAAAGCCCCTTCCTGATTAATCTTTAACCAGAATTCTTTCCTAAGAAGTAAGTAGAAACCAGATCTAGAAAACAAGAAACAGACAACTCATTTCCTTACCATCTCCTGCCAGTTCTGTGAGGCTGCTACCAGACTCCACCTGCCTCTTTGCAGTTTTGACATGACAATTCACCAGTTTCACAATGCATCTCTTCCTAAAAACTGACCACCATGTCTAGACCAGTTTTGGGCCACTCATAGAGGATGTGCAGTATGGGCTTTGTGTCCTCTGCTTCACCTTTTGACATCAGAGGGCTGAAAACTCCACTCTCAGATCGTGCTAACACCACCATTTTTTGAACATGTGACTCATGAAAAGGAATAAAGTTCAATTGTACATTTGCATATTCTCCCTTCATAAATATTCATGACTTACCTATTAGTTTAGTAAATATGTATACGTGGCTACCCTATTCGGCATGAATTCCTGTCTTAGACTTTCCCTTCCTGAAGTGCCTGTTATCAATTTCTGTCAGAGACTACACTCCCAAGCCTGTCAGAAACGCCACCTATAGGCTACAATCCTTTACGAGAAATAAAGCTCTCCTTTCCTCCTATGAACCTCCTCATTCTTCAGTTGACACTCTCAATTTTCCTGGTGACAGTGATTCCAAAGTATCACGGAAAGGCTTCATTGTTCTTGCCATAACTTTGGAAGTTAAAGTGTCAGACTTTTTATTTGGAGCCTACTATGAATATCGTACATGAATTTATCTTAACCCTTTTGTTTTTGTTAAGCTGTTTGTTTATATTTTTAGCTTGTGACAGCTCTTGAGATAATGAGTTCCATGTCCCATGTGAGAGAAAATAATTTATCTCTTACAGATAGAGTAAATAGGCTGGGAAAGGAAAGGTTCAGGACATAGTTTTCTGTCTTAGGAATCCAGACCTGGACCTGATCTTGAAACAAAAGGACTCTGGGCAGCTGAAGAATATTCTGTAATTTTTGGTTCGTTTGCCTTCCCCCTCCAGGGCAGACCTGTGTCTTCATACTTTCAACACACAACAGTATCTAGCATATACTAGACACAACAGTATACTAGCATATACACTATAACTGTGCTGTGGAAAAATAATGAATGAATGGATGGATGGATGGATGGAGAGAGGGAGGAAAGGATGTCTGTCATGAGGAACTGGAGGGAACATGAGTGAGACATTTTCCTACTTCATAATTTTGGCAATAGAACATGTTTCTCTACTAAAATCCCAACTTCTGAATTTCCCACAAAGCTCATAATCAATTACTATACATTTCATTCCAGAAGTCTGCTCTTCATATTTTACCTTTAAAATGTGCTTGTTTTCTGTATGTTCCTTTGCTTTAATAATTGAAGTACAAATATTTTAGCTAGGAATATAAGAAAATATAAAGTTAAAGTGAATTTACAGAAATAACAACTGATTACAAGAAATATATCATTTTAGTCTGTAAGCCCATCAGTTTGGGAAGACAAGGTGGAAGATTTACTTGAAGTCAGGAGCTCAAGACCAGCCTGGGCAACAAAGCATTTCTACAAAAAGATAAAAAATTAGTCAGGCATGGTGGTGTGTACCTGTAGTCCCAGACACTCATGATGCTGAGGTGGGAGACTCACTTGAACCTAGGAATTTGTGCAGGAAATCGGTCTGAATGGTTGGAGAATTATAGAAAAGACACAAGCCTTCTTGGAAGGCCACAAGGTTTTACAAAAGCCTCAGGTGGGGATTATGACTGAAGGAAGCCTAATTCTGTTACCTTGAGCTAATAGTGATAAGTACATAACAAGGGAATGTATAAGAGTTTATCTAAATAGCTTGTTTACTAAGACGGACCTTTGATCATTTGCATGCAGAACTGCTCTCTACTCAGAGGTCGGCAAAGTAAGTTAACTACCCAGTAATGGTGTTTACTTGAGACCTTTGTCATTAAATCTGTATTAAATAAATGCAGAGCCCCTCCGGCTGATCAGGGCAGCACAGCGGGACCCACTCTACAGCAATGCCAAAGCAGTCCTAACCCCCTGGATGTGCTCCTTCAAGCAAAAACCTGCATCAGCGTAATTTTTCATCTGTCACTTTGCTAGAGTCTGCTGACCAGACTTGACAAATTTGAAACTGCAGTGAGCTATGATTACACCACTGCACTGCAGCCTGGGCAACATGAGACCTCTTTATTAATAATAATTATAAATAAATAAATTTTTTTTTTTTGAGACGGAGTTTCACTCATGTTACCCAGGCTGGAGTGCAATGGCGCATTCTCGGCTCACCGCAACCTCTGCCTCTTGGGTTCAGGCAATTCTCCTGCCTCAGCCTCCTGAGTAGCTGGGATTACAGGCACGCACCACCATGCCCAGCTAATTTTTTGTATTTTTAGTAGAGACGGGGTTTCACCATGTTGACCAGGATGGTCTCGATCTCTTGACCTCGTGATCCACCCGCCTCGGCCTCCCAAAGTGCTGGGATTACAGGCTTGAGCCAGCGCGCCCAGCCTTAAATAAATAAAATTTTTAAAAGAAATATATTATTTAGTTACTGGGCATACCTATAAATAGGAATGAGCAAGAAAACAACTTACAGAAAATAAAAAAAAAGAAGCTGAGTAGGTTGGAACAGCAGCAGGGCAGCACTGACTAGGGAAAAGTTTCCATCACTAGCTACAACTCTGCCTCACTCGGGGAAATCAGTTAAGTTATGATTTCCAAGTTCCTCATCAACAAAATAAGAAAAATAATATCTATTATGCAAAATGCACAAAATTGGAGTAAGGATCCAAATTAGATGATGTTCAAGAATTGAGCTATTAGCTTCCCTCTGCATGTTTCTCAAGAGCAAGAATTCTGTTTCATTTACCTTTATATCCACAGTTCCTAATACATGCTCTATTAGTCTGTTCTCATGCTGCTAATAAAGACATATCTGCAACTGGGTAATTTGTAAAGAAAAAGAGGTTTAATGGATTCACAATTTCATATGGCTGGAGAAGCCTCACAATCATGGCAGAAGGCAAAGGAGGAGCAAAGGCACATCTTACATGGCAGCAGGCAAGGGAGCATGTGCAGGGGAGCTGCCCTTTATAAAACCATCAGACCTCACTATCAGGAGAACAGCACAGGAGAAACCCACCCCCATGATTCAATTATCTCTTACCAGTTCCCTCCCATGAGATGTGGGGATTATGGGACCTACAATTTAAGATGAGATTTGAGTGGGGACACAGCCAGACCATATCACATGCCCAGCATGTAAATGCATGAAAGTTGTTTAAGGTGTTTTAATCATTAGGCCATAGATTGTCAAGTTGAGATCAGAGAATAAATGCCAAAAACAAAAGACATATTTTTCTAAGTCAACATTGGTGTATGTGTGCATGTGTGTAGTAATAAAAGAGGAAGGAAAAGAGAGGAAAGTAGGGCAGTTTGAGTAGGGTGGTCAAAGAAAGAATTATCAAAAAGAGACATAGCCTGCCTGAGCAATATGGCAAAACCCCAACTCTACAAAAAAATAGAAACATTAGTTGGATGTGGTGGCATGCACTTGTTAGTCCCAGCTACTCAGGAGGCTGAGGTGGGAGGATTGTTTAAGCTCAGGAGTTCGAGGCTGCAGTGAGCCATGATGGTACCTCTGCACTCCAGCCTGGGTGACAGAGTGAGACACTGTCTAAAAAAAAAAAAAGAAGAAGACACATAGCTGCCTGATTTATTATGACAGCAGTATTAACGACATTGTGAGGGGAAGAGAGATTCCATTTGTAAAGGAGGAAAATCCAGCTGTCCGAAGGTAGTGCGTTATCTCAATTGATTGTTCAGTCAGTTACAGATCCAACTGCTTGCTCTACTCCTTCCCCTCTTCTCGGTACTGCACTTGACTAGTTTTTACAGAATGAAAAGGAAGAAGAGCAGAGGAACAAAGGAAAGGCACCCCTTTACCTCATCTTTCACCCTTCTTCTCCATTTATCCAATGTATGCTCTTTTTTCCATCATGTTCCATCTCCTGAGTGATCTCTTCCCAATGGCTTTATTCCATACCGATGTCTACTTTCTCTCAACTCCTAAGTATTTTTTTTTTAACAATTTCCACCTCTCTGTGTGGCATGTACCCTTGCTGTTTTCTCATTCCTTTACCTCTCTGATGTTTTGTCAGAGTCTGCTAATTGTCCATCAAAATCCATCCTTCCCTTCCTTCATGGTTCCTGTATCCCCTTGCAGTTAGGCAGCTAAACGATTTTGTTATTTCCAATGGAAAGAAAGTAGAAGTAATGTGTGCCACTGCCAGGCTGGGCCCATAAAACCTCCCAGCCATATTTTTACCATGTTACTCCCTGTTCCTAAAGCTGCATGGTGGCAATGAAAACCAGAGCAACATGTTGAAGATGGTGGGCTTTCCGGCACTTGGGTTCCTGAATGATTACACTGAGCAGAAGGCTTCCACCAGCCCAGAATAATCAATAATAATCTTAACAATTACCCAAGAGAGAAATAACTTTCTATTGTTTTAAGGCCTAACACTTTGGTTCTCTTTGTTACAGTCTACCCTAACTAATAAAGATAGGTATGTCTCTTCTCTCTGTCCTCCAAAAGACGACCAGGAGGGCTAAATAGTGGAAAGGGGAGCGTTATTGGCAATGTCAGTTTGCAGACCAGGAAGAGATAATCTCCAGAATGAGCCAAAAATGCCGTCTTTGAAAAAGGAACAGGTAGGTCGGGTTTTATGCCTCACGATGTCAATAGAGTCATATATATTCAGCAGCTTTAGGGGACAAACTATACATATTTATAAAAGGAGTCAAGCACATGTGCAATGGGGACACATATATGTAATGTACATCCAATGCTCGCTTTGGGGTGAGGTTTTAGCATTAAAATGAGGTGGAATTTGTCTCTTTGAATCAAAAGGTGAACTATAGCACACAAAGACAGTTTGTGCCCAGCCATTATAAATGGACTACAACTGGCTTACAGTCTGCAGTTGCTATTAGAAAAGAATGTTCACAAGGGCAGTCCCCAGTCCAGTGAGAGTTGGAGTGGTCTGGGATGTAAGTCAGAGCTAGAAAAGGTCCGACAATTTGGCTATTTCCTACTGTTTGGTAGTTTAGCAAGAGTGTAGTTTGTTTTTGTAGCCATAGAATTTAGGAAGTTGCCATGTCGGCCAAGCCCTGAACTGTCAACCTGTAGATAACTTTTGTTTCCTTAACCTTAGGCTTCATTTCAGTTGATAAAGGGGTGTCGATTTGGGTCTCTGAGATCACATCTCCAATTAGATAACATTTCTTGATCATGCCACCCACCCCGGCCCTAAGTACATAATAGGTAAATGATAAACACTAAAAATTAAAATTAAATTTTTAAAATTAAAAATTAAATTAAAAAATATTAAAAATTAAAAATAAATATTGCCTGTGAATCCAGAAAATCTGAGACAGGTCTCAGTCTATTTAAAAAGTTTATTTTGCCAAGGTTGAGGATGTACATCTGTGACATAGCCTCATGAGGTCCTGACATGTGCCCAAAGTGGTCAGAGCACAATTTGGTTTTAGACATATACAGTGAGCTATTAGGGTCCACACTACTCAGAATATTTCTACTAAGAGATATTGGAAATGGGAACAGTGGCTTTTGTTAGCCAATCACAGAAGAATCCACTTATTGAAGATGTGTACCTCTGACATAGCCTCATGAGGTCCTGACAACATGTATTCAAGGTTGTCAGAGCACAGTTTGGATTTACATTCTAGGGAGACACAAGACATCAATCAACACATGCAACAGGAACATTGGTTTGGTCTGGAAAGGCGGGACAACAGGAAGCAAAGGCAGGAAGACTCGAAGTGGGGAGGGGGCTGCTAGGTCACAAGTACACAAGAGACAAATGGTTGTATTTTTTTGAGTTTCTGATGAGCCTCTCCAAAGGAGACAATCAGATATGCATTTATCTCAGTGAGCAGAGGGGTGACTTTGAATAGGGGTGACTTTGAGGGGCAGGTTGCCCCTAAGCAGTTCCCAGCTTGACTTTTCCCTTTAGCTTAGTGATTTGGGGGCCCTAAGGCTTATTTTTCTTTCACATGTCAAATTAAAAATCAGTTAAACAGAGGAAAAATAAAATTACAGCTACACGTCTAGTATAGAGAATAGCATTTGTGACGAAATAGAAGATATGGGAGACAGGCATACTGCTCTGGAAAGATAGAATTTAGGACATATTAAAAATATTATTGTCACTGTCATACAGGTAGTATTCCTGTGCTTCCTAGAACTGCTAATAGAGATTCAAAGAAGTTCAGGATTTTGGTAAAGCATATGGGCCCTTTAAGAGAAAAATTGTACTTCTTCTCTTAAGATGTTTATCAGAATATTTGAAAATGAAATATTAGACATGTCAAAACCATAAGCAGTCATAAATCCTATGGAAACTACTGAGCTGGATTTTTTTTCAAGTACCATTACAAAGGCCCCTTTGTGCCTGTTGACTTGTGTTATTATCTGGATGATCTTAGTTTCCATTAATGTTTAGGTCATGATTTAAATTGGGCTTTTACCTGTAAGTGTTATTTAATTAAAAATGCCTCTGGGCACAGTGGTGCACACCTCTAGTTCTAGCTACTTAGGAGGCCGTGGCAGGAGCATCACTCCAGACGAGGAATTGAAGCTGTGGTGCACCAGGACTGTGTCTGTGAATAGCCACTGCACTCCAGTCTGGGCAGCATAGCAATACCTGTATCTTAAAATACATAAATTATTGGAGATCTATACATTCTCAAATCTTTGGCAGATAGGATGAGATTCCTACAAACAAAATATAAAGATTGCTAGCAGTAGTACTGTAAAAAGCCACTGAAAAGCAACTGGTAACAACCCTTCCTAAAGTTGAAACAGATTTACTATTTAAATTGATCCCCAATCTATTTAGTCAAATATTACCTAGTCTAAGATTTCTACGTTGAGAGGTCTGGAACCTATCTGAAAACAAGCAAAACCGAGCATCCTGTGTGGGCACTGTAGGGCTCTTCACAATTTATTGACTCAAACATAGATCCTCAACTTCTCACCAACATGCTAGTAAAACAAATTGACTTATTAAAAAAAAAAAAAAACAACAAAAATAAAACGAATTGACTTGAGAGCCAAGAAAGGGAAAACTAACAACACAACAACAACAGGCTGCAGAACAAAGAGGTTTGTTTCCGCTCCTCAGTGAAGGTGGAAGGAGGCCGTCTAGATACAGAGGCAGAAGTGAGATATTAGGGCCCACAGTATTCAGAATATGTCTACTAAGAGACTGGAAATGGGAACAGTGGCGTTTTTTAGCAAATCACAGAAGAATCCACTTATCCCAAGTTTAAAAGGCTAGTGTGGCTTCAATACCTAAATCCAGCAAATCTGATTAATTTGTGAGATTGCTGACGGTTAATTTCTCCAATGTTGTCGATAGCATGGAGAAAACACTGTACTAACACTGAAGGTAATAGCAGAATTACCTTCATCATCCCAGCAATCTAATGCTGAAGATTTCTCTGATGATGCATTTCAAGATTATCCACTGTGCTGTTGTGTAAGTGTAAGTTGGCGCTTTGTATCGTCAGGTTCCACATCCATGCAAGTTCAACCAGCCACTGGACCAAAACATTGTTTAAAAACCAAAACAAAAAATAAGAATTCATCAATTAAGAATAACACAAATAGGCTGGTCTGAATGCAGTCATGTTTACAACTAACTGATCACAACCAATACAGATTTCTTTGTTCCTTCTCCACTCCACTGCCTCATTAGACTAGCCTTAAAAAACAAATAAAATAAAAAAGTAAAAATAACACAATTCAGCATAACAGCTGTTATATAGAATTTATACTGCATTAGGTATTATAAGTAATCTAGAGGTGATTTAAAGTACACAGGAAGATATGATCAGGTTATATGCAAATATAGCCAAGCCCTGTCTGACAACATTTGGGTCAAGGACCTAAAGACTGCATATAGTACGGTGGTCCCATAAGATTATAGCAGATTTTTACTGTACCTTTTCTATGTTTAGATATGTTTAAGTAGATAAATACTACCTACATATGATGTTCACACAACTACAAAATTGCCTAAGGACACATGTCTCAGAACAAATTCCCATGTTCATAAAATGACTGTATTATGCCATTTTATGTAAGGGATTTGAGCATCCTTGGATTTCGGTGCCTTCACAGGTCCTAGGACCAAAACGCTGTGGATACCAGGGGATAGAATTTATATTGGAGCCCTTGTACTTCTCAACTAAATCAGATTTATTCTTTTAGTAGCTCAATAAAATATCCTATCAACTGACACACCATGGCACGAAACTTAAATGGCTTTCACTATAAATAGTGGGCAAAGTACCTATAGAACATTTGTATTGGTAGACACTAAAGAGCATATCCTTTCTTTCTGTGTTCTGAAAGTTATATTCCAGAAAGTTATTTGATAACTACATAATATCTCAAGAACTATTTGGGTTTGAATTTCAGCTCTGCCTTATATTAACTCTGGGATCTTAAGCAATTTATTCAACCTTTCCATGCCTCAGTTTCCCATTTATAAGATGATTAGTATATAAGCAGTGCTGCCTTACATAGAAAAATAGTTCAGTGGAGCAGAGATGACTCCCAAAATAGAAACTCTGTTCCACACTCTGTCCTGTTGAACCAGCTGCTCTAGCACAACCACAGCAACATTTAAGTATTTTGTGGGAACCTTGCCCCAAACCACACTCATCATATTCCGACTGAAAAATGGGTCTTCCATGGTCTCCATTTCATTTTCTGAATTTGCTATAATTCTCCAATTAAAGCTGATTGGAAGCTCAACTTGCATCCCCAATTTTGGTACAGTTACCACATAGTTTTCTTAGTCCATTTTAAAGGTAAAAGGATTAGAATTAGACCACAAATCTGAAATCTGGCACAGAATTTTGTCTGCAAAGAAAACTGCATAGAAAATTTATAATGGGATATTTGAAGGAAAAAGTGGCTTATCCTGAACAGCATCAGAAGTTTCATTTTTGCTGTACTGTTGTAACTCACCAGATAATGTTTACATTCACGTGTATGCCCTCCAACACAAATAAATATCCTTACTAAATAATACTACCACATTAAACTTCTTGTTTAATGGGTCTTCATTATGATTCATGTTAGAGGGTTTACAAAAGTTTATGCTTTGTCTCTTAGTGGCAATTTAAAAAGAAATAAACATGAAATCCCCAAATGAGCCACAAAAATAAACCAGTATGTCTAAGTTTCAGAATGAGAAACAAAGATGCAATTCTCTCCTCTGACCAAACAAAGCAGAGATTTTCAGACTGTAGGGGTGCCATAGAAAAGACTGGATACTCAAGCGCAGTGAGCTTAGACTTACAGCTAAAATAGAAAGTGATTCCTCCAATGCCAATACCAAGTCCTCCTATTATTCCACCCCCACTATGAAAGGAATAATTGGGGTTCAAGTATGGTGCAGCCTTGGCAAGAGAAGACTGCACCTGCGAGTCAGTGTAAATCGTCATGGGGGACACTAGGAAGGAGGGGAGGCATATTTCCCCAGGGGTACCGTTCAGGCAGTGGTAAGCTGAGGTGCCACAAAGAAAGAATAAGCCTGGTGCTAGGCAGTTGAGGCCTGGGGGTAAGGCAACCCAGTTCTGGCATAGGGAAGCACTGGAGTTGTTAGGAGAATTCACACAAGTGAAGTTTGAGGTAGATTGAATTTGTAGATTGGTGACCAAGGGAGCAATAAGCCCCATGTGATTTGAGGGAGAGTTGGTTGTGTTCCATGAGTATGGCACTGAACCGGGGTATATGGTTTGAAGCATAATGGAAGACACATCCAACAGTCAGTGGGGTTTCTGGAGGAGGCCTCGTGTATTCCTCTGAGGATGGTGTTAAATAAGCTCAGTATACAAGAGTGTGTACGAAGGGTCTCACGTAACTTTGAAAGATCCAGGCTCTTGCAGGGACTGGGGGTGCTTTGCAGTTTGCTTAGACTAGAGACTACTTCCCGATGACACCGTTCCTGTGCCTAATCTTGAACTCCACCCCCATGTGACATTCCAACATGGGAAAAATATGTCCAACAGGTGGTGGTTCCCTTAGCAGCTGGACAATTCTGTCCGGTAGGTGTGTGAGTTGTGTGTGCACAGGTGCATATACTTGTACGATACACTTGTATGAAGCAGAGGTGCATATACTTGCATGATATGAAAGAAGGAGGTGGTTGATGGTACCTTCAGAACCAGTCTTAGAGTGAGAAATCATGGGTGCTTCTTCCAGGAAGATTATAGCTAGTACTATGAGCTTTACAGTTACATGTAGGGTATGCCTGCATTGACAGGAGGAGTGGGGCTGAAAAGAGGATAATGAGAACCACAGGAAAGGTCATGGTAAGGGAGTGATCATATCAGAGGAAGAGGAGAGCTATTGGAAGTATAACTAGGCAGTAAGCCACGGATAAGGAGAGTTTACGAGATGTAGGCCAATCCGTAGGGGCGACCACAGAGTCTGGTTGCAAATAGTAAAGTTAAGAGTAATAGTCCTGTAGATGCCAGGATGTAAGTTAGATTCATGAGTAGTAACTTTTCTGGGAATTTCATTGGAAGAGCAAACGTAGATCCTCTAACGGCTCGCAGGTGGACGAAGGGCTGTCTTGGAACTTCAGGCTGTGGAGTGGAGGGCCTGTGATTTTCTTTAGGAGGTGTCCAAGGCTTCAGCCACGTGTGATGAATCCACGAGTCAATTCCCACCACCTTAACTGCCATTGGGGTAGACAGAATAACCAAAAATCATTCTTCCCAAGATGGACCTAGAGAGGGAGAGTCTGAGGGGAGAGACCTAACAAGCACTGAGTCTCCAGGACAGAACAACTCTTCCCCTTTTCCCTAGGGTGTCCTTCAGGTAAGGTCCTAAGAGCCTGTTGGTACTTACCCAAGGAGGTTCTATCTTTTATTAGATCTGCTGTTTTCTTGTCTAATGCAAGATTACTAGTAAGAAAGGGCCATCCATAAAGCATTTCATAGGGGCTGAGTCCTATTTTCTGAGGAGAGTCTTGAGCTCTTAAGAGTGCTATTGGGAACAGAGAAGACCACAGGAGGTACATTTCCTGTGTCAGTTTATTTAAGTCTCTTAAGAATTTCATTCATTTTTCTCCACTTTTCCTGAGGACTGAGGCCTCCAAGCATAGTGGAGGTGCTTTGTAGTCCCAACACTTTGGAAATTCCTTGGGTCACTGCAGCTTTGAAGGCAGGGCTGTTATCACTTTGAAGACAGTGAGGGAGTCTGAATCTAGGGATTATTTTATTCATCAGGACTCTTACTATCTTTTGGGCTTTTTCTGTTCTACAGAGGAAAGCCTCAACCCAGTTTGTGTAGGTACCTACACATACCAACAGGTATTGATATCCCTGAGACTTAGACATATGGGTAAAGTCCATTTGCCTGTCCTCGCCTGAGTAATGACTGGTTCACTGTTCCCCAGGAGGAACTTTGCGATCTGCCAAAGTATTATTTTCCTGGCATATTTCATATCCTCTGACTGTTTGTTGGACAGTCTTGAAGAGACCTTTTTTTGTAAATATAGATTTGGCCATTTGATCTGTATTCTGTATACCCATATGGAGGGCTTGATGTAGGGTTGTAAGTACTTTCCACCGGCTGGCAGCAGGTAGGAGTCCTCTTCCCTCCTGAATACCTAGCCGTCCTGAAGGAAGAAGATTATGTCCCTGGGAGATTGCCCACTCTACCTCCTCTGATGAGTATTGAGGTCTAGTTCCCTGGAGAGAGTTTTTCCGTATTAAAGTTCCTTCTATAAATTCTTGTCTAGCTGCCCGTTTTGCCTCTAGGTCAGCTCGGTGATTGCCCTCTGCTTCCTTCTCATCTCCTCTCTGGTGACCTCAGCAGTGTAGGACTGCTACCTCTTTGGGTTCTTGAACAGCTTGTAATAAGTCTAAAATTTCCTTATGATATTTAACGGGAGTTCCTGCTGAGGTTGGGAACTCTCTTTCCTTCCATATGGCAGCATGGGCATGCAGAACCAGGTAAGCATCTTTGGAATCTGTGTACATGTTTTTTCTCTTTCCTTTTCCTAATTTTAGAGCTACTAGTTCTGCCAGCTGGGCACTCATTCCAGGAGGAAGGGAATTACTTTCCAGCACTGTTTGATCACTGACTACTGCCTATCCTGCCTTTCGAGCTCCGTTTTCCATAAATGAACTTCCGTCAGTGTATAGGTTGAGGTCAGGATTGGCGAGGGCAGTTTCTAAGAGATCCTCTCGAGCTGCATAGTTCTGGGCTATAACTGCTGACAGTCATGTTCTCTGTTTTCCACTTCCTCAGGAAGAAAAGTAGCTGGATTGAGGGCTGCATGTGTGCGCAGCTGAAGTACAGGCCCTTCGAACATTAAGACCTGATATGTGAGTAAGCGGTTGTCAGACAGCCATAAGCCTCCTCTAGAGGCCAGAATTCCAGCTACATTAGGTAGCTTCAACCCATACAGGGGAAGGCCAGTATGAGTTGGAGATGTTTTCCATCAAGGACCCGAGTGCCCTTAGACAAGACGAGCCCTAGGTATTTTACCTCTTGCCTACAAAGTTGGGCTTTTGATTTGGAAACCTTATATCCACAGGTGGCTAGAAAGTTTAGGAGGTCCTGGGTGGCCTGCTGACACTGGGTTTCTGAGTTAGCAGTTACAAGTAAGTCATCCAGATACTGAAGAACCGGGATGCCTGGATGTGAAAAATGACTAATGTCCTGCGTTAAAGCCTGGCCAAACGCGTGGGTGCTCTCTCGAGAGCCCTGGGGTAACACTGTCCAGGTGAGCTGAGAATTCTGGTCTAAAGGGTCTTCAAAGGTGAACAGAAACTGGGAGTCAGGATGTAATGGAACCCAGAAAAAGGTATCCTTAAGGTCCAGGACTGTAAACCATGTGCCTTTCATTGTATTTTAGAGAGCAAGGTGCATGGGTTGGGTACAGCTGGGTATAAAGAAATGACAGCTTCGTCAATAAGCCTGAGCTCTTGCACTAGCCTCCATTGTCCATTAGGTTTCGGTACTCCTAAAATTGGAGTATTACAAGGGCTGTTGCAGGACCTCACTAGACCCTGAGTTTTAAGTTCTTTACAATATCCTGTAGCCCCTTTTTGGCTTCCAGTCTTAGGGGGTACTGTCTTTGGTAAGGAAAAGAGGTGGGATCCTTTAGCTTTATTTGAATTGGGCAAGCATTATTTGCCCACCCAAATTGTCCCTCCATTGCCCAAACCTTGAGATTAATCTCTTCTTCAAATAATGGGCAACAGAGAGGATTTCCTCCTTGATGTTCACATAGATAATGGTTCCTGCTCTGGCTAACAGGTCCCACCCTAGTAAAGCCTGGGACTCTGGCATGATGAGGAAGGCATGGGAGAAGAGCACATCTCCCCAGTTACAGCTTAGGGGCTGGGAGGAATATTGGGACACTGCTTGTCCCTCAATAGCACACGGAGAATTCTTCTGAACTGCAAGCAATTCAGATGAAAGGCTAAAAAGAGGGAGGCTGGATTCATATATTCCTCTTTGAACCTCAAATGCACACAGTTGAGTTAATTTTCTTTGTCATTGCATCCTATCACCACAGGCTCACAAAAGCTCACATCCTTGTTTAATATATTTTTTTCTCTTTACCCCCATCCCCATTCCCATTTTCCTTCCTCCTGTAGAGGCACTCACTCTATTTTGTTTAATATATATCAGATATATATATGTGTGTGTGTGTGTGTGTGTGTGTGTGTGTGTGTGTGTGTGTACATAATTATTTGCTTGCATCTTTAACATTTTAATCCAGGTAAATGATACTGCGTTATTGCTCAAATTCCACTTCTTATTTTGCACTCAGCACTGACTTTTTAGATGTATCCAAGTTGCTACATGTATATCTAAGACATTACTTCTGACCGCAATGGAATATTCTATTGCATGCTTCCAATGTGTTCTTTATCCATTTTCTAGTAATAAACACTTAGTTGCTGTCTACCACAAAGGCAGATTGAATATACTAATATATGATCTCTAATGTGTTTCTCTGGAGTAAATAAACAGGGGCGTTCATTTTGGCTCAAATAGTATATACAGATCAAATTTCCCTCTATGCTGCCAGGCTGCTTTTCCAAATAGCTGTGCCAGTCTGCACTCTCTAGGGAAGTGTTAAGAATGTATTATTTTTGTTGTCTACTTTTGATTTTGTTTTTGATACAAGGTGTCACTGTCACTCAGGCTGGAGTATTGTGGCGCAAATGTAGCTCACCCAGCCTCACCATCCCAGGCTCCAGCAATCACCCCCTCAGCCTCCCGCCTCAGCCTCCCAAGTAGCTGGGACCACAGGCATGCACCACCACGCCTGGCTAATTTTTAGATTTATTTGAAGAGACAGAGTCTTATTGTGTTGCCCAGCCTGGTCTTCAACTGCTGGGCTGAGCAATCCTCCTGCCTTGGTCTCCCAAAGTGCTGGCATTGAAGGCATGAGCCGCTAGGCCCAGACAAGAGTGTATTCTTAACCAGCATTGGTATCATCTGACCTTCTACTTATTGTCAATCTGTGTAAATTAGGAACTTTAAAATTCTCATTTATCTATTTGTAACTGTAATAGGTTTATTTGCTCGATGTGCAGTGAGTCAACAAACTGAGATACTAGGGATACAGCAGAGAAAGAGTTTAATAATTATAGTGCAGCTGAATGAGGAGACAAGGGGAAACTTCAACTATGCCTCCCCACGAGTTTTGGGGATAATGTTTTAAGAGGTATTAATGGGGGTTGAAGTGTGGGAATCACTAATTAGACGAGAAGCTCAGAGTGACATCTTGAGACAGGGAGATGAAAAACACCACATTTTTGTTCTAAGTCAGTTTCTGGGTGGGTGGGGGGGTCTTCAGACTGGTTGGCATCAGACCAGCTATAATTTGAAAACGCCATAAGCTCTCAAGCAAAAAGCTGCTATCATCCTAGCATCAGAAGTTCTATCTACAGGAACAATGGGGGAGCAGGTAGGAGGTGGGCAGCATGCTAAGTGACTCAGCAGCTGCAGAAAAGTGGGTCAGAGTGCACCAATGCACACTCTGAATGATGCCTAACTGTAACTCTGCCCAAAGCCTGGCTTCTAATTCTTGTTAACCCAGTGAGAGTGGTTTCATAACTACTATTGAACTTGACTTTTTTTTTTTTTTTGAGACAGGGTCTCACTCTGCCACTCAGGCTGGAGGGCAGTGGCACAATCTCAGCTCACTGCAGCCTCTGCCTCCTAGGCTTAAGACATCCTCCCATCTCAGCCTCCAGAGTAGCTGAGAACACAGGTGTGTGCCACCATGCTTATCTGACATTTTGGTTTTTGTAGAGATGAGATTTCACCGTGTTGCCCAGGCTGGTCTTAAACTCCTGGGCTCAAGTGACCTGCCCTTTTGGCCTCCCAAAATGCTGGTATTACAAATGTGAGCCACTGTGCGGGGCCCTCATCTTTTTACACATGCTAACAATTTGGGTTTCCTCTTCCATGACTTGCCAGTTCGTATACTTTCCCCATTTTTCTCCTTGTTTTCTGTCTTGTTCTCTGGTTTACAGGCATTCCTCATGTGCTCTAGATCAGAGGTGTCCAATCTTTTGATTTCCCTGGGCCACACTAGAAGAATACTTGTTTTGGGCTACATATAAAATACACTAACACCAACAATAGCTGATGAGCTAAAAAAAAAAAAATGACAAAAAAAACCCCACGTTTTAAGAAAGTTTATGAATTTGTATTGGCCTGCATTCAAAGCTGTCCTGGGCCACGTGCAGCCCATGGACCACAGATTGGACAAGCTTGCTCTAGACAGCAATCCCTTGACATTCTTAGACATTTGCTGGAGTGCAGAAAATTATCCTTTAAAACACGGTACTTGGGCATGCTGAGTGCTTTTGAAAATTGAAAGGCTCAGAAATAAGCCTTAGAATCAAGGTTCCTCTAACCTTGTCTTGGGTCCCCCACCCGCCTTGGGACCCCTTGGGTCCCTAGCATAGGGAAAGACTCCGGAATTTCCTTATCTGACCAAGAAAGCTACTTAACAACAAGAAAAAAAAAAAGCAAAACAAGAAATCTCTCTCTCTAACACTCTCTGTCTCTCTCTCTCTCTCACACACACACACACACACACACACGCACACACACACACAGGCCTTCTCTGTCCCACCCTCCACCCCACTCTTACCTCCTTACCTATTGTGGAAAAGACAGAAGAATGCAACAACACCTGGATGGACTTTTCTACAAGATAAGGCTTGCTTCTCAGGCTCATTCAAATTCCAAAGAGATTTATTTACAAATTAATTTCTGCCTTGGGTCCATTCATTCTCCCTAGTAATCATTTACTGCCCCTCAGAAAAAATGTCTCTATTTCTCCACCTCCCCTGCCCCCATGAAAAAGGATATATAAGCATCTGCACTTCATGGCATGGTGGGGTAATTATTTTGTGACTTTCCCCCCATGAACATTAATACATTTGTATGCCTATTTTCTCCTATTAATTTGACTTTTGTCAGTTGATTTTTAGGGAACATTCAGAGAGCAAAGGGAAACATTTCCCTTGGCCCCTAAAAGTTGCAACTGTTCCCAGCCTGTCATCTATCTTTTAATTTTATGGTGTCCTCCGTTGCACAGAAATCTACCTGTGCTAGACTAGAGCTATGCTTGTCTCCTTTCACGGTACATTTGGACCTTGTTGAAATAAGGTATTCCAGTCCTAATGAGGAAGGAGACCCCTTCCTCTTAAGCTTCTAAGACCAATTCCTCTAAGCCTTCTACATTGCATTTCAAAAGGAGAAGGCACAAGGGCAGTGGAGGAGACAAAACCGGGGCCACTAGCCGGACCTGGAGGTCACAGATCAACCCCCACCAACCCGGGTTCCTATCCTATCTACAGATCACAGGCGTGGTGTGGAGGAATCTTCCCCGGAAGGCACTGCTCTTGCTTAATCACGATTAGTCCCCCACCTAAGTCACGGACCCCTGGCTTTCCTCATCGATCACGACTGTCTCACATACAGCCTCTAAGATTGAGAGCCTTTAAAAGAGGCCAGGATTTTCTAGTTGGGAAGCTCAGTTCTTGAGACGTGAGTCTGCCGAGACTTCTGGCCAAATAAAAAGCCACTTTCTTCACAAAACTGGTGTCCAAGAGATTTTGTCTGCAGCATGTCCTGCTACATTTCTTGGTTTCCTGACCAGGAAACGATTGCAGTTAGTGGAAAACCAAGACAACGTCTTAGGCAGTTTGCCTTGCCTTGGTGGGAGACTACGGCCAGCTTGGGCAACGCGGGTCCTGAGAGTGGTCCCAGATAGGCATCCGCCCCAGTAGAATGCTTTGCCAGAGTAAATGCAAAAGAATGGAAATCATAACGAACAGTCTCTCAGAGCACAGTGCAGTCAAGTTAGAACTCAGGATTAAGAAACTAACTCAGAACCACACACTTCATGGAAACTGAACAACTGGTTCCTGAATGTTGACTGGATAAACAATAAAATGAAGGCAGAAATAAAGATGTTCTTGGAAACCAACGAGAACAAAGACACAGTGTACCAGAATATCTGAGACACATTTAAAGCAGTGTCTAGAGGGAAATTTATAGCAATAAATGCCCACATGAGAAATGAGGAAAGATCTAAAATTGACACCCCATCCTCAAAATTGAAAGAGCTAGAGGAGCAAGATCAAAAAAACTCAAGAGCTAGCAGAAGACAAGAAATAACTAAGATTCAGAGCAGAACCGAAGGAGATAGAGACACACAAAAAAAACTTCAAAAAAATCAATAAATCCAGGAGCTGGGTTTTTTGAAAAGATCAAAATAGACAGATCACTAGCCAGAGTAATAAAAAGGAAAAGAGAGAAGAATCAAATAGATGCAATAAAAAACGATAAAGGGGATATCACCACCAATTCCAAAGAAATACAAACTGCCATCAGAGATTACTACAAACAACTCTATGCACATAAACCAGTAAACCTGGAAGAAACTGACAAATTCCTGGACACTTGCACCCTCCCAAGCCTAAACCAGGAAGAAGTTGAAACCCTGAACAGACCAATAACAAGGGCAGAAGTTGAGGCAACAATTAATAGCCTACCAACCAAAAACAGTTCAGGTCCAGACGGGTTCACAGATGAATTCTACCAGACGTACAAAGAGGAGTTGGTATCACTCCTTCTGAAGCTATTCCAAACAATACAAAAAGAGGGAATCCTCCCCAAATCATTTTATGAGACCAACATCATCCTGATACCAAAACTCGGCAGAGACTCAACAAAAAAAGAAAACTTCTGGCCAATATCCATGATAAACATAGATGCAAAAATCTTCAATAAAATACTTGCAAATTGATTGCAACAGCACATCAAAAAGCTTATCCATCACAATCAAGTAGGCTTCATTCCAGGGATGCAAGGCTGGTTCAACATACATAAGTCTATAAATATAATCCACCACATAAACAGAACCAAAGACAAAAACCACAGGATTATCTCAATGGATGCAGAGAAGGCCTTTGATAAAATTCAACAGCCCTTTATGCTAAAAACTCTCAATAAACTAGGTATTGACAGAACATATCTCAAAATAATAAAAAGCTATTTATGACAAACCTATAGCCAATATCATACTGAATGGGTAAAAACTGGAAGCATTCCCTTTCAAATCCAGTGCTAGACAAGGATGCCCTCTCTCACCACTCCCATTCAATATAGTATTGGAAGTTCTAGCCAGAGCAATCAGGCAAGAAAAACAAATAAAGGGTATTCAATTAGGAAAGGAGGAAGTCAAATTATCTGTACTTGCAGATAACATGATCGTGTATTTACAAGACCACACTGCCTCAGCCCAAAATCTCCTTAAACTGATAAGCAACTTCAGCAAAGTCTCAGGATATAAAATCAATGTGCAGAAATCACAAATATTCCTATACACCAGTAACAGACTAACAGAGAGTCAAATCAAGAACGAACTCCCATTCACAGTTGCTACAAAGAGAATAAAATACCTAAGAATACAACTAACAAAGAATGTGAAAGACCTCTTCAAGGAGAACTACAAACCACTGCCCAACGAAATAAGAGAGGACACAAACAGATGGAAAACCTTTCCATGCTCATGGTTAGGAAGAATCAATATTGTGAAAATGGCCATACTGCCCAAAGTAATTTATGGATTCAATGCTATCCCCATCAAGCTACCAATGACCTTCTTCACAGAACTGGAAAACAACAGCTTAAACTGTATATGGAACCAAAAGAGAGCCTGCATAGCCAAGACAATTCTAAGCATAAAGAACAAAGCTGAGGGATCATGCTACCTGACTTCAAACTATACTGCAAGGCTACAGCAATCAAAACATCATGGTACTGGTACCAAAACAGAGATACAGACCAATGGAACAGAACAGAAGCCTCGGAGGCAATGTCATACATCTACAACCATCTGATCTTTGGCAAACCTCGCAAAAATAAGCAATGGGGAAAGGAGTCCCTGTCTAATAAATGGTGTTGGGAAACTGACCAGCCATGTGCAGAAAGCAGAAACTGGACTCCTTCCAGACTCCTTACACTAAAATTAACTCCAGATGGATTAAAGACTTAAATGTAAGACTTAACACCATAAAAATCCTAGAAAAAAACCTAGGCAAAACCATTCAGGACATAGGCATAGGCAAGGACTTCATGACTAAAACACCCAAAGCATTGGCAACAAAAGCCAAAATAGACAAACGGGATCTAATTAAACTCCAGAGCTTCTGCACAGCAAAAGAAACTATCATTAGGGTGAACCGGCAACCAACAAAATGGGAAAAAATTTTGCAATCTACCCATCTGACAAAGGCCTAATATCCAGAATCTACAAAGAATTAAAACAGATTTACAAGAAAAAAAAAAACAAAAAAACCCCATCCAAAAGTGAGCAAAGGATATGAACAGACACTTTCAAAAGAAGACATATATGAGGCCAACAAACATGAAAAAATGCTCCTCATCACTGGTCATTAAAGAAATGCAAATCAAAACCACATTGAGATACCATCTCATGCCAGTTAGAATGGTGATCATTAAAAAATCTGGAGACAACAGATGCTGGGGAGGATGTGGAGAAATAGGAACACTTTTACATTGTTGGTGGGAGTGTAAATTAGTTCAACCATTGTGGAAGACAGTGTGGTGATTCCTCAAGGATCTCAAAACAGAAATTCCATTTGACCCAGCAATCCCATTACTAGATATTTACCCAAAGGATTATAAATTGTTCTATTATAAAGACACATGCACACATATGTTCATTGTGGCACTGTTTACAATAGCAAAGACCTGGAACCAACCCAAATGGCCATTGATGATAGACCAGACAAGGAAAATATGGCACATATATACCATGGAATACTATGCAGCCATAAAAAATGATGAGTTCTTATCCTTTGTAGGAGCATGGATGAATCTGGAAACCATCATTCTCAGCAAATTGACACAAGAACAGAAAATCAAACACTGCATGTTCTCACTCATAGGAAGGTGTTGAACAATGAGAACACATGGACACAGGGAGGGGAGCATCACACATGGGGTCTGTTGCGGGGGGTAGGGGAGGGACAGCAGTGGGTGGGGAGGTTGGGGAGAGATAACATAGCAAAAATGCCGATATAGGTGATGGGGGGATGGAGGCAGCAAACCACCTTGCCATGTATGTACCTATGCGACAATCCTGCATGATCTGCACATGTACCCTAGAACCTAAAGTACAATAAAAAATAAATAAATAAATAAATATATGCTATTTCTTATTCTAAAAAAAGGCTTGCTGCAACACCACAGTAACAAAAACAGTATAATGGTAGAAGAATAGACATATGTATTGATGGAATCAAATAGATTCCTAAATAATTTACATACAATCAATTGAAGCCTAAATATTAAGTGTCTTTCAAGAGGGAAATGACAGGACGATGACTGGAGCAGTCCAAAGGAACTAGAAAGATTTCCTCTCAGGTGGGAGAGAAGTGAACACGTTTAAATGCTGCAAGAGAAAAGTCGATAGAAAAGGATAGTAAACATATAGCAGAAAACTGGAAAAATCAATAAACAACATTTTAGATAAAGAGGCAGGATAGGAGGATCAAAGGTGGAGAAATTTTACTTAGACTAAAAACAGAATCCCTGCTATGAAAATGGCTGTAAAAACAGATTAATTGGAGTTGAGATCAGACAGCCTTGACAATTTTTTCCAAAGCAGCAGCAGATCTTTTTGATGAGAGAGAAGAAGTGTGTGGTACAATTTTCTAAAGACAAGGAGTTAACAAGGGGGAGAGGAAGAACGTTCCAAATTAAGAGAAGATCATGAACAAAATCAAGAAAGAAGAAAGCTTAGCACACAGAAAAGCCACAGCTTGAAACCTCAACTATTGACATAGAAGCCTGCTGAATGATGCAGTATGTCTGGGTCTATACATATTTACGTTATTTGTATCATAATCAATGGAAGATTAAAAATAGAATACAGGAGATATTCCAATGAGAAGCTCTAATTTGTGACTCTGAAAGTATGATTGACATACATCCTTGCTCCATAACTATGTAGTAGGCTTTCTTTTATTTTTTCAAGAATTTAACCGATTATTTTTGAAAGATAACACCCTTAAAAACTGATGATTACAAGGGCAGCATGCTTTTTTAATTTTTAATTCTTGTAGTTATATAGGTGTCTATATTTATGGGGTACATGAGATGTTTTGATACAGGCATGCAATGCATAATAATCACAACATGGAAACTTGGGTATCGGTCCCCTCAAGCATTTAGCCTTTGTGTTACAAGCAATCCAATTACGTATATTCTTTTAGTTATTTTAAGATGTGCAATTAAATTATTATTGACTATAGTTCCTCTCTTGTGCTATCAAATACTAGGTCTTATTCATTTTTCTATTTTTTTCAAGCCATTAACCATCCTTACCTCTCCCAAACTCACCCTCACTACCCTTCCCTAACTCTGGTAACCATCCTTCAATCTCTATCTTCATGAGTTCAATTGTTTTGATTTTTAGATCCTATGAATAAGTGAGCATCTGTGACGTTCGTATTTCTGTGCCTGGCTTATTTCACTTAACATAATGACCTCTAGTTCCATCCATGTTGTTGCAAATGACAGTACCTCATTTACTTTTTATGGCTGAATACTATACACAGTCTATTGAGTATTTATACCACATTTTCTTATCTATTCATCTGTTGATGGACAGTTAGGTTGCTTCCAAATCTTGACTATTGTGAACAGTGCTACAAGAAACACAGGAATGCAGATATCTCTTCACTAAACTGATTTCCTTTCTTTTGGGTATATACCCAGCACTGGGATTGCTGGACCATATGGTAGCTCAATTTTTAGTTTTTTGAGGAACCTCCAAACTGTTGTCCAAAGTGGTTATATTACTTTACCTTTTCACCAACAGTGTAAGCGTGTTCCCTTTTCTCCACATTCTCAGCATTTGTTATTGCCTGTCTTTTGGGTGTAAGCCATTGAGCTGTGGTGAAATGACACTTCATTGTAGTTTTGATGTGCATTTCTCTGATGATCAGTGATGCCGAGCACCTTTTCATATGCCTGTTTAGCAGCTGTGGGTCTTGTCCGGAGAAATGTCTATACAGAGCTTTTGCGCATTTTTTAATTGGATTTATGAGGTGTGTGAACTTAAGCGAGTTATCCCGCAGGCCTTCAAAATCTTCATCCATAAAATGTGGATAATAATTATACTCACTTCTTAGGTGTTTTGTGAGGCTTAAATGAGATAATGTATGCAAAGTCAGTGGCATAATGTAGCTACTCTGATGATCGCTATTTTTATTCTTGTGAAGAGTTTCTCCTAGAATGTCATTACCAAAAACTTTAACTCAGTTTGTTTGAAAATTTTTTGCCGCATTTTTTTCTGTCTCTTGCTTTGAACAGTAATTGATGATGAATGAATTGTTTTCATTATATCTTGACTGAATAACATAACTAACACCAAAGACTATGCAAGAAATTATAATTGCCAAAAGCAACCATGAACAGAGTGCGGCATTGGAACAGACTGTCAAGCTGTGGGAATTTTGTAATATAATTTCGAAGTATTTCTTCTTCTGTGGGACAATAACACTCATTAATCTCAGAGACTCTGCCAAACAGACATACTATTTATAATTTCCACATTGACGCTGGACTTTGCAGATAAGCCAATACGTAGTAAGTTAAATAAATTAATGTCAAGAATTTTTATAATTTGGCATAGATACTTGTATGTTGTGTTGTATAAATAAGGTTGGCAAAATAACTTCATTCCTTAATAAATCCTACAGCCTGGGCTATATATTAAGTACCATACCTTATTTGTAACTGAGTGATAAAATCTGTCCTGATTTCTGTTGTAAATAGGGGATGAAGTGTCTGAGCTTGACTTAGCCTTTAAGATGTCCCTGGTATCCTATAACTGCATAAAGGATATACAAAGTATTGCAAGCATTATTTAAGCAATCCTCTTGTCTCAGCCACCCAAGTGGCTGAGACCACAAGTGTGTGCCACCATGCCCAGCTAATTTTTTTAGTAGAGACAAGGTCTCGTTATGTTGCCCAGGCTGGTCTTGAACTCCTGGGCTCAAGCAATTCTTCTACCTTGGCCTCCCAAAGTACTGTGAGAAGGTGTGAGGCACCACGCCTAGTGCTAGGTACATACATTATATTTAGGTCCTAATCCTGGCACCAGGAAGCATCAGCTGTGATAGTAAGCCACTGCTTAAACATTCCATCCAGAGAAATCACATACAAATGTCAAGAGTCCTTGACGCCAGGGATTTTAACTAGAGGCCATACCCCGTACGGTTTCACGGCAGCAAGAAGGCTGGTTGGGAAAAGGCATGCCAGTCTCCTCACTAGGCTGTAACAGAATCAGGACGAGAGCTTTGGGTGTCTGCATGTGCTAACCTTTTGTTCCACTATCTATTATTAATCTGTTTTAAACATAAATTTAAGATTTGGATGCCATTCCAATGACTCTGAAAATTATATCCTTGCTTGAAAAGACAGCAAACAGAATATCTTAAAAGATGCATACTGTCAGGATGACTGTGTTTTTAAAGTGTGTCCCCAGTGCCAAAAGTACAATTTAAAATCCCCATTTAAAAATATTTTTAAACTGTCATATCAATCAAAATGTGTTAACTTCTATAACGAATAATCTCAAGATCTCAGTAGATTAACACAACACAGGCTAATTTCTACCTCAAGTTAAGTCTGATGTGGATACTACCAGTCAGAAAGTTCTCCTATATGGCTCCAGGCAGTCACACGGATGGGAAGGAGAGGACACGTACACACATCACCCACAGTGCTGCAGGGGCCTGGTGGAAGTCACATCACTCCCACCTCTACCTCCTTTATCATGCCCGTGCTCAGTCCCACAGCCCCATCCAGATGCAGCAGAGGACTGAAAAATAGTCCTCCCAGTGCCCAGGAGAGAAGAAAAAACAAAAATGAACTATTAAACACAACATATGTCTGCCACAGCTGCATAAATTACTTTCGTAAAAGGAAAACAGATTCTAACAGTTCTCTTGTTTCCCTTCGGAACATTTCCGTCCTCTCTTACCATTTTTCCTTTCTTCTCCCCCGCCCCTGGATGATCTTCTTCTGCCTCATGAGTTGATTTGTCTGTGATTCTACCCTTGTACAAGAACCCACCTCTCCTCAGCCTCTGTGTTCTCCCTCAGTGATCTCGTTCATTTCCCTGGTTTCAACTACTACCCATCTGCTGGTGATTTCTACTTTCATTTCCCCGCTGATTTATGTTTTCAAGTGCTTACCAGGCATATCCACCCAGATGGCTCAGAGGCACTTTTTTTTTTTTTTTTTTTTTTTGAGACAGGGTCTGCTGCCCAGGCTAGAGTACAGTGGCACCATCTCTGCCCACTCTAATGCAGCCTCCTGGGCTCAAGCGATCCTCCCACCTCAGCCTACAGAGTAGCTGGGACTGCAGCACGTACCACTGCATGTGGCTAATTTTTGTATTTTTTGTAGAGATGGGGTTTTACCATGTTGCCCAGGCAGGTCCTAAACTCCTGACCTCAGTGATCCACCTGCCTCAGCCTCCCAAAAGTGCTGGGATTATGGGGGCGAGCCCGGCCAGAGGCTCTAGAACTGGGCAAATCACAAGCTGAATATATTGTCTCCTCCTAAATTTTACTCTAGCTTATCTCTTTTGCTACTTTAGGGAGTGGCCCAGCTCACAGTGGCTTCTCATACCCTGAACTGGGGTTGTTCTGGATTCTTTGCCTTTCCTTTCACGATATACCTAATCTCTGTGTCCTTCCACGGATACCCTCTAAATGGCCCTTTATATCTCTACTATTCTTTCTGTCATCACTACTAAGTGCCTGAATTTAGGCTTTTATTATCTCTCATCCAGACTATTATAATCACCACCTAATCATTATTCCTCTCTTAAATACCTCCTCAGTTCCCTCCTTCAGTATGGCTCCCAAAGTCATATTTTTAGACCCAGATTTGATCAGCTCACTCCCCTATCTAAAATCTTTCACTGCCCCATCTGATGAAAGCTGTGAGTCTTCTCTCAAAGGAAAAAGTGAGGCTGTGACAAAATGGCAACCATTCCCCATACTGTGGGCTCCTTTTGCCTGCTTCCTAGAATGGCTGTTGTGTCTCTTTCGTAACCAGGACATGGAGGGGGAAGCTTTGGTCAAGCCAACTCATAATGTGAATGGTAGAAAGTTAAAAACAAGGTAAGTATCACTTAGGGTAAGCTAAGAGTAAGAAGCCATGAAAACTAATTGTGAACATTCAATCCAAAGGGTCAGTGGCAGCCCTGAAGTTGATGTTACAGCTGTGAAGACAACACTTGAGGCCAATGAGTCAGAGCGTGCGGGGAACAGGAGAGAGAGTCTGAAGAAACTGGCTCAAGCAACTCTGGAGCATCCACAGCTGGCCTTTTTTAGTTGGTTACCAGGCTCATGGCTATTTGAGGCAGAGACCATAGGAAATAAATGGCAGCCATAGAGAATGCTTTGAGGTGAGTGAATTTAAATTATAAGAGACTCCTGGTAAAAGCAATGTCGTATTGCCCTAGGACAGAGAAAATTTTAAAGTCTAGATTACTTCAAGAACCACTCCCATCTGAAGTGGTGTGAGGCCGAGGACTACATTAGTTGGGGCTCTCCACAGAGACAGGTTCAATAGGATGGATGGATGGATGGATGGATGGATGAATGGATGGATGGATGGATGGATGGATTGACTGGTTGATTGATTTATGAGAGGAGAGAAGATTGACTAGCGAATTGGCTCCCATGGTTATGGAGTCTAAGTTCCATGACAGGCTGTCTGCAAGCCGAAGACCACAGGGTGCCAGTTGAGTGGCTCAGTCTCAGTTCAAAAGCCTCAGAACCAGGGAAGCTGATGGCATAACTCTCAGAAGACCCAAGAACCTGAGGAGCTGCTGGTGCGAGGCCTGAAGCCCAAGGGCCAGAGAACCTGAAGTTCTGAAATCCAAAGGCAGTAGAAGAGTATCCCAGGCTCCAGGAAAGAGAGAGAGGAAATCGCCCTTCCTGAGCCTTTTCTGTTCTATTCAGGTCCCCAATTGATTGGATGGTGCCCGCCCACACTGAGGACAGATCTTCCCCACTCAGTCTGCTGACTCACCACTAATCTCCTTCATAAACATTCTCACACACATACCAGAAATAATGCTTTACCAGTTCTCCAGGTAATCTTAATCCAGTCAAGTTGACACCCCAAATGAATCACTATAGGGACAGATATAATTTGAAAGGAAACCCACCTCTGTTTAGAGATGAACAGTCAAATAATTACCATCACTTTCACATTTGTTTCTCTTTTTTTACATTGTGGATACAGAAACTTAAATAACAGCATTAAAAATTTACCCCATACTACGCACTGACTTCCATTTCAACATTCCAACTGCTAGGACAATCAAGCAGTTGAGATCTTCAAGAAGGAGTCCCAATTTACAGAATTAAATAATATTACTTTAAGAGCAGAATACTAACATCAGCCTCCAAATTTCCAATAATGGAGTTTCAGTTGGGATTATTTTTTTTGCAAAAAATAGAATACCTAATACCTAATACAATAGTGGCTGAAGCAAATTGAGAGTTTGTTTTTTCCTCTCATAAAAACCGGAATTAGATTGTCCAGGGCTAGTTTGGAGTGCCACAGTGCATAAGACTAGGCTTCCATTCACAAATTCGCCTCCTTGCCCAAGATGTCGCCAACCTTTGTTAGAAAAAGAGAGGAACGAGGACATGACTCCCCCTCCTACTCCACAGACACTTTAGGTGCCTTTGCTGGAAGCCGCATGCTTTCATTCACATTCCACTGACCAGAGGTTGGGCGAATGGCCACACATGGCTGCAAATGAGGATAAGAAGTGCAGTCTTAATTCTTAGCAGATATGCGCTTGTCTAAAAATAAGAGGTTCTATTGCTAAGAGAAGGAGAATAAATATTGGAAGACAATAGCAATGTCACATTCAAATGCCTCACTCTCTTTCCCACACCTATCAATCACTGAATTTATTCTTATACTCTACATTTCTTCAAAATTGAAAAGAATAGAAGATAATTTATTTCTACAATGGAACTATATGAAAATCTTGCTACACCATAGTTTGTTTCATTAGCAGAATACGAACTTTTACAAGAGTAGAATATAAATTTTTAAAAACTAAATGTTGACAATAAATCCACAGAGGCACATTTTAACATAGCATAAAATAAAATATGTAAATGCAAACACAACCAACAAGGAAATCAAAGAACTGAAAACAAAAGACTTCTAAAAAAGATACAGCAATAAGCTCAAAATATAAATCAGAATTTCTCTATGAGCCGCTATTGTTTTGCTTTTGTACCTAGGTCTGGCTCCTGAAACTATTTCTCTGTGCATCTTACCAACATAGCAATTATCTCAAACTTTAGTTGCAAAAAAAATTCTTTCTTGAAAAAAAGAAATACTATTCATGAAAAAAATGAATTTTCAGTATTTGAAATATTTTCAGTGTTTCTAATGTATTGTCTCACTTTATGATTTAATACTTACTTAGTTAATTTAGTTTCTACTTTGCACAAGGCATTCTGCTGTACTACAATGGGAAAGAAGGCAAGGATTGATATAAAGATAAGTCATGGCCTTCAATAATCCAAATTTGGAGTCATAAGACGTTTGAAAAAAATAATTTTAATATAACAAAAACGATAAATGCCCTAACTATGGAAGTTCAGAGAAAATTATGATCATCTTAACATTTTCAAACATATGTTACCAATATGACCTTCTTTATCAGCTCAAAATACAAAGTTATTTTGCCATTATAATACTAATTACTTATTAGCAAGTCCAGTATTTTCCTTTAGAAACCACTGCTTGTTGTTAATTGTACAAGTATCTTACTGCTTATTCAGCCCCAAGTGGTCATTTCTACTTCCAAACCAAGTAGAGAGAACCAGGGAGTCTAATGAGACCAGTAGCATACTTGCTAAGTAGCAACTACATTGACATAGTTACTGAGCACTAGGTGCCCAGCGGATGCTTGTCCAGCTGCAGTGATTTCCTTGCTGATCCTTGCTGCAGTTGTTTTAAGTCACAGTCACATATTCCATCATTGCAGCTAAAACATGATTCCAAGCATACGCCTGGCTTAGTAAAGAATAGCTTCTACCATATCCACGTATTGCAGACATGTGCCATCAACATGCAAACCCGGTGTTAAGACTGGGACACTACTTCTGCACATTTCTTAGGAGATTTTGGAGTCTTCAGTTTGCTGAATTCTGTCTACCAGTGATAGTCTAATAATATTAAAACTCAAAAGAGATGAGGTCAGTTTCTTGAGTCTTTAGTCCTAGGAGCCTCTTTGGCCCTTATGCAAAATTTACTACCTCCTCCCCGCCAAAACAGTCTGCCTACCAAGGGCTATTATAAGGGGCTTCCTTTTACTAGCCATAGAAAGCACCATTATACATAGTTATTATTTTCCCTAATATGTGAATTTGTTTTAAAATTACTTTGCATTTTTGTTGACTCCCTAGAGAGTTCCAGTGTGTTTCTGAAAGTTACATTTTGATATTACTTAGATGTTTTAACTTAGAGTATATTGTCTAGGTAAGACCAGAAATAAACCATAATAAAGCATGCATGTGAGGATTGCTATGGAATGTATTTGATGTACAATTCATTTTACAGGCACCCAACTGAGCAGTTTGCCAAGGAAAAAGAAAAGTAGCTCAAAATAGTTTTTTTTTTAAAGAAGGGGCAAATAAAACTAGTAAGTTTATGCAGAGTTGAGAGGGGAAATGTGATTGCTAAGTTGGTGTGCTCCTACTGAGAAGTACATCACACCTGTAATTTCCGTCCATCAGCAGCAGCTTTGTGAGTCACAATGACAATTTTTACCCCATTTAGGAGAAAGTAAGAGATTAGGTGCATGGCACTTAGGTTCACAAGAGAACTAAGTAGCGATAACAGGGGAAGCTGAAGACAGTCAAAAGATTGACTCAATAAGGAAGTTAAATCTTGTAACAAAAATGAAAAACTATCTAGCAACGTTATTAAAATCTCAGCATAGTAGAAAAGCCCCAGAAGAATCTCTGGGCAAGTTAAGGATAAGCAGTTTCTTTCCAGACTAAAAATAGACTAGAGATGAAGTTTGATTGACAGTAGCTAAGGATCATCAATGAAGGTACAAAACTCTACTTAGGTTTTTATTAACATCTTTTAATGTTGTTTTAAGTTTGTTACTTACTTAAAAAATAGTAACCATGTTTCATAATTGCGGTCAATGTTTCTGTTTGACTAAGTTAATAAAAGTTACCTGTTTACACATTAATGTTAAAGTATGCAACTCTACAACTGGCAAAATCCAGACCTGTTTGGCAAAATATCTACTGGAAAGCAAAGCATACAGAATCAGCTTTTGAGAATCAGTCTTTCAAATCCATAATTGAACCAATGAGCAGAAGGCAAATGTTAGGCATATTAGAGTAGAAAGAATTCCAAGCCTCATCAAAGGTTTATGTTTGCATTGTAGGTTTTTTGTTTTTTATTGTTTTGTTTGTCACAGAAATACTGTTACCAGCAGAAAAGCAAACACATAAATAATGCATAATTTATTTTTAAAAACTGATAACAAGGCAATTTTTTAAGGAATCTATAACAAACTCAAATTTTTGAGAAATAAACATGTTTATCTGTTTATCATATAGTTATTTCCATCTTTCTTTGAAGTCTTAATTTTTTAAAATGCATTTTACTCTGCAACTGAACACTGAATTGTTAGACCTTTGTTTGTGATTGCCAGTAATTCTGTTGGTGTTGATTTAAGTAACAATATCAAAACACATGGCACTACAGCAGAACTCATAGGCCAGGTAGGACTGGCCACAAAATAATGATCTGCAGGAATTATTTTTTGCCAAAGCGATCATTGCTTTTTAATGCTGAAAATTAGAACAAAGAAAGCAGGTAAAATAAAACCATAAGGTTTCAATTATTATGGATAAGAACAAAGGATTATTTCTAGGAAATGAATATTTGAGACAATGAGCCAATTAGATAAGTAGCATTTCAATGTTCCTTTTATATGAAAAGTTTGTAGTAACAGCTCCTTCCACGCCAGTCAAGGTGCTTATTTCACAAATTCACTGGAGACACAGGGGAGTCGATATCAAAGAACTACAGTACTGAAATCAAGCACTGTCATGAATTAAGAGGAATTGGCCAAAAGCCACACTTTTGCAGTAAATAGATCTTCCATGCAAATGTATCTTTTAATATGGTACACATGAAAAAAAATTATACCTAAGCCTGTGTCTCCTGAGGTACTTAAAAGCAGTATTGGGGAGTCCAACAATTATTTTTAATGTTCCACAATATCAAATTAAAATCACAGTTTAATCTTTGTTAGAATTGCTTGGGATGAGGAGAACATCTGTTGCTTGTGCTTGGAAGTCAGTCAACTTGGTACTGAAACAATATCTAACTTTTAAAAATATTTTTATTTAAAAATATTGAGAAATGATTTATAACATATTGTTTGTGGTTTAGGTGACAAAAATCTTTCACACTATGGGGTGGGGGATGATAAACAGGTCTCTGGGTAGAGCTTTTGGTGGTTCCTGTTCAGCTTCAACAGCCAATGAAAACCTATAGCAGAGGCTGGGAGGAAAAATACATGTGATTCTCCAAACCCCAGGGGGTTTGCGATCAATCACCAATGGAATGGTAGAAATATAGGGTTTTCCCTGGAGTTCAGAGATCTGGGATGGCAGGACTCTTCAGGGCCTGAAACCAACCTTTATAATGATCCTCGGTCTCCTTTTCATGAATGCATAGTCTAGTTTCCTACAGCTTTAAGTCCAACAGTGAGAACTTACAAATTTTGGTTCTTTTTCAACAATTTTAAAAATAAATACATATGTGTATACGTCTGTATGTGTGAACATTTCTATCTCTATCTCTATCTAGATAGAGATAGAGATAAATATATCTCCAATCAGAGACTGGAGTGACATAAAAATTACAAAAACGTTTCCCCTATGTTTCTGCATTAGCAAAAGAAATTATGTTCATTATTTTCCAAAGAGTTAATGAGTTAATAAAATACTTTTTTTCTGCAAAGACTGTGAAAATAATGCATGTTGAAAGGCAGAAATGAGAGAGTCAAACTTTATCCAAAGCAAGACCATGTCACCCTCCACATCTGGCTATCGAAGCCTACCTTCTCCATTCTTCTTTTTCACCCCTCATATCTTCATTATGTGATACTGGGTCTGGGACTGCAAATCAGCTTCACCTGCTGACTCCCTGTCAGCTCCCGCCAGTAGTGGCCGCTAGAGGGAGGTTAATGGCTGGCTCCTTCTTGCTTTCTTCCTGTTCCTATCATCACCTTAGCAATGGCTCTGCATCCGGGGATGGGCAATTGGCTTCTGTCTCCTCTTTTATTTCAGTATTCTATGAACTCATCTGAATGTGCCCTCTTAGAGGTACAGGTACCAGCACTAGCTGGGAAGTCTTCCCGGCTCTTCTGAGCTCCTGAGTTACCAGCACGTGCTGGGCAGCACCCAGGCCGGCACCTCCTGCCCTCCACCCACTGACACATACAAGGATCTGTGTTTTAGCTCTCTGGGCTGTGAAGACAGGACTTTGTGAGAGACTGGATGCTTGAGAGAGAGGTAATGAAGACAAAGCTCCAGATTCTGATCTGGAGAGGTAGCAGCTTCTTATAGTCACTCTCTCTTTGTGATCTCAGCATCTCTTCTTTGGGTTGTTATTTCTCCAGTCCTGTTTAACCAGCTTCTTAAATTCTCACTGTTGAAACGCCCAATGCAGTTTCTGTTTTCCTGACCAGACTCTTATCGATATACCATATACCCAGAAAACAACTTTCTTCTGGTATCTAAAAGAATTAGATGAACCAGCATCCACACAAACTAAATCATTAACGAGTATGAACAAGCTCCTTAATGTATAGGCACAAGATATTAGGAAAATGACACATAAAATGCAGGCCTGGCTTCTACAGACCTCTCTTCTCATTCAGCCATCACGCTCCAGCCACACTGGCCATCTCTCAGGTCCTCAGATGCTCCACGCTTCCCTCCAGCTCAAAGTCCCCACACATGCTCTTCCCTTTACCAAGAATATACTTCCTGACAATCAACTGGTTCATACCCATTCCTTTTAAGATCTAAATTCATTTACCACTTCCTTAGGGGAATCTTCCCAAAACTTTCAAGGGGAGGCAGATATTTTTGTAGCACCCTATACTTCTGAAAAGATTCATATTTAAATAAACGATTGGCTAGTTAGTTATTAAATCCTAGAATGTGAATTCTACTGGGCAAAAACAATTTCCTGTTGTGCTTCGATTGACTCTCTTGCCCTCTGCCTCCCTGCTGGGTTTGGTAGAGCAGAAACCATTTCTGTAGACTATTACCTGTCTCATAACTGTTTCACCAGTTCTTTTAACTATGCAGTAGTTAAATTTCAAGAGTATAAAATATATGAATTATTGAACCCTAACTATGTGCCAGGCATTGTACTACACACATTGCGTGTATTATTTCATTTAATCTTTCCAGCAACTCTAAAAGACGGGTACTATGTTTACATTGAACAGAGAAGGAGCCTAAGGCATAGCGATGGAAGTGGCTTGAACAAGGTCATACAACTCACAAGTGATAGAGATAGGGTTCCAGCCACTCTTACTCCAAAGCCTATAAATAAGTGAATACAAGAACAAAGCTGATAGTCTAACTGGGAAAACGAAGCTTCTACTTAACAGACAGGCAGTACAGGCTAAGTTTGAAAAAGCTAATGCAGTCATTCTGTGTTACTAGAGCACAGAGAAAGGGCAAATCTCCAAGGCAAGGGTGATAAGAAAAGGTTCACAGGGTGGCTGGGACTTCAGCTGGACCTTGAAAGCAGGGATGTATGAGATAAGGAGAAAGAGGGAAGGACATTTAATGCAGAGTAAACAGCTCAAGAAAATGTCCCTCAACCCCTTCACCCTCAGGTGACCTTCAAAAGTAAAAAACACTATCTAGAAAATTTTAAAATGTGTGTGTGTGATTTTTCAAAGGACTAAGTTTCCTTTTTAAAAGGAACTCCCTTTTCAACAGCCAAATAAGCACAGTCACCAGTTTATTATAAAGCACTTCTAATCCGAAAAGGACCGTCACAGAGAACCCCAGTACACAGGGCTATATGCCAGGGTGCAGCTGAGCAAGTGGCAGGCTGCATCAGAGGGCACCAGGACATGATGCTACCTTTGGCCACTGCAGAGATACAGTGGAACAAAGCCACAAAAAAACTGGCAGAGCAGCATTTGTCCTGCAGAGACAGGCAGGAAATTTATGTTCCAAACTGACACTGGGCTGGGACTCAGGATTCCCGAGCATTCTTAGGATAAAGCCCTGAATAAAGAGAAGGAATCAGGGTTTAACTGACAACATTATTCAAAGCCAGAGCCAAAATAATTTGCTTATAGAAATGGGTCAGGAAGTAGAGTTGTTACTATTAGCAAAGCATAGATGGAAATAGGTTCTGTTGAAGCACAGGCTTATAGAAAATGACAAAGTTTAAGGAAGGGCCAAAAGGCACCTGGATCCAGCCTGATTTCCAACTTCAGTTAGGAATAGTAGAAAGTTCCTCAGTAGCTTAGTCCTTTATGGGTCCAGGAGCAAATAAACCAAGCTGGGGTTTTCTTCTAGTAAGCCACCTTGGTTTTGATATTTATTTCTTTACAAATGATAAAATTTATCCTACCGTGGGGAAAAAATTATCTACTTTTGCATGGTTTTAAAATTTTTTAATTTAATTTTACTATTTTACATTAAGTTTAAAGATATATAATTTCATTTTGATATTTTGTTAACAAATTCTTCCAGACATGGGTATATGAAATACACTGATGTATGAACATGGTTCTATACAAATGAAATTGTATATTATATGTTGTTTTTTAAACTCCTTTTCCACTTAGCAATATGTCTGGACCTCTCTCTATGAGAGTAAACACATTTCTTCATCATTTACCACCTAAGTTCAGAATGGGAAAATTGAAACCCAGGGGACTAAAATGACTATTCAAAGCTCCAAAGGAAATCATTTAGAAAAAGCATTAATTAAACATCCATTTTTATGAAACTACACAAAAGAAGTTAAAACCAATGTGGACCTTAATCACCATGTATTTACTGTATAAGATAAACACAGGAAGACCCACAAAAATTATAAAGCCTAGAAAAATCAGATACCTAAAAATATTCTTAAAGTTCACAGTTTATAGAACAGTTTTGCAGAAATGATTTTATTTTTCAAAAGAATCCAACAAATTAGCTAAATCTACTATTTTTGATTAATAAATAACATTGACAAGTGTCTTCCTCTCTACTGTATCATTTCCACTTACAAAAATTCCTCATTCCTCTGCTCCCCACTCATAACAAACCTTATTAAGTAATTATTCAAAACATGCTATCCCTACTTCCTTACTCAAATATTCATCCTCCAACCTACTCCAATCTGATTCCAACCTTATTGCTTGACTGACTTCCCCTTTGCTAAATCCAATAGCAAATGAGACTTTTCTGTACTTACCTTTCTAAATCTTTCAGCAGAATTTCATGTACATCATCAACTCCTTCTGAAATCTTTCTCTTCTCTTGGCGTCCGTGACACTACATTCTCCTGATTTACCTTCAGAATTACTGGCTGCTTTTTCTTACTTTCTTTTTCTAAATGCTATGCAATCTCTCGAGTGCTTCTGGAATTTTTTTCTGCTTTTCTCCATCTGTACTTTTGTCTAGTTATCTCATCCAATCCAGTGGCTTTAAAGGACACGCTTACGCTAGTGTCTACCAAAGCTGTGAATCTAGCTCTAACCCCGAGCTCCAGACTCATATTCCTGACAGTCGACTGAACAACTCCATTCGAATGTCTAACAGAATCTCAAATTTGCCAAGTCTAAAATACCCCCTCCAACAACAAAATCTGTGTTCCTCTAGTTTTCATCACCGAATTTTATCACCATTTACCCCACTGCTCAAACCAAAAACCTAGAAAGCACTTACATCCTTCCCTTTCCATCACACCCTCATACTTGTCTCTCCATGTGACAATTAGAATTGGAGACATTCTAATTTCTTACAGTTTTCACATCTGTCCTCCTGTTTCTGTGTCCACTGCTAACATTTAACTTCAAGAAATGTTGGAAGGTCACACTCTGGAGCGTCTATATTTACTTGCATGATCTTGGGCAAGTCACTCAATTTCTCTGTGCCTCAGCACTTTTATCTATAAAATGGCCTATTTCATAGTATTGATCGGGTAGTGAGAATTAATAAGTCAACAGGTATAAACTACTTAGAACAGAAATTGGAGTTTTTAGGTTATGACCAAGTGGCACTTAATAGACAAACATTTTTGCAGAAAACAATGCTAAATTCTGGACCAAATATTAAAAAACCATTTGATGAAGGCACTGTGAAGTGACCAAAAAGCGGACAGAAACTGTGGGGAGTTGACACTTACAGAAAGAGAACACAGAGGGTTTCTTGTTTTTTCATGTTTAATCTAGAGGCAGTCCCATCAGTCTGTGTCACATCATGTGGGTTAAAACTCAGCTAGAAAATTAAGATTTACTGCTGAAAGAACCTGAAGATAGAGTTCAAGGCAGCCATAAGAGCTGGAAAGTAATGAGAGAAATTCTAGAAAGCAGAGAGACATGAAAGTGGAGCCCCAGATTCCGTGTATATATTCTGCCCAAATCTCTGAACCACATATATGTCGGGCAGATTCCAAGCAACTAAGATAAGGGTAAATAAAAAACTTATTTAAGATTTCAACTGACACTTATTTCAAGTTAGAAATGATTTTTAGTATACGTTCAACTGTGTTAACTTTCTGCTTAAAAATAATTTTTTAGTTAAGTTGAAAAAAATTGAGGAGCAGGCCAGGATGGCTGATGAGAAGCAGCGGCAGTCCATAGCTCTCACGGAGAGAGGAAGGAAAACAGTGAGTGAATTTTGCACCTTCAACGGAGGTATCCAGGTTCTCACATTGGGACTGACTAGGCAGAGGTCTTGACCCATGGAAAGCAAGGAAAAGCAGGGTGGGGTGGTGGCCCATCCAGAAGGTGTATGGAGCCAGGGAAGTCCCCACCCCGAGCCAAGAAAAGCACTGAGTGATTGTGCAGCCCTGCCGGGGAAGCCACATTCTTACCACGGATCTTTGCAACCTGCAGATCAGGAGATCCTCTCATGAGCCCATGCCACCAGGGCCTTGGTTCTGAAGCACAGAACGATGCAGTCTCAGGGAAGTGGCCACTTGGGCATGCATGGAGATCCAGTTCTGCACACTCCATCTCCGGGAATTCTGATGGGGTAGGAGATCCAGCCATGCATTTCCCTAAGAAGGGGACTGAATCCAGGGAGCCATGCAGTGTCATTCTGCAGGCCCCATTCCCACAGCACCTCACAAATTAAGACCCACTGGCTTGGAATTCCAGCTCGCCAGCAACAGCAGGTTGGGGACTGCCTGAGATGGACCAAATTCCCAACTGGAGGGAAATCCATCTCCGCAGTTGGAGTCAGCTGTTCTAGCCTGCTGGCTCCAGGGAATCCAAGCAGGACCAGAGCTCTGATCTCTCCCTGGGATGCAGCTTCTAAGGGGAGGGGTGGCTGCAGTCTCTGTGGTTCAATCGACTTAGCCTTTCTAGCCTGCTGGCTCTGCTGGTCAAGAGGTGTTTCCCTCAGCACAGTGCACCCACTCTGCCAAGGGGAAGCCAGACTGCTTCTCCAAATGGGTCCCTGACCCCATTTCTCCTGGCTGGGTGATACCTCCCAACGGGGTTTCTGGACATCTCCGACAGGAGCATTCAGGTGGCATCAGTTTGGTCCCACCCTGGGACTGAGTTCCCAGAGGAAGGAGCAGGCTGCCATTTTTGCTGTTTTGCAGACTTCACTGATGATACCTCCAGGTGCAAAAGAAACAGAAGTGACTACAGTCTGGAGCGAGACCCCAGCAAACCACAACAGCCCTATGGAAGGTGGCCTGACAAAAGAAAAACAAACATATAAAAAGCAACAACAACAGCATCAACAAAAAAGACCCCGTAAAAAACCCATTCAAAGGTCAGCAACCTGAAAGATTGAAGGAGGATAAGCCCGTAAAGATGAGAAAAAAAATCAATGCAAAAATGATGAAACCCCAAAAAGACAGAATGCTGCTTCTCCTCCAAATGACTGCAACACCTCTCCAGAAAGGGCATGGAAGTGGGCTGAGGCTGAGATGGCTGAACTGACAGAAGGAGGCTTCAGAAGGTGGGTAATAATGAACTTCACTAAAGGAGCATGTTCTAACCCAATGCAAAGAAGCTAAGAATCATGATAAAATAATATGGGAGATGGTAACAAGAATAGCCAGTATAGAAAGGAGGATAACTGACCTGATATAGCTGAAAAACACAACACGAGAGATTCACAAGGCAATCACAAGTATCAATAGCAGAAGAGACCAAGTAGAGAAATGAATCTCAGAGCTTGAAGACTATCTTTCCGATATAAGACAGAAAGACAAGAATGGAGAAAAAAAGAATGAAAAGGAAACAAAATCTCTGTGAAATATGAGAACTGGACCCCTTCCTTACACCTTACACTAAAATTAACTCCAGATGGATTAAAGATTTAAACATAAAACCTAACACCATAAAAACCCTAGAAGAAAATCTAGGCAAAACCATTCAGGACATAGGCATAGGCAAGGGCTTCATGACTAAAACAGCAAAAGCAATGGCAACAAAGGCCAAAATAGACAAATGAGATCTAATTAAACTCCAGAGCTTCTGTACAGCAAAAGAAACAATCATTAGAGTGAACCCGCAACCAACAGCATGAGAAAAAAATCTTTGCAATCTACCCATCTGACAAAGGCCTAATATCCAGAATCTACAAAGAACTAAAGCAGATTTACAAGGAAAAAAAAAACAAACAAACCCATTCAAAAGTGGGCAAAGGATATGAACAGACACTTTCAAAAGAAGACATTTATAAGGCCAACAAACATATGAAAAAATGTTCATCATCACTGGTCATCAGAGAAATGCAAATCAAAACCACACTGAGATACCATCTCATGCCAGTTAGAATGTCGATCATTAAAAAATCAGAAGACAACAGATGCTGGAGAGGATGTGGAGAAAAAGGAACACTTATACACTGTTGGTGGTAGTGTAAATTAGTTCAACCATTGTGGAAGAAGTGTGGGGATACCTCAAGGATCTAGAAATAGAAATTCCATTTGACCCAGCAATCCCATTACTGGGTATATACCAAAGGATTATAAATTGTTCTACAATAAAGACACATGCACAGGTATGTTCATTGTGGCACTGTTTACAATAGCAAAAACTTGGAACCAACCCAAATACCCATCAGTGATAGACTAGACAAAGAAAATGTGACATATATACACCATGGAATACTATGCAGCTATAAAAAAATGACAAGTTTGGGTCCTTTGTAGGGACATGGATGAATCTGGAAACCATCATTCTCAGCAAACTGACACAAGAACAGAAAACCAAACACCACATGTTCCCACTCATAGGTGGGTGTTGAACAATGAGAACATAGGGAGAGGTGCTTTACACACTGGGGTTGGTGTGGGGGGCGCTAAGGGAGGGACAGTGGGGGGAGGGGAGGCTGGGAAGGATAACACTGGGGGAAATGCCAGTTGCAGGTGATGGGGGGAATGGAGGAAGCAAACCACCTGGGCAAGTATGTACCTATCCAACAATCCTGCATGATCAGCACAAGTACCCCAGAACCTAAAGTACAATTAAAAAAAAGAAAGAAAAAAAAGAAATATGAGTTTATGTAAAAAGCTTGAACCTATGACTGACTGGAGTACCTGAAAGAGATGGGAAGAATGGAATCAAGTTGGAAACATACTTCAGGATATTCTCTAGTAGAACTTCTCCAGCCTAGCAAGACAGGCCAACATTCAAATTCAGGAAATCCAAAGAACCCCAGTACGATACTGTACAAGAAGATCAACCCCAAGACACACAATCTTCAAATTCTCCAAGGTCAAAATGAAAGAAAACATGTTGAGGACAACCAGAGAGAAAGTCCAGATCACCTACAAAGGGAAGCCCATCAGACTAACAGCAGATCTCTCCACAGAAACCCTACAAGCCAGAAGAGATTGAGGGCAAATATTCTACAGTCTTAAAGAAAACAATTTCAAACCCAGAATTTCATATCCAGCCAAACTAAGCTTCATAAGCAAAGGAGATATAAGATCCTTTTCAGACAAGCAAATGTTGAGGGAATTCATCACCAGCAGGCCTGCCATGCAAGAGCTCCCGAAGGAAGTATTAAATATAGAAATCAAAAAAACCATTACCAGCCACTAGAAAAACACTCTGAAGTACACAGACCAGTGACACTATGAAGCAACCACATAAAAAAGTCTTCAAAATAACCAGCCAGCATCACGATGACAGGATCAAATTCATATATAACAATATTAACCTTAAATGTAAATGCTGTCTTCAAGAGACCCATCTCATGTTCAAAGACATATATAGGCTCAAAATAAAAGGATGGAGGAAAATTCACCAAGCAAATGGAAAACAGAAAAAAAGCATGGGTCACAATTCTAGTTTCTGACAAAACAGATTTTGAAGCCAACAAAGATTAAAAAAAGACAAAGGGCATTATATAATGGTAAAAGCTTCAATTCAATAAGATCTAACTATCCTAAATATATATGCACTCAATACAGGAGCACCCAGATTCATAAAGCAAGTTCTTAGAGACCTACAAAGAAATTTAGACTCCTACACACTAATAGTGGGAGACTTCAACACCCAACTGACAATATTAGACAAATCACTGAGACAGAAAATTAACAAAAATACTTTGGACCTGAACTCAGCTCTGGATCAAGTGGACTTGATACATAGCCACAAAGCTTTTCATCCAAAGACAAAAGAATATAATTCTTCTCATCACCACATGGCACTTATTCTAAAATTGATCACATAATTGGAAGTAAAACACTCTGCAGCAAATGCAAAATAACTGAGATCATAACAAACCGTCTCTCAGACCACATTGCAATCAAATTAGATCTCCAGATCTTAAGAAGTTCTTTGAAAATTAATCAAATTATATCTCAAGAAGTTCTCTGAGCTGGGTGGGGTGGCTCAAACCTGTAATTACATCACTTTGGGAGGCTGAGGTGGGTGGATCACCAGAGGTCAAGAGTTCAAGACCAGCCTGACCAATATGGTGAAACCCCATCTCTACTAAAATACAAAAAATTAGCTGGGTGTGGTGGCACATGCCTGTAATCCCAGCTACTCTGGAGACTGAATCAGGAGAATGACTTCAACAGTGTATATTTATCTGGTGTTTCTGTATTTCCTTATTGTCTGTCTTCTGAACTAGAGTTTGATAAAGGTAAAGATTTTGCATCCTCACCACTCTTGTCTTACTAGAGTCCAAAATGTAGTGGGCTCTGATTAAACATTAAGTATCTTCATACCATATCCAAGTTATTAAATTACAGAGCTGTCATTCAAACTCAATTGTTCTGTGGGTTCTTTCACAGACCAAATGAGTAGGGAGAAATTATACTCCATGATTTCTATCCTTCTGGAGTTTTTAGTCTAGAAAAGTTAGAATACAGAACCAGAGTAAGTAAGAACTGATTCCAAGCTCCAGAAAACCCCACACTTTCTTCTCCCACCATAGAATCCATCACTAAGTCCTGTGTTATTTTATTTCCTACGTATATCTCTGTTCCCCACTACTACTGTACATACCAGGCTTTGTCATTTCTCTAGGTTACCACAACCAGTGGTCCCCTTTCCTCCATGTTGCCTCTATTCTCTATACTGCATTCAATGTAATCCTTGGAAAGGTGATATTTTCTCAAGGTCACCTTCATTCCTATGGAAACAGAAAATCACCAGAGATGCCAATTTTGGTATGCAGAGGGTGAACAATAAATGATAGAAGAATTTAATTTAATTCTCAATGAAAAGGAAAAGATGGAGGAGGATTTCCAAAGAGTATAGGCATTTAAATGATCTTAAAACTTGGAAAGGAATAACCAAACAAATGCCTGTTAGACTAAATGGAATTTTTAAATGAGTTGGAGAGAGTTTGAAAACATGATTTGAGATGGATTCTAGCTCTGTCACCCAGGCTGAAGTGCGTGGTGTGATCTCGGCTCACTGCAACCTCTGCCTCCCAGGTTCAAGCGATTCTCCTGCCTCAGCCTCCCAAGTAGCTGCGACTACAGGTGCCTGGTATCATGCCCAACTAATTTTTACATTTTTAGTAAAGAAGGGGTTTAACTGTGCTGGCCAGGCTGGTTTCGAGCTCCTGACTTCATGATCCACCTGCCTTGGCCTCCTAAAGTACTGGGATTATAAGTGTAAGCCACAATGCCCAGCCAGGTTAGGTCCTTTTTGCACAGACTAAGATGCTACAAGGAGCTGAAGACGTTGTGTGATGCCTTGTTCTCCTCGTCCAGTTCACTTCCCACTTACTTTCATGCAGCATTCTCATAAAAGAGAATCAGTCATCCTGAGGTCAGTCATCTTGCCCTTAAAATATATTAATTCTGTCTTGCTTTTCTTATTCTGTATTAAAATACTGAGGAAATAATGTGAAAGAGGCATGAGGATGAAATAAGTACTTCATAATCTTTAGAAATAAATAATACTTAAATGTGAGGCAACAGGGAGTAGTGAGTTGGCTCTATCTTTGCACATCATAAGTTGCCCAAACAACATTTCCTTTGTGGTACATTGTAACAAAAAAAAGAAGTGAACATTTTACTATGTCATATGCTGCAGCTATGTGTACACATCAAAGAAAAAGGAAGGGAGAAGTATAAACTCAATTTTTTTGCTTACAAAAATAGTTACCCTAACAGTTTATGAAGTAAGAAAAGAAATTACTCAAGGAAGAAACCATTTCTTTTAGATATTAGAATCTATTCAGAAATTAGGTCTTTCCATTAGACTTTCATCTGACTTCCAGCATGTCAAATCATGTATCTTTTAAATCACATGTCCTTTTTTGTAGGTTGGATGCTTCAGACTAGGCCCAATTTACCTCTTTCTTCTATAGAATCATGTGCCTGACAGTTCCACTTCGCCACATCTTCCATGCTTTATGTCTCACATTTTGTGTTTAGGAATCCATATTTTAGAATAAAAAGCTGCAAAATCAAACCACCATCATCTTTTGTTTTTCTTCTTTTTGCTTTTTTTTTTTGAGACAGAGTTGTGCTCTCTTGCCCAGGCGGGAGTGCAGTGGCACGATCTCAGCTCGCTGTAACCTCTGCCTCCTGAGTTCAAGTGATTCTCCTGTCTCAGCCTCCCGAGTAGCTGGGATTACAGGCATGCACCATCATGCCCAGCTAATTATTGTATTTTTTTTAGTAGAGACGGGGTTTCACCACGTTGGCCATGCTGGTCTTGAACTCTTGACCTCAAGTGATCTGCCACCTCGGCCTTTCCAGGTGATGGAATTACAGGCATGAGCCACCATGCCTGACCGTCTTTCCTCCTTGGGGTTTTTGCTCTATATGCATAGACCTTGAGAAAGTGCTTTCAAAATAGACTTTATCCATAATCAACATCTTAGAATCTGTTTTCCTCCATAAGTGTCTTCAGCATCACTATGCATCAGGTTCACTCCTCTTTTAAAGCAAAATGTAGCATAAACTAGACAAAACCCCCAAATAAGCTCTCCATAGCCTGCAGCTTCTGTTGCTCGGGCAGTCTATTCTATTGCTGGGCAATATATTCAAACCTTCCACTGATTATGTTACCAAAGCTGTTTAAATTCCATTCCATGAGTTTGTGTATGGCAAAGATAAAGCTGTTTGTTTAATTCAACAATTTCTCTAAAAATGTACACAGTATATTTTGAGAACATAGTGAGACTCTGAACTTGCTTCCACAAGGGCATTTTGCTCCCATCCCCATTCTGCCACACTTTTCAACATTATCCCTCTTGAGTTTTATTCCTATGTTATAAGATATCTCATCAATTGATAGCTAGCATTTTGTATCTAACGCATTGTCATAACTCTAGTTGACGGTGGCTCATTTCATTGTATGCTTTCTTCTTCATGCTTCTGGACAAGCTTTGTTTTTATGGCCTTTTTAAAAAAAACCATGGCTGTTATCAAACACTATATAAGGAAATGGTTTCCTTGACAACCATAACCACAAGCAAGTCATCTGCACCTCTTTCTCATTGCATGGTTTGTGTGATTGCTAAAACACTTCAAAACATTTTTATTCGGAGTCAGGTATTAAATACCTAAATTTATAGAGCAAGCTGAAAGCCAAGCAGGTGATAAACTATCAGAACAGTTGTAAAGTAGTAAACTCGAATCATTTTCTGGTATTAGAGTTCAGCCTTGTGACCTTGTCTCCAAAAGGACAAATGTTGAGGGCTTGATATTTAACATCCAAAATGAATGACTCCCTCAAGGACACAAGTTAAAAACAAAGAGTGGCTAGAAATGCCAAAGAAGTGAAAAATATTGCTTAAATGGAAAGTGACACTGCAGTTTTATTCATTCATATAAACGCGCCAAATACTAATTCTCTAATAGGAAAGAGGTCAGCTTCAAGGTAACCTCTTCAGAACACCAGATATTTGGTCAAAAGTGCTCCTAAGACTATGTCTCTTGAAAAAATTAAGCACAATGCATATTGAGTATCCATTTAGAATAGTTTTTGAAAATTTTCTTTGGTTAAAACAAAGGTCTTCTAGCTCATATGATTCAAAAAATATCTATTTCTGGGAACTTCTCAGGATAAAAAGTATTTTCCCAAATACCAGTTTTTTACAAGGAAATATACAGCTTGCATGGATTACCCAAAAAAATTAGATTAGAGCAACAGGAGATTGTGTACAATGTGATAAGCATCCGAAGAAAAAATCACTAACAAGGGCACATAACTCCATACTGGTCTAGTCTCCTAATATCCGTCAAAGACAGGCTATAATAAAGAACAGTGTACTGTTCCCACAGCCCCATCTTGTCCAAAACCATGGTTAAGTTGGAGATGTCTTCAGATTGCTTGTAATCAGAGTAATTTGACTGAAATAAATAACATAAATGATCATATTTGTGTTCATGCATGTTTATACAAAATAATTGTGCAAAAATATGAACCTGGAAATTTAATCAAGAGAGGCAGTGGTAACTCTTATGAGACACTGGAGATCTGGGTTACCAGGTTGGTTGAGCAGCAGATGAAAAAAAATTATACAGAGAGTTTCTACTTATGGAATTTTGCTTAACAGCCTGTGAGGTTAGGTATGAATTACAGTGGGGGAAAGTCAGGCGGAAGGAAGGAAGGAAGGAAGGCAGGGGAGTAGAGAGGAGGGGAGGCCAAAAGAAAGGAAATGAAGAGAGAGATGAAGGGAAAACATGCGCCAAGCTGCTCAGAGTGGGTGCTGGTCATACAGCAACCAAAGCATAAGTCAGGAAGTGAGTTAAACGGAGGTCCCGGGTACCATTCTAAGCGATTTTGAGAATAGTGTTAAAATGAAGCCAAAGAGATGTATCTGAGGCCTGGTCAAAAAAGAACCCCAGTTCTCCATGGACCCAGAGAACTAAAAGAGTTTAACCTTTTTCACATGCTTCAGTTCTCACCACAATGTTCTACAGGTTTAGAATGCTGGGGCGCTTCCATTACTCCAGGCACTGGAGAAGATTTGGAATTGGGAGAAGAGCTTTGGCACTGCCACAGCCATTCCTTGGCCCACCTCCAAGAGAAGGCAGGCTGGCCTTTGTTTAGGTGTTGTCTGTGCTTGCATTCCCAACATGCACATGAAGAATTATCAATGGGTTCTGGACATAATCGGCCACAGAGCAGAGTGAATTCCAGGAGGTATGTGTCAGGCAGGATCTCATCAAACTCATTTCTTTCAATACTTCAAAAGCTTGTTTTAGAAACACCATTATGGAGAATTGCCTGAAGGACAGAAAATCCAGACGTTCCCCTGCACACTCCAAAACCTGTCTCTGGGTTGTTCCAGGCCAGCAGAGATCTTCATACCTAGACTGCCTCGCTTAGTTCTTCCCATCTTTTGAAGACATTTTAAAATGTGTATATTCATACCTTACTTTGTTCTGTAAAGAATTTAAGATGGAAATTTTTATTGAATTGAGCTTGAATTTATGTCATCAGCTTTTACCTGAGGAACATTACAGGAAGCACTTCTATGAAGTGCCTGTCAAGATATTATTGGGAATGTGGCTCATTACATTTCAAAGTATCCTCTTTATGAAGACCCGCTAGAAAAACTTCCCCCTTGCCTTCATACAAAGAAGCATTGAGCTTCTCTTCTGAAACTGACTTCTTGTATCTTATGGGCACTGATTCACGTATTGGACCATGTTTTCCTCTAGGTACAAAGCCAAAGCCAACTTGGGGCCCTTGCCCATCTACCATACAGAAACTCTCAGCATGCATTTTGATTCACTTCTGGATTTACCATTCTTTCCCTACCCCTATTTTTTCTGTATTCAAAAATCTCCACTTTGTACATTTTTTAATTTGCTGATCTATATAGTATACTAAGTAAATATACCATGAGTTTAGGGTAGTACCTATCCTGCCAGAGGATGGAGAGAGGCAATATACCCCACTGGGGCTGGACACATACTCTACCCATTTAGATCCAGAAAGAAACCTGAGTCTCTCTCCTCACAGAGAAGGAGTAGAGTAAAATCGCAGACCACCACCACCTGTCAGACCACCTTCATCCACGGTAGGGTAACCTGTAGGGAAAGCATTTTCGAGTGTCATGCAATACTACCTAATTTTCCTGTACACTCGTAAGATTAAAGACTCAGTACTTTTCAAAAATAAAAATAAGAAACAAAAGAAAATAAGAAAAAAATGAAAATAAGAAACATTATTAAACTCTAATGTTTACTTTATCCCTTGCATAGGAATGAAAACAATCTACTCGTCCCTGAAGGAAAGTGCTGACTTCCTCTATGGGCTCTGTAAGTCCTGGAGCAGGCCGTCCCTGCAGCAGAGGGAGCTGAATGAGAAGACCCTTACTTTTAGGAAAATAAAATAATAGTAAAAATAAAAGAATAGCAAAAATAATAGTATTTTAGCCAACTTACTATTCTAGAATTCCTGGGAGAACTGTACCTCATTAGCCACCTAGAATGGGCCCAGCTTGTTCTAATTTCATTTGGCTCCATGCAGAACACTCTTCATTGTCCAAAACTTGGGGTGGCTGTGAACTTCAGCCTTGTTCCTTAACTCTGTTCTGGCCCTTTTCTTGACCCACTATTCTGCTCACTGCATTTTTACAATATATACTTTGCTTGGGCAACCAAAAAAAACTCCTGTCCAAGTCATGGTTACTCCCCTGAGCTCAGTGGAACAGCTCACCCTGGCTTTAAAACTGGAAGTCCCACAGCCATCCCTGGAAACTTCTCAGTCCTAGGCAAAGGAGGGATGGTTGGTCACGTTACTCCCAGTCCACATTGATTGTGCAGTAAATCAATGGCAGAACCAGAACCTTACTTATTTTATTCCTTTATATATTATTATATAGCACATATAATAACATATAAATGACTATAACAGTTATATGTTATATAACATGTATTCTTAATTATATATTTTGATACACATATAAAAATATACAGGAATATAATAGATAAGTATATTATATATAAAGGAATAAAAATATATGTATACAGAAATAGACATTCACAAAATTCACATATGCATATATATTTTACAGTATATAACTTCTTAAAAGACAACTCTGAGCAATTTCACAGAACTAAGCTATTTAACTGTGTAAGAACAACATGGCAATATCCATAGCAAAATGTTAATCTCATTCTCTTCCCCCGTGATCCTTCATGCTTCGAAAATGCCTCTGCTGCCTTTTACCACTGTGTGTTCAAGTAATAGGAATAAATGTCTACAATTAGTCCAAAGAAAATGAAGTTAAGGAAGTATACCTGTTGTCTAAAATAAACTATGAATTCTAAACCCCCCAAAATGATTTTAGGATTATCCAGTTTTGTCAAATTTTTTTTTCTCTCTCTCCTCCTTCCTTTAGTGTAAATAACAAGAGTTGCCTCTAAATCTACCTCAGAAGACAAAGGGAAAAGCAAAACTCTGCCCAGGGAGACCTTACTTTACAAGCTAGGTGACCACATTTCTCAAATACTATTTTCATAATCTCTGATGAACAGAAAGGAGGCTCTGGAAGCATGAGTGGTCAGTACACATATCGCAACATGACTCACGCAGCACAGATTAGTCATGGGTCCTTTTGACCCAATTTCAGAAAATATGTTTACATACAGACACATATTTTTGCCATTTTTTTAAAGCAACCAACAGGAAAACCTATCCACATATGTCCATTATGATCCTCTCTAATGAAGACTATCTCTTAATGTTGTTTACACAAGAAGAAATTAATGCATGAGAATGCCAAAGATCTGAGCTTTAGGTTTCTGTATTCAATATATTTAATAAAAGATATATGCAGTATACACTGGAATAGAAAGAGATGAACTCAGTGAGGCCTTGTGCACCTAGTTCTGGAGGTGGTATAATCATTCTGTCGTGTATGATGGACGCCTGGATAGATCTCAGGATTTGGAATCTTGAGTTAAGCTTCTGGTTTATTCCTCTAAATCTCTAGGGCTTTAAATAAAAACAATCTCTTACATCTTCACTACAAGATTCAAGTGTGAAGTGCTTCAGCAGGCCTCAGAATTAATTATGTTTTGTAATCGACTATGTGTCCACATTATCTGAATGTAGGAGATACTGTGGTGCTGACACTGCTTTAAAATAATAGAAAAATTGGTTTCTAGTAAGAAAGCTTCTGTGAAGGAAATGACAATTGATTGCAGACATTTGTGATAAGAAAAGTTGGTCATTTTTCTTAAATGAAAGCTAGAGTCAGACACAATAAATCTGCTGGCAATGGAAATTAATAGTATATCAATTTAAAAGGAACCACACATTAAAAAAAAAAAAAGGAAGAAATCTGAGTTTTTAGAGCAGCTTTAGGTTGACAGTAAAATTGAGCAGAAGGTACAGAGGGTCCCAAATAACCCCTTCCCCACATATGCACAGCCTCCCCATTGTCAACATCCCCCACCAGAATGGTACAGTTGTGGCAATTATGAACCTACATTGGCACATCATTATCACCCAAAGACTATAGTTTATATTAGGGTTCACTCTCAGAGGTGTACAGTCTATGAATTTTCGCTAATGTCTAGTGACATGAATCCACCATTACAGCATCATACAGAGTAGTTTCACTGCCCTAAAAATCCTCTTTGCTATATCAATTCATCTCTTCTCTCTACCCCTGGCAACCACTGATCGTTTCACTGTCTCCATAGTCTTGCCATTTCTGGAATTTTATATAGCTGGAAACCTTCAGGGTATAGACTTTGCAAATGGACTTCTTTCATTTAGTGATATGCACTGACATTTTCTCCAGGTATTTTTGTGGCTTGATAGCTCATTTCTGTTGAACCACACACATTTTTAAAAAATGGACATTCTTCTGTGACTTACAACTGTGGTTTCTGTGGTTAGATGTAGAGGTTGAGTTTTACACATTGGTAAATACATCTTGGAGTAGTTAAGCCCTGGATTTAGAGATTGCAGTCATGGGTTCAAGTTTCAGCTCTGCAATTTACTAGGATGGGAACTAGGAGAACTCACTTAACCACTGAGGTCAGTGAAGGATGAACATGAAGAGGCTTACTTGTCCGTGAGGTAATCCAGCTTAAGCTTTTGCCCAATAGGGGTACCCTAGACTGGGGGGCAGGTGACACACTGAGCCAGTCTAACCCTGTCTTACAAAGTTGAACCAGCAGATAAATACATATAATAGGGAGACATTAAGTTTGAGGGGATTCAGAAGATAGATCACAGAGTTGCTCTCGAATCTTAAAATAAATTCAGTTCTATCCATACAGTGAAACAAAATGTAGTCAATATAATTCATTATTTGAGATATGGAAGATTTTAACAATAGGGGATCACTCTCATAAGTAATTACATGTGGGAGGGGTAAGATGTAAAGATATAAAAATGTATACACAGAATTAGGCTAAATCTGTAACTCATGATTTTATCTGATCCCACAGGATAATAAATAAAGGTAGCTAAGGAGATACTCCAACGTGATTACTCACATTTACATCTAAGTAGGGATTATGATTGTACCATCCTGGGTTTCAGCAGAAAACTGATAAAACTCGTACACTGAGTAATTGAAGGAGAGTGTCTTTGTGAGGTATGGGTAAAGAATGGTACAGGTTCCTAGGGTCCACCCTATTAGCAGCCTCAGCCAGAAGGTGCTGGAGGAAGGAGTGGTTTCCTGAACCTTTAGAAAGAGGGCTGCTGGACTGGACAGAGCTGTGCCCTTCAGTCGAAGCACACAGGCAGCCAGCGGCAACCCCACCGGGAGGAAGCGAGGCCCAACTTCACTCACAAAGACAAAACTCCAGCGGAAGTCGGAAGGCAAGGGGGCCTTTGGACACAGCTCAGCTTCCCCAGGCACTCAGCAAGGTGGAGCAGGATGGGTGCAGAGAGCAAACAGGGGGATCTAATCTTCCTCTTTATTCTTGTCTGAGTGTTCCACACTTTCTCCAAGGAACATGTAGATCAAACATGTATTTCATGGTTTTAAGTTACTTTCTCCTGCGGTAGGCCATTTTTGTCATTAATTGCAGAGGGTTGGATAAAAAATAAAATGGAGATGTGGGTCAAAAAAAAAAAAGACTGAAAATAAGCACAAGGGGATAATGAGAGATTCTGGGGAAAGTGACAGAAGTAATTCTGGGGACATAAAAAGTCACATTTGGTGGCAAAGCAAATGGGTCCCCAAGTCTCACTGTCCCAGCTCCACGGCGTTCTGCACATTAAAGACTGATCATAATGGAAATAATAGTCATTTCTAAGGGGATTTTTTTTTCAAATGGACTTTCCTGAGTCTGCTTTGACATACAAATTAGTCTTAAATGAAAACACCATTTCAGAGTTGCCAAGGCCTTTTTCAGCATTCTAAAGCCATTGTGTCTTTTCATGTCTCTGATCTAAACGTATCTGCTTTCAAACCCAAAACGGTATCTTTTGTGCAAGTGTACCAAATTAAGTAGAACCTACATCTGGCAGATCTCACAGATGCGACTAGTGTCAGTACAGGCAGATGTCAAGCCAAGTGAGCCACTGTCACTGGCTATGTGCATGAGGTGAACTGAGGATAAGCTCTGTGGTCGCCACTTCCTCGGAGCGCAAAGGCTCACACGCAGCTCATCAGAAGTACCCACAATGCTTCTAGGACTCCTATGCTGATCCAGTAGACAGCACTGATGGTTCCAGGAGCCTGGCTGGCCCTATGCAAGGAGTCCCCAATGAAGGCAGGACTCTAAGGCTTTATCCAAGCAAGACAGAGTCACCTGAGTTTACTTCTCTCATCACACTGCGGTCTGTGGCTGCTCCCTTAGTAACCCTACAGCTGCCTCCAGCCGTCATGGGAAAAGGAATTATGACCTTCATCTCCATCTGCAACCCTGAAAACAAAAGCCATAGCACCTCTAGCCTCCACAATATCAGATATATGGCATGATTGTCTGGTTGTATATTTCAGGCCCAAGGCAGCCTCTGGGTGAGGTAGGCAGGGGGCTACTCCCTTCAAGGAGTAGCAAAGGAGCCTGTAGGTCCCAAAAAGGACATTTAAACCTGAGCAAGAAGGGATCTGAAGCAGAAGACAATCAATGCTGGTCCTTGGAAGGTCTGGGGCTCTTTAAGTAAACAGATCTCCCTGACTTGAATTATAGTTAATGCAGGAGAGATGAGCTTAATTATGAACAAGCAGGAGCATGTTTCACTTGCAAATATCAAATAAGCCGTGGAAAGTATTTGCTTGGGTTATCAGTTGGTAGACACCTTGGGAGACTTCAAGTCTCTAGAAATTTCTAAAATAATGTATTTAAGTGCTTTCAGTTAACAAGCTGGGGAAGAACATTATGCAGCAGGTTTCCCAATGCAACTTAACTTTTCTGCTAAGGAAAATAACTTGCATTGCACCATTTGTACACAATCAGGAGTTAGTCTTCCTTCCAACGGCATATAAAAATAGAAACCATTATACATGAGAGCAAGAAGAGACTTTAGATATCACTGTTTTAAATTTGTTAAGCAATGGAATCCTTTTTAAGATAAATGTTATATGCAACCTCAATATATCCAGAACAGATAAAAATATTCTATTAATATGTTTATTTTATAAGTTCACATTTTTGTTAAATGTTATAAAGTCAGTCACTGAGAACACGGAATTTTTTTTAGATGAATGAGATCAGGGCTCATAGATGACTTATAGACATACATCAGTTTCAGAATATAATTTACTTTTGTAAAGTAAATTATATTTGGTTTTGTTTTTGCAATGACTTTTGTCAATGATGACAGTGATTCCACAGATAAATCACTGTAAATGGTAACAGATATTTTTGTAATAGCTTTTCTTGCAACCTTAAGATATTCTTTAACTAAGAAAAATGAAAGAAGTTTCATTCCAAAATCTGCACTGAAACAAGTTACTAACATTGGAAACATATTAATAAGCTGTAGTATCCAAAGAGTTAAAAGGTATTTTAGAAAATTGTGGTAGAGACAGATAGCTGTGTCCTTAACAAAAATCAGCTCCTTTTCTTCCTGGGTTCACAGCTCAATCATATTTACCAGCCTTCCTATGGCCATTTGTCTGAGCTCCAGCTAGTAAATGTGAGTAGAGCTGACATGTGACACTTCCAGACCTGGCACCTGCAAAGCTCCCACGGCAACCCTCCAACCCTTTCCTCAACTGGATGGCTGGAAAGGACTGAGGATCTGGAGGAGGACCGAACTATAATATGGAAGGATCTTGGTTTCTGAAGGACCATGTAGCAAGCCACCTGAAGGACGGGGACATCTTCAGTAGGTTTGGAATAGAAGAAATATACTTGTCTTATGTTAAACAACTAATGTTTCGGTCTTTGTTACAACAACTAGCATTACTTACCCCTACTAATTAATACTGTAGATATCATGGTTAAGATGAATATGAAAACGTTTGATATCAAATATCAAATGTTTGCTGAACCCCTTAAAGCACCTGTCCAGAAACCACGGTTTGAAAAAACAGTTTTGTTTTTGTTTGTTTGTTTGTGATAGAGTCTTGCTCTGTCACCGAGGCTGGGAAGCAGTGGTGCGATCTCAGCTCACTGCAACCTCCTCCTCCTGAGTTCCAGCAATTTTCCTGTCTCAGCCTCCTAAGTAGCTGGGATTACAGGTGTGCACCACCATGCCTGGGTACTTTGTGTATTTTTAGTAGAGACGAGGTTTTGCCATGTTGACTAGGCTGGTCTGGAACTCCTAAGCTCAGGTGATCAGCCCATCTCGGCCTCCCAGAGTGTTGGGATTACAGGCGTCAGCCACCGCACCTGGCAGAAAAATTAGAGTTTTGATCCCAACTTCTATATAGAGGCATGACTTCCTTGCTGCAGGGCAAAATGAACTCTTACTCAAAGCCATCAAAAAGTTAGTAGGGCTTTTAGCAAGTAGTAAAAACAATAACATAATCAAGATAACTTCTATTTTTATGCAGTAGTGCGACGGAATTAAGGTCCTGATCCCTCCCAGAAAAACACATTATTTCTGTGGCACACTCATTCTCCATGACCCTTGGGGGACTCAGATGCTGCACCTGTGGTACCTGAGGGCGTGAGACACAGCATGGCCTCGCTTTTCTTCCAACAAATCCCTACAACAGGAGGCACCTTCTCTGCCATTTTATCCCTGCTGAATTTACCAATTTAAGAGGGGAAGCTGTGGACTAGCAGGAAGACCAGCAAACTCAGAAGTTCCAAATTCCAGGCCCACACCAACTTCTTCCTAGTTAAATGAACTTGGGCAAATCTCTAAACTTCACCTGCAAAATTAAGAAGTGAGATCATTGAAAATAGTTAACTTGAACGTATGAAAGTTCTTTAAAAAAATGAAAGAGTATATGAAATACAAAATATTGCAGTTACTGGTGACCCTGAAGAACTTAGTAGATCTACAGTCATTTCACCAAACAGGCATTGCGATAAAATGCTACAATCATGAGATTTAGTATGAGAAAACATAGGTTGGCCTCCTTTTCAGCTATGAATTTGTCAAATTCTATTTGGTTGTAAGTGACTAAAAAATATAATGGTGGGGTAGTTCTCTCATGTATAAAAGTCCTTGGAGACTTCTTAGGGTGGGTATAGCATTCCATGGTGGGGTTCCAGTTAGGGCTGCCAGCAAAAACACAGAATACTCAGTAAAATCTGAATTTCAGGTAAACATTGAGTGACAGTTCAACACCAGTATGTCCCATGCGATATTTATTTGTCAGCCTGCATTTTTATTTGCTAAATCTGACAACTACAGACCAGGCTTCTTCTTTCAATTTATCCACTCACTTTCCAAGATGGTAGCATTCATATTCCAGGAGAAAAAAAGGAAGAGAAAAATAAAGTCCTTTATTAAAAGCTTTTTAAATAAAGCTTTATTAAAAGCACTAGCTTTAATAAAGGCTCCCCCAAAGCTACCACTCTACAATTCTATATGCATCTCAGGGCCCAGAACTTAGCAAATGGCCATGCCTAGTTGCAATGGAGCATGGAAAATCTAGTCATTATTTCGGGCAGTGGTATGTTCACCTAAAAGTTCCATTACTGTGGAAGTAGGAAGGACTTAATGTTGTAAAAACAACTGTTAGATTCTAATACAGGCAGTCTTAAACCATTCTTGCTGTTATGATGAAACACCACAGACTGGGAGCACTCGTGACTTAATCGCTTCCCCATGGGCCCTACCTCTTAATATTCTCACAGTGGATATTAGATTCTAACATATGAATTTCGGAGGAACACATCTATTAAAACCATAGCATATGTCTCTTAGCAAAAGTTTCATTTTGTAAAAATCAGTGTTGACTTCTCTAAAACACAGTTCACTTGTCAATGCACTTGACTTTCTGAAGATTAAAAATGGAATAATGTGTATAGGCTTTTGCTTTATTACAAGGTAAACATTTAACTTGATTCCTTGATGCCTTGATTCCTTCACAGATGGGATGCATAGGCAATAGCAATAAAGTCAGGAAACTGCCACTGTGAGGCTTAGCACAGTAGGGCTAGAGATGGGGTGGGCAGGTTAGAGAGGGCTCCTTTCTGGAGTAGAAGGACTTAGCCTTGATGATGGGTAGAATCTGGAAAACTGCAGAGTAGTGGAGAGGACATTTGCGGGAAGACAATGGCTTAACTAAAGGCGCAGAGTCAGAAACAGTCACCACCTGTTCAAGGTGGGAGGGGAAGCTAACTTGACTGTAACAAAAGAGCTATTACAGAGAAGATTTCAATATTCCCATTATTCCCACTCAGAACTCTGCTTCTCAACTTAATAATTACGTTTCTTATTTGTATGAATGACTGATAAGTTGATTTTTAATGAGCTAAAAGAGCAATTTCTTTTGGTCCTGCAATTTTAGCTGAAATACTTCAGCAAATATTTATTGATTATCTCTGATGGGCTAAGCACTGGGGCCATATAGTGAGACATGTGGTCCAGAAAGACGTGTGAACAACGAAACGATGACATGGAAGTCCTATAATGGGAATACGTATAAGTGGCCACCAGAGCTTTGGGTAGTAAGCATTTAACTCTGCTCATGGGAACTGGACGAGGCTTCGCAGAGTAAGTGAACTTTCCTTGCAGTCATGGAAAAAAAAAAAATTAGAAAAACGGGTCAGGAAAAAATGAAGAGGTGAGTCAGCCCTTTTGGTAGAAACAATCAAAATGCAAAGGCATGAAATCATTGCAGAACAAGGGAAGTTACGGGTGGAATGACAGATAAATGTCAGGAATGTCAGGGATATAAATGGAAAAGGCTGACTTTGAAGTATTGTGAGTACTTCAAGTAATAAACTAAGCTCTGGACATCAGAGCATAAATTCAGAAGACTTGGGCTCAATTTTAGTCTCTGCTAATTACAAAGCTACATGATCTTGAGGACATATCATTTAATTTCTTTTTTTTAGATGGAGTCTCACTATAGTGCCCAGGCTGGAGTGCAGTGGCACGATCTCAGCTCACTGCAACCTCTGCCTCCCAGGTCAAGCAATTGTCCTGCCTCAGTCTCCCAAGTGGCTGGGATTACAGGCACCTGCCACCATGACAGGCTAATTTTTTGTACTTTTAGTAGAGACAGGTTTCACCTTGTTGGCCAGGCTGGTCTTGAATTCCTGGCCTCAAATGATCTACCTGCCTCGGCCTCCCAAAGTTCTGAGATTATAAGCATGAGCCACCATGCCCAGCCCTCATTTGATCTTTTCTGAATTTTAGTTCCCCTACCAGTGAAATACAAGAGAAACCAATGCTAATTTGGGCTGTTATTACTATAATTGTGTGCTGCAGAAAACCTTTGGAATTTTTAGGCTGGGGTATACATCAGAAAAACATATCTAGAGGCAATGCAGAGCCTAAGTTTGAAACGCAAACAACTGCAGGAAAGAATAACTCTTGTACTAATGAGAATTTGAACTAAGAACTAACAGGGGTAGGCACAGGTTTGCCAGACAAGTACTTGAGAATAGTGATGAAGACTATCAGGGATAACTGAGCTTTCCACCCTTATGAGCACAGAGGTATTACAGATGAGGCAGTTCCAGTAGAGCAGGACCTGTGAATGTGATCTTACTTGGGGGGAAAAAAAGTCTTTGCAGATGTTATTAAAGTAAGGATTTTGCCAAACACGGTGGTCACACCTGTAATCCCAGCACTTTGGGAGGCCAAGGCAGGCAGATTGCTTGAGTCCAGGAATTTGAGACCAGCCTGGGCAACACAGCAAAGCCCCACAGATATGGTAGTGCATACCTATAGTCTCAGCTACTCAGGAGGCTGAGGTGGGAGAATCTCTTGAGCCACTGCAGTGAGCTGAGATCACACCACTGTACTCTAACCTATATGACAGAGTGAGACCCTGTCTCAAAAAAAAAAAAAAATTAAGGAATTTAAGATGAGATCATTCTGGTGGATCCATGCAGGCCCTAAATCTAATAACAAATGTACTTTTAAAAGAAAGGCAGAAGATTTGACACAGAGAGAAATGGGGAAGGAAGAGAAGCTCACAGGAAGACACAGGCAGAGATTGTACCTATGCTGCCACAAGCCAAGAAACACCTGGAACCACCAGCTGGATGAGGCTAGGAAGAATCTTCCCCTGGAGCCTTTGAAGGGAGTGTAGCCTGCCAATACCTTGACTTAGAACGTGTGGCCTCCAGAACTGTAAGAGAATGAACTTCTCATTTTAGGTCACTCCATTTGTGTTCACGTATTATGGCAACCACAGAACGCAAATACACTGATTCATACATATGAATTTTTTCACACATTACAATCATCAAGATCCTGTTATTATTCCCATCTTAAAGATGAAGGCAACAAGACACCAAAAACTTAAGAAAATTTCCCCAAGATCACAGAGCTAGCTGTTGACAGAGCTGAGATTTGTGTTTTGGCCATCCTGTTCCAGAGCCTGGGCACCTCAGGGTGTGGGGGTGGAGGCACCTGACAGGTATCCACATGGAGGCAGCTAAAAGTATAGAAAGATGGATCTAAGTTTCAGACTTACTGGTGTCTCTCATAGTGAACTGGCTTTACTTATTTATTTATTTGAGATGGGGGTCTTGCTAGGTTGCCCAGGCTGGTCACAAACTCCTAGCCTCAAGCAATCCTCCCACCTTGGCCTCCCAAAGTGTTAGGATTACAGGTGTGAGCCACCACACCTGGCCTAATTATTTACACAGTTGCACAGTGTACAGGAAATGTTCAATAAATCTTAATTATCAATATTACTATTATATGTAATTCAAATACAATATCTGTATTGTATTTGAAACTGCAAGAGTGGCATTGTTATTACCTGATAAGACTTGATTTATTGAAGGGTAGAGAGAGTAAGTTAAATAAAAATCAAATCTTGAAGTCATAGGGGCTATGAAAAATGAAAGAAAAAAGTGAGTTTCGCGTTAGTATCCACAGACATAGCTTGAGCCCTCCAAAACAGAACGCAAAGGTGGTCAGAAGAGAGCTAAAGAAAAGTCCCTAACATAAGCAATAAAGAAGGGGTGGAGAGAAAATAGATCGAACAACATGGAAATAAAACGATTATATAAATAGGTAAATAGTATCTTATCAAAGGTCTTGGCATTTACACTCTGATCATTAAATGATTCCCCTCAAAAGCTACGAAAAAAATAAAATAACAACAATGAGCGTGGTACGTAATTAGCTTAGCACAATTCACTCAGTTCAATCTGATTGGGAAGTCCACAAGATACAGGCAATGGTAAGACCTGAGACAAACTTCTTTTAAGTTCTTAGGTCCGGGATGGGTTGCACCAGAACATCCTTGATAACGGCCCTTGTCCTAGCTCTGAAGTCGAAAGGTACAATTAAGTTGTTGGTCATTTCTGTTTACATACTCATGCTCTGTCTTATTCATTCACTTAACAAACATTAAGTGCCTATACAGCACTGTCTAAGCCCTGGGAATATACAAATAACTTGAACATTGCCCCTGCCCTCAAGGAGCTGTGCAAGTGAGAGGCAGGCACTGAAAGATGATATGACAAGGTAACAGCACAGTATAGAGTTATGCTCTGGGCATTAACAGAAGTACAAAGGAGAAAATCGGGACACATCTAACAAAGGGGATTCAGAGCAAGTTCAGTCCATTTGGGCTGCTATCACAAAATACCCTCAGCTGGATACATTATAAACAACAGAAATTTATTTCTCATACTCTGTGGGCTAGGAAGTCCAAGATCAAGGCGTCAGCACATTCAGCAATCGGGAAGGGCTTTCTGGTTCACAGATGATCCCTTCTGGCTGTGCTCACAAGGTGGAGGGCAAGTGGTCTCTCTGGGGCCTCATTTCTAAGGGTGCTAATCTCAATCATGAGGGCTCCACCCTCTCTCACCTCCCAAAGTCCCAATCCCCTAATACAATAATCTTAGAGCTTAGGATTCCAGTGTATGAATTTTGGGGAGATGCAAACATCCAGATCACAGCAGACTCCCTGGAGGGCACGCCCTGGGTTGGCATAAGCAAAGACACAAAGGTGAAAACCACAGGACTGTTGCAGAAACTTCCCATCTCAGTGCTGCTGCAGTATCAAAAAATTCAACTGCACAGGTACGTTGAGGTCAGATTACAGACCTTTCATGTCTTAATGCTTTTAGGTTTCATCAACTTCTTCCTAGCCCCTTGACTTGCTTCTTTCACTCCAAGGCTGGTAGATTTCAGCCAAGAAGCATTATCAAGAGGTGGAAGAAAGGCCTAGGAGAGAAGATGCTGATGAGATTTGCTGCTGTGTATCCTGGCAAAAACAACTTAGCCAGACAAACATCAATCTATAAATAACGGCCATCTCCCAGGAAAGCGGTGTTCCTGTAGAAGGTGTGGGTTTTTGTTGTTGTTGTTTTGCTACCATTATCTACCAAGAGACTTGGTATTTAAGAAAGAACGAGAGGGTAGATTGATCAGGGACCATTATGGGAACAGCTGCTCTGAACTCAGCCTTAAAGATAGGTCCCATCAATTTCCGCTGTTAAAACACCACTTCCAGTACCAAAAAGAAAACAAAGTATGCAACTTTATGCAACAAAAATATGCTGTTGTGACAGGAAAAACTGATTAGATGTCTGGGGTGAAGGGGCGGCAGGGAGATTCTGTTGCAAATTCATAAAGGAATTTTCAATTCTCAATGTGTGAGTATTCTGTAATACAGGAGGCAAGTGAAATGAACATTAGATGCCATCAGAAAAATAATTCATAAATATTTGCTTTTTGATAAAGCTAAATGCTTTTTTTTAAAAAAATAAAGTTGTTCCTTGGTGGTATAAATAACTAGAACACAAAATAAAGACATCCCCAGAGAACAGACGTTTTAAATGCTAATCAAGAAACCAATTTCCATATAATACGAAAACCAACATTGAGAGGAAAGAAGAGAAAGGTCAAAATAAAGATAAAAAGTTTTCCTTGAAATATTGAGGGGAAAGTCTTTTAATGTAGCTTCTGTAAAATACAAATTATATTTTAACCATATTTCTCATCATTGATAAAATTGTAGGTATATTTAGGGAACATATTAACATATTGATAGCCAATTTGCTTTTCCAAATGTCTGACTTTCCAAAAGAAGAATCACATCCACCCAAAGCCCCACAACTTGCTTTTTTCCCCTTTTAACCTCGAATATCACACTTTACAAACTGAAAACAGACTCTAGGACACAAGAGCAATATATCCAGGATCCCAACACAAGGTAATTCAAGGCCTAAGGAAATTGAACTTTGGTCAGCAGTTTTTGTTATATTTATCCAATTATCCATCAGTTATTGTCTTTATAAATGGCACTTTGTTAATTCAACGAATATTTACTGATCACTCACTACATGTAAGGTTGTAAGGTACTCTTCTAGGCACTGAGTTTAGGGCAGCAAAGAGAATCTCCATGTCCCTTTTCTGTCAAGAGTTTACAACCTAAACTAGAGGCAGGACTGCAGAGAAAGGATAGAAATGTTTAGTAGCTGGAGACACTATTGGCATTTGAGATCAAAATTCTTGATCAAAATCTCTAATGTTGGCTGGATATGGTGACTTAGGCCTATAATTCCACTACTTTGGGAGGCTGAGGAAGTGAATCACTTGAGTCCAGGAGTTCAAGACCAGCCTAGGCAACACGGCAAAACCACATCTCTACAAAAAATACAAAAATTAGCCAGGCCTATGCACCTGTAGTCCCAGCTACTTGGGAGGCTGAGATGGGAGGCTGAGGTGGGAGAATTCCTTGAGCCCAGGAGGTCAAGGCTGCAGTGAGCCAAGATCACACCACTGTGCTCCGGCCTGGGTGACAGCAACCCTATCTCAACACACACACACACACACACACACACAAACACACACACACACACACACACAGATACAAACTCCAAAGTCTAAAGTCTAAAATCCTGAAAGCCACAATCACATCATATTGTATCATGTTAGGTGGAACTATTATCTTTTTTTTTTTTTTTTTTTTGGGGATGGAGTTTCGCTCTTTTTACCCAGGCTGGAGTGTAATGGCGCGATCTTGGCTCACTGCAACCTCCGCCTCTTGGGTTCAGGCAATTCTTCTGCCTCAGCCTCCTGACTAGCTGGGATTACAGGCATGCACCACCATGCCCAGCTAATTTTTTGTATTTTTAGTAGAGACGGGGTTTCACCATGTTGACCAGCATGGTCTCGATCTCTTGACCTCGTGACCCACCCACCTCGGCCTCCCAAAGTGCTGGGATTACAGGCGTGAGCCACCGCGCCCGGTGGAACTATTATCTTATTATTATCTCCATTAAGAAATTAAGTATGGTTTAAGGAGATGTATATGGGTGCCAGGTTGACAAGGGGTGGGTTTGTGGATTTAATTTTAGCCTGTCAATTTGACTGGATTAAAGAATACTTAGAAACCTGGTAAAGCCTTACTTTGGGTGTGTCTAGGAGGGTGTTTCCAGCAGAGATTAGGGTGTGAGTCTGAGTGGATAAAGGGGGTAGGATTGGCTGTCAGTGTTGGAGGGTATCATCCAACAGGCCGGGGGCCTGGAGAGAACACAGAGGTTAATTAGTCTCTCTCTGAGAACTGGCACAGGGTTTTCTTCTGCTGTCTTGGACACCAGAACTCCAGGCCCCCTGGCCTTTGAATTCCAGGACTTATACCAGTGGCACCCCGGTTCTGAGTCTGTTAGCTTCAGATTGAGAGTTGCACCACTGGCTTCCCTGGTTCTGAGGCCCTTGGCCTTGGACTGAGCCACGCTACCAGCAATTCCAATGGTGTCCAGCATGCAGATGGCCTGTCGTGGCTCTCTTCAGCTTTCATAATCGCACGAACCGATCCTCCTAATAAATCCTCTCTAGGATATCTGTACACATATGCTATTAGTTCTGTCTTTTTAGAGAATCCTGACTAATACAGATTTGATACTGGGGAAACCAAATATCTTTCCTACTTACTATATTCCTTATAACACAATGGTAGAGATCTGTGAAATTGTTCCCCCGGAAAATAAAAAGGCAGTGATAACTGTATGAGGCTACTTAATGGTAAAAGATATAAAAGCTAATTATTATGGGTGTTTTGAAAGCAGAAAACAGCTTAATTCCAATGGTCAAGCAATAGCCATAGTTTCTAACAAACAGCATGTACTTAACAAAATGTGTAGGCCACAGTCACTCTCCAAATATAAACGCAGCAAGTGTTTCAAAGAACGTAGAAGTGAAAATGCAGGTGAAAAATACAAGAAATCTCTCCTGCCAAATTATTCAATCACGTATGACTTCCACCTCTTCACACCAAGTGTAATGGTTGCTTTCAAAAACACTCTTATCCGATGAATAAAAAGAATTTGGCAAGCTCAGTGACCTTCTGAACCAAAGACACTGGCTGACTTTGAGGTTCCTCCAGTGTTACAAAGCATATTAAATAGTGAACTATTCTTGATTAGGCATTTGACTGTTGAAGAAAATTGTTGTTTTTTTGTTGTTGTTGTTGTTGTTTGTTTGTTTGTTTTTCACACTTACCACTAAGTCTAACATAGAAAAACTAGCACATGCTTCACTTTGGCTAGAGGATGGCACTTTCTTTTTTCTTCCACAACAAGGATCTTAGGAAGGATGGCAATTTCAAAACTGTCCCCACTGTTTTTTGTATTTTTTTGTGTGTTTTTTAAATCAACTATGCACAATTAATGCTCCTGTTGGATCTGAAAAATTCTGAACTTATCTGCTCAGTTACGTATTCATGACTGGAGTAAAGTACTTTATAAATGCTGATTTGAAAACTTTGTGGCTTTCTCCTTGCATCTTTGTCCTGGATCAGTCACTCTGGAGGAAGCCAGATGACAGGTCATGAGGATACTCTAGCAGTCCTATGGAGAGCCCCACATGGTGAGGAACTGAGGCCACCTGCCAACATGAGTCATGTTGGAGGCAGGTCTTCCAGTCCCAGCCAGGCCTTCGGAGAACAGCAGCCTGGGCTGACGTATTCAGTCAAGCCTCATGAGATACCTTGAGCCAGAATCCCCTAGTTAAGCCATTTCCAGATTCAGACCCCTAGAAAACATGAGCTAAAAATGTCCACTGTTTTAAGCTGCTAAATTTGGGGTAATTTGTTTCTTAGCAATGGATAACTAATATAAGTGTATTCTTTGATCACCAAAGTCTAAAGAGAAACCTGAAGTTCCTAAGTTATTTTTAACCTTCCACATTGCAAATCAGTGTAACCCAGGTATCAGCAACAGCTCCTGTCTTTAGGACATCTCAACGTAATTGTCTCTACTGAGAGCTTAGTCAGCTCCACAGCTATGAGTTGTGAACTCCATCCTGTGGCATATTCCTGAAAAAAAGTACTTCCCTGTCTTCTAGACTTCTGTTTTCGCCTAACCAGAGATCATCAAGGCATTCCTTTGCAAATAAAACAGTGTTCTTCTTCAGAGGATCTGAGTTAAGTACAACTGTCTCTATCTCATTGTTCAATATCTTTTTGGATTTCAATGCATAAATTTATAACCTCTGAATCAGACTACTATCAACATAACCCAAAGTACCAGACTCATTTAGTGGAACAACACCCTGTGCCTCCAATTGTTACTATGTGTGAGGAGCAGCTTGTAAGATGGCTCCCCCAATCCCCACTTCCTGGTATTCATGTCCCTGTACAATTTCCTCCCTTTCAATGTGGGCTGGGCTTAGGGACTTTCTTCTAACAAACAGACTGTTGTGAACATGATGGGATGTCACTTCTCAAATAAGATTACACAAAGACTCAGCCTTCCACCTTACTCACACTGATGACAACCAGATGCCGTGTTGCGAGCTGCCCTGTGAAAAGGCCCGTGTGCCAATGAACCAAGGGAGACCTCAAGTCAACAGCCAGTGAGGTACGGAGGCCCTCAGCCTAATAGTCACAAGGAACCAAATCCTGCCAACAACCACATGAGTGAGCGTAGAAGAGGATCTTCCTTGATTTAGCTTTGAGGTAACCATAGCCCTGGTCAGCACCTTGGTTGTAGCCTTATGGGAAACCCTGAGCCACAGGACCCAGCTAAGCCACACCCAGTTTCTGACCCACAAAAATGTGAGATAGTAAATGTTGTTTAAGCTACTGCATTTGGGGATAATTTATTACACAGCAATTGATAAGTAATATACTATGGGAAAAGAATTAGTTATAAAACATAAATTGTAAAGTACACAATAGTCAAGTGTTTCTAGACCATACTCAGCTTGTTAATCCAAAGCACTCAATAATATTTGACCAAGACTCAGTAACACCAAAGCGTAGGTTACAGGATGCAAATTTATCTTGACATGTGATTTTTCTCTGTGGTAAGTTTTCCCAGATTCATCTTTGATAATTTATAATTCATAAGAATTGTGCATGGGAATATAAACACAGTTATACAGTATTAAAATGCTTTTTAAAAACATTAAGTAGAAGCATATCTGGCAAGTACATAGCTTCTGATCTTCTTTCTTAGGTTTTATGAATTCACTACCTACCACATGGTAGATGAGCATTTGTCATATTTAAATATGTATGGGAAAGTAAATTTGGAAAGCCATTCATCAGCACAATTTGTTTTAAACCCCTGAATTAAAAAAGGAGAAAAGTAGCTGAGTTTTGAGTTTTTCTCTAAGTTGGCATTTCTCTAAGTATACACGCTATTTAGGGATGGTGTATAGTTTTTAAAAGGTTCCATTGTCAAATAAGTTTGAAAAAAAGCTTGGTGAAATTAAATTAAAATAGGCTACATTTTTGCACAACACCTTTAAGCCTTCCCTCCTGCCTTGCTCCCACCCCCACCCCCAGCCCCCATACCTGCTGCTGGGTCACCTAAGTATAAGTATTGTGAATCTCTAAAAGGAGAGTGTGTTCTGAAATTTCTTTTTAACTTATTTGGTTGAATGACTGATGCTTCTTCTCCATGAACATTCCCTGAAATTACATTTTGGCAAAACCGTTAAAAATTAAGAGCTTAACTGAAAACTGACTCTGAATGTTGCATCCAGCTCTTTCCTATTAGCAGATTCCATTTTTCAAATGTTATCAAAGTTCCCCGCCTACAAACTTCCCTCATGGATTGAAGCTTTATTAGTTAAGAGGCTGGAGCTACACACTTAAACAGGTTTAATATTTCTCACCAGTAGTGGGTTTAGCTTCATTCACAATTGCAACAGATAACATTACTAACTAGTTATCTGTTCATAAATTGTAATAATAAACCCACAGAAAATGTTAACTATGTGCCAGGCACTATTTTGAGGCAAAAAAAAAAAAAAAATCTATACTGGCAGATGAAAGAGTTGACATCCAGGAAGGCTAAAGGAACCAGTGTTGAAATAGTACCACCAATATCTGTATACCATGTCTTCATGCTGGGAGTTACTATTGTAATATGGACATTGCCTGCATTGGTTCAACAATTCAAGGCAAATTATTTTATGAAAGATCAAGCACAAATTAATCTTATACTCTATTAAAATTCATCTTGGTTTGCTGCTGAATTTTCCCCTATTGATTATTAGTTTGTAACAACAGAAACAATGTTGACATAACATTCTCATAACAAATTAATATTACCGTAGCAAGGATTATACAGTCAATACCAAGGTATAACAAATTAATATTCCATTAGCATTTTTTTATCATCTTTGGAACTAAATTAGCTATAAAAGTCACAAGCTTTACAATTTTAAAGTGAGATGATTTTTTTTTTTTCTGGGAGCTTCTATAATTCTAGTGAATATACATTTGAATTTATATATAATACAAACCAGCAAGAGCTCTTACAACAGCCTTTGGCTCTTGTTAATGCCTCTAAATCCACATATGTTTTGCACAATGAACATTAATGCATATAGACTACATGTGTTTTTACAATTAAGTATTTATTGACTTTTAAGAGGAAAAAGTTTTAACTTTTAAAAATTACGCAACTTACATAATTTCTCTAGTTGTTAAACTTTTAATTGAATATCATAGCAAAGTTTTGCAATTGATAGCAAAATCAGATCAGATACTCATTGTTTAATCTAGAAGAGACCCAGCTGTATCTCAAAGTTTTATCATATGTTGGCTGGGCGCATTGGCTCACACCTGTATTCCCAGCATTTTGGGAGGCTGGGGCGGGCAGATCACCTGAGGTCAGGAGTTCGAGACCAGCCTGGCCAACATGGTGAAACCTCACCTCTACTAGAAACACAAAAATTAGCTGGGCATGGTGGTGGGCAACTGTAATCCCAGCTACTTGGGAGGCTGAGGCAGAAGAATTGCTTGAACCCAGGAGGTGGAGGTTGCAGTGAGCCGAGATAATGTCACTGCACTCCAGCCTAAACAGAGTGAAACTCTGTTTCAAAAAAATAAAAATTAAAAAGTTTTATCATATGCTATATGCTTTACCTTATGAGTAGATCACACACACACACACACACACACACACACACACACACACACACACAGAAGTAGAATTTCTTTGGAGAGAAGTAGGAAGACTATATGGAACCTGCCCTTTGTCATTAAAGCACAGATGTAGTAAAAAAGAGTTAGATATGCATTCAAATTCCACCTCTAAGTGTTTTACTTTAGACTAGTTACTTAACCTCTCTGAATTATCTATGAATTGATGGTGAGCGGAGTGATGATACAGGTAGAGACAATATATATGTGCCTAGCACACAGTTCGCACTTGACAAAGTCCTGGAAACACCATCATTAGTCAATTTAAAAGGCTAATGCTGAAACTCATTCTTTTTCTAAACCCTCTGTGAATCTTAATAAAAAGAGAAGGAAGTCCTGGCTGGTGAGTTAGCATATATATGGAACTTGCTTGATATGACACGGTGAACCATAAGAGACTTACCGCCATAGTGTAGGGAAAAATCATTAGCTATTTAGGCATCTAATCCTTAGAACGGGCATAGAAGGTAGGAGGAGGAGAGAATATCAGCAGGTTTGGAGATGAGCCTGCAAAGAGCAGGTAAAGAAACCTGAGAGTGAACTGCCTTGTGAACTGGGCTAACCACACTGACTTGTCTGTGTCCGTCTCTGCTGCTAGCTCAAGAGCAACTTAGGATGCTGGGACTGTGCCTCCTGTATCCCCTGTTGGCCACCATACCTAACACAGACCTTTAAACATGGTGCTCAGTAAAGTGTCAGGGGAGAGGAAGAAAGAATGAAAAGGTGAGCAGGAGAAACTGGAGAGAAAGACAGAGGAAAGAAACGGGCAGATGAGAAGCAAGAAGAGGTCAGGAGGAGGAGGAGGAGGAGTTGCTTACTCTCTCAAATGGGAACCAGAAACTTCTACTCTGTAAAGGCTGCTCACATCTATGTTTCGTGATTTTTTTTTAAACTTTTTTCTCATTTAATTGGCAACAGTTCTTTGGTTCAACCAAACTAAGACCAAGAAAGCTCTGCATAGTTGGAAGTATTGGAAGAAGAGTTATTGGATGGTGACGGCAGCTACACCCGTTCCCAAGGGTGGGCCGGGACAGCGAGATGGGAGAACCAGACAGCCATCCCATTAAATGTCCCTCTGTGATGGCTAATCCTTCCCACTAACTCACACCAACCAATCTAATTCCAGCCTGTTTACGTGAAGGGCACAACCAGATCTTACTTATTTCTCCACGTAATCGCTCTGAAAGTTGTTTCTGAGCTTCAGTCTTTTTGGCTACACTCAGTGGATTCTGAGATCCTGAGTTCTTCCCTTTCAGCTCCATTTCATACATAGCTGTAAAACCTTTTGCTGCTATCCTCCCTGCCTCAGAACCTTCATTAAGTCCTTTGTCCTGGCTTCCTTACCTGTCGCACAAAATTTAAGTTGGGGAGATTCGTTTTGATCCTAGTACTAAAGAAGCTATGGCCAAAGGTCAAATACCAGAAAAAGCTTATACATTCCTGAACGCGCAAGCCTTAGAGCATGAAAAGAATTCTAACAATGACTTAGCACAACCCTCTTATTTTACGGAGGAGATTATTAAGGCCCGGAAAGATCAAGTTTGCATTGAACAACAACAAAAAAGTATGGCCACAGAATGATTTTAAATCTTAGGCAATCATCTTGAAAATGCTTGTTTGTATTTCCAGAAGTCAGGCAAGAATGCAGATTACATCACACAACCATCACCCTCCTGGAGGAGGCTGAAAAACCCCAAGCTCTTGAATTTCTCTTCTTCTAATTGCCAGTCCCTTTCCCACTGAAGTGTGTATCCTAATCCTTAGCCCGAATTCGCATCTCTTTCTTTTGTCAACTGAATGTTGAGGACAGGCCTGAGAAAGATCTCAGCCAGCGTGTGTCGTATGGAAGTGAGATACAAGAATTCTGGAGACAGATAGGGCTGGAGTTCTAGCTCTCAGCTGCCCCTAGCCCTTACTTTGGGTAAGTTTCTTAACCCCTCTAAACCTCAGTTTTGTAGCTGGAAAAATGAGGACAATACTAGGTCCTACTCTCTAGAGTTTTAGAGAGGGTGAGGTGAGCAACCCTGATCCAGACTTCTGCTGTAACCACAAAGGCCGTTGTTTGTGATATGTGGCACAGCCTAGTTTTCTCATTTCCCACAGTGAGTTTCTTCCTGGATGGGAGAGATCTGGTCTCTTCTCCTGACCAATGACTTCAGCGAGGACTGCCTCAGTCCATCAGAGATGTTCTAACAACATTAAACCTCAAAAGAGAAGAAATTAGGGTCTCAATCACTTTTACTCCCATAAGTTTCTTAGCACCTTGTGGAAATACGCTTTCACTGTCCCCACCCTACATGCACCAACCGGCAACCTCATATGCCAGCAGCATAGAGGGGCTGTCATTGTCTGGCCAAATAAAATATTATTCTGCTGCATAATTCATCTTTATTTCATGTGCTTTCTTCACCTTTATGCCATATTTTCCTGTAGCGTGGATCACAAGTATTTGATCTTTCATGTTCAGTCACGTATTCTTTTGTTTAAGCATTTGTTACCATAAGCATTTTTATATTGCTGCATAAATAGGCATGCCTGTTACTATACATTCATATTTCTGAAAAGAGCCAAATATTCTCCCCAGGAAAAGATCTGATTCAAGCTGATCTGATATCTCCAACACCAGAACCACACTTTTCAAAAGCAGTTATTCTGTGAGTGTTCCCACATTCCTTCTTATTGGGCAACCAACCCCATCAAAATGATAATACCATTTATTATGTTACTATTGTGTCCCAAGCATTTTTCAAGTGTTACTTTATGTATTCCTCAAATAATCTTAATTTTAAGAGACCAGCACTGTTATTCCTATTTTTCAGATAAGGAAACTGAGGTACAATGGGGTAATGTCATCGGCAAACTGTCACTCAGCTAGCAGATCATGGAGCCAGGATTCAAAACAAATCTATATGGAAATGTCAGAGGCATTTGAACCAGAGCAACTCCATCTTGAATAGGAGCTGGGTAAAATCAGGCTGAGACTTACCGGGCAGCAGCATTTCCGGATGGTTAGGCATTCCAAGTCACAGGACGAGATGAGGGTCAGATCATAAACATCTTGCTGATAAAACAGCTGCAGTAGAAGCTGGCTAAAACCTACCAAAACCAAGATGGTGATGAGGGTAACCTCTGGTCATCCTCACGGCTACACTCCCACCACTGCCATGACAGTTTACAAATGCCATGGCAAAGTCTGGAAGTTACCCTCATGGTCTAAAAAGGGGAAGGCATAACAATCCACTCCTGTTTAGCATATCATCAAGAAATAACCATAAAAATGGGCCCAGCAGCCCTCAGGGCTGCTCTGTCTACGGAGTAGCCATTCATTTATTCCTCTACTTTCTTAATAAACTTGCTTTCACTTTACTCTGTGGATTCACCCTGAATTCCTTCTTGCAGGAGATCCAAGAACCCTCTCTTGGGGTCTGGATCAGGACCCCTTTCTGGTATCAATTCTATAACTCATGCCTACATCATCTTAATTTATACAATTCTCCATAAATGAAATATAAGCCAATGGCATAAAATGTGTATTAGTCCGTTCCCACACTGCTATAAAGAACTACCTAAGACTGGGTAATTTATGAGGAAAATAGATTTAATTGTCCCACAGTTCTACAGGCTGTACAGGAAGCATGGCTGTGACGTCTCAGGAAATGTACAGTCATGGTGGAAGGCAAACAGAAAGCAAGCACGTCTTACACGGTGAAGCAGGAGAGGCAATAAGGAAGGGGGAAGTGCCACACACTTTTAAACCGTCAGATCTCATGAGAACTCACGATCACAAGAACAGCGAGGGAGAAATCTGCCCCCTTGCATGATGCAATCATCTCCCATCAGGCCTTTCCCAAACATTGGGGATTACAATTCAACATGAGATCTGGGTGGGGACACAGACCCAAACCGTATCAAAAGGCCACTGTGGCAGAAAGTTTTAGCCTATGACTCAGAAACTCAACAGCTGTTTGGTGGCAGAGACGGTGCATGGCAAAAGCCCAAGGAAGTGAGTTATGTTTAGGGGGCACTCACCAATGCCATGGGCTGCTGAGGAAACACCGCTGTTTGGCTTCCCGCATTGTTAGAGCCCTTATTGTTCCCTCACTGACAAGTCAGCCCAGTATTAGGGAGATCCACAGAGGGGCAGAAGTCTTGAAAACTTTCCATGAGACATGGCACGTCGTAGTCTGTGTTAAATCTAGTCACAAGCTGAAAAAGCATGTATAAAATACAAATATTATCAACATGATTTTAACTCAGAGGCTGTAACATTTTAAAGGAAAATTTTTAAAAGAAAATAAGTAATATATATACATGTATGTATGTAGATAGAATTTATATATACATTATAAATATCTACAAATGAGGAATATACGTGTGTATACATACATGTACATATATCCCCCCTCACATTAAAAAGCACCTGTCAAGATTAGATAATCTATTTATGTTAGACATGACAAATGCATTACCAATGATAGCATTAGAAGCACCTGAACTTTGTACCAGTTATCTGGGCAGCTACACCAGAGAACTTGTGATCTCAATAAGCCAGAGTTCCTGGGAGAAGGGCCTCACGGCAGTCAGGAGACTCGCTGGTCCAGGCAGCAGATACTGGAGCAGTAGTGCCGTCTTCACAAGGATGTTTATCCAGGAATCCATCTGGCATTACGACAGAAGCTACTGAATTTCTTTAGGGCACTCTGGACATGGCTTCCTCTGTACCTGGAGAATGTAAGCAATAATAACAGGTGGCTACAGCTGAAAAGAGCATCCCCCAGAATTCCTGGGCACTGCGCTTCCCTTGTTCCTGTTTACGAAACCAGATTTCCGATTAACTTCAGCCCATCTTCAACCCCTGGCTCCTGTTTCTTGCCTTTGTTTTCTTTAATGAGGCTTTATGCTCAAGTCTGTGTCCAATCTTCAGTCCCATGAGCACAGACGCTTTCTCTGAGCCAGCTCTATCCCTGGATCTTGGTTCTAGCCTGGCCTTGCCTTTGTTCTCAGCTCTGCTCTATACCCTCCTAGCATCCCACCCTCTCCAATATGCCCACCTTCCACCAACCTCACATCTATCTCCCTATCCCTTCCCCAGGACTTGGGCTCATGCCTGCCCACATCTGATGTGAGCTCCTAGTTCCTGTTCAGCTGAAGCTGGCTCAGCTCCCTACCCAGCTGTGTGACAGCCAGAGGGCTGCCAAGTCTCAAGGTAAGGCCCCAGAAGAGCCGAGGAACCATTCTTCTTCCAAAATTCTTACAAAATACATAAGGGAGTCCCAATAGCCTTGCCAGAGTCAAAGAGAATTCACATCTCTACAGCCAGCTCTCTAAATCTCTGTTCTTCATCCCACCACATTGTACACACAGCCAGAGAAAGCAAGGGCTTCCCTTAGCAATCCAGACTGACCCTGCACCCCCAATCTCAGTCACTAACCCTAAAAGCCATAATGTCTTCAAATTTTTAATGGTACAGGTTCACAATGAATGGAAAGGTGATGGCGTTATATTTAAATGTCAAATAAACGTGCCGTATTTCTCTTACTGAGAACTATTGAGGATTGAGGTGATATCATTGATTAAAATTTATACCAGAAACAACGCTAGTTTCTGAAAACGTAGTTCTACTGGAAGTAAAGTATATGCTTAAAAAAGAAAAAGAAAAAAGAAAAGAGGAAGGGAAGGGAGAAGAGGGGAAGAAAAAGAAAGTGACAGGTCTTGGAGCAGCAAAACCTACTAGGAAAGCTTGGAGAATTTTTCCCTCATTATACAATTAACACACGGAGATTAATAAAAAATTTTGAAAAAAAAACAGAGGCAATTTTTAAAACTACTCCACCACCACAATACATTTGAATTTTATGTTTTCTTCATCTTTATGCTATATCTGTCTTATAATATAAATCATAAGTATTTCATTTTATTGTATACTCAAATATGAATTTTTTATTATTTTATAAGCATATGATGTTTACATAATCATTATGATCGTTATTTGAATGGTTGCATCCTATTCCACAGATTCCAAAGACTGATCAAACGGTTTTACCTACTGGTTACCAATTACCTAGCTAATAAATTGGATATTTAGGTTGTTTCTAATACTTTCCTGTTTTAAGTAACACTGCTAGTAATAACTTTAGACAATTTTTCAACATTTAGAATGTTGTTTTAGGCTACGTGGATTAATGAGAAAGGGTATAAACACTTTGATGGTGCCTAATCTACGTTCCTAAATATCTTTCAGAATGAATGAATTTTAACAAACTTACAGAAAAAAAGTTTGATTTTATTGGACTCTCAAAATTAACATTGACATTTAAAAATTATTTTTACTCAAATAACTCATTTTTACTTTAAGTTAGCTTTCTTTGATTTGTATAGAGAATGAAAAAAAATCATACTTTAATTCTTGTGTATAATTTAAATGCTGTTGTAGGCAGAGAGAGCACTAAAGGAATCGCAGACACTTACCACAGGATTGCTTCCCTAAATGTTAAATAGATTTTACCAAAAGTTAAAATTCGGAATGTTCTTCAGTTTGAAAACCCGAGATCTGAATTATCGTTCTTGCTTCTCTATTTAATTTAGCATCATTTTATAAAGTGCTGGTTGATCTTGAAAGTGTTATATTTGATATTTTTTTTGTAGCAGAAGGAGAAAGAATAATATATTAGAAGCACCACCATTGTAGATTTGTAACAATGGGCTTGTCTTACAGGAGGGTGAGTGAGGCAACTTATATCTCATCACTCTGGTCTTATAATCAATATTCACTTTGAGGCATTCGTTTTACTGTATCTTTTGCCTCCCTCTCCATGTATAAAGTGTTTACTTATATGGTTTCCTTTAAAATAAAAAAATTTTTAAAATTATTCTGAGAATAGGCACTTGCCACCCAAAGTCAGTCACTTGGCAATAGTAAAGAACAGGAGATGCTGAGGGAGAGAGTGAGAGAAAGGATCAGAGAGAGGCGGGCTTACCAACAGAGCTACACAGAATTATCAGGACATATGAACGACGAGAAGATGCATTTCTAAAATTTTGCCTTAAAGAATATGAAACATCAATAGTAAGGGCTGGAAGTAATCGGCAGTGCCCTTGAGCAGGTAAAGAGAAGGGAGGGGGAGAGGGCAAGGAAAATGGAAGGCTCAGATAAACAGTAGCCACTCCATGTTCCTGTAATTAATTGCAAGCCAACCAGAATCTCAACCACACACCTTGAGCCAAGTAAAGTAACAAAGTGTACGCAATGTCCTAAACCTCCTGTGAACCTCTGGTGAGGCCGGGGCTTAGTGCTTTCCCAAAATGATCTGTAGATGCACAGAAGCAACACATGCAACCTTCTGTCAACAAATAGAGCCATGAAAACAGCACCGGCCTTTATGCCCACTGGCCTATGTTCTCGAAAAAGTCAACGAGGAACTAAAAGCAAACAAGCACCATGCCAAAAAAAATTAAGTAACAGGCTTTTGACACATTTTATGACTTCCCGTATTTTGTATGTTTTTAAGAGAGGAATTTATGCTTGTTCATTAAAAAATGATTCATTGTTTTCCAACAATAAAATTTTTTTAAAATGTGGTATATTCATTTAATGGAATATTTAAAATCTTTAAAATACATAATGACATGGGAAGATTTTTTTATGCATTTTCAAGTAAAAAAGAACTATTATAAACCAGCGGAAATTGTTATATTACATTTTTTAAATGGGTAAAACCATGAGGCTCATACAGATAGAAAATAAACACATGTCAAAAATTTTATGTAACTCATTATTAGTTAGTAAATGAGAGAAACAAGCATAGGTTACAACCAATTCAAAGGAGAAATTAAAGAACTGAAAATTTACATGGAACAAATGAATGTTGAAATAAATTTACAAATGAACACAAAACTGGCTTTTTCCTGGGGATGCAGAGGGAGATTGTGTCTCCAATGGACAGAGTCATTTGAAGGTCCAGAGACAAGAAATATTTGCATTTGCGGTAATTTGTCAGTAATCCACAAATTACAGAGATGAAAATAACCTAATGAAAGACAAAGTCCACATCCCTATAGCAGTGTTTCTCAATCTTTTTTAGATTATTGCCTGCCTAAGAATATTTTTTTCAGATATTTTAACCTAATCTCCCCTACTTGGTGTCCTCAAAATTAAATACTAAGCTATAAGATTTTGTTGGGTAGAGTTGAACTTTGGAGGGCCACAAACCGTTATAATTGCTGTGATGCTTTTCTGCCCCTCAGATCAAATTTTTGTCCCCTTTGGGGCAATTGAAAGTCCATGTTGTTTAGGACAGACAATCCCCAGAGTCCACTGGAAGGAATGTCTAGTGATCTCTGTAGCCTGTTGCAGAGTTTTAAATTACCTTCACAATACATTACAATGATGTCATTCTTTAAAGCCACTATATATGTGTGTGTTGGCCGGGCGGTAGGAGGGGAGGGGGTAGGTGTTAAAGTGTATAGCAGGAATCCACAAACTACAGCTTACAGGCAGAATCCAATCTGCCCATTTTGTAAACATAGCTTTATTGGTGACACACAGCCACACACACCGTTTCTAATTGTCTCCTGTGTTCTGTGGCTGCTTTCACACCCCAACAGCAGACTTGAGCGGTTGCGACAGAGGCCAGAGGATCCACAGGCCTCAGATATTTATTATTTGTCCATTGACAGAAAATGTTTGCCAATCTCTGGTTTATACTAATCTGTTGATATATATTATCTCTAGTTAATAAGAAAATAAATTAAAAATAAAATCTGTTTTCTATAAATGTTTTACTAATTCATGACACAAAAACTCAAAATTGTTACTCATCAATTGTATGCACAGCACTCGAAGGATAGAATTATACAACACGGGTCCTGCCCTGTAAAAAGCTTCTAATTTCATGTTGCTGGGATAAAGTGATATGTTCGCTTCCAGAGTTGCATTCTTTCGCTGAAGTAAACTAAAAATAGAAGTCGATGGGGACTACTAGAGGGAAAAGATAATATTTGTAGATATGACCCAGGTCAGTGTCAACTTCTAGGTTAGACTTTGGCCTTCTCAGTCTTAAATAATAAAGGAAAATCAGATTTAATAGTTCATCATGACTGAAGTATGTGCTTCAAATTATTATAAAAATAATAAAGTGTGTGCTTGTTCTCAACTTCTAGAGAACAGTATTTTCTCTCCATTCAGATTTTACACTCATTGAGGTCATGAAATTCAAAGTTACCCTAAAAACCACTGAGAAGATGTCTTCTAGATAGGTAATATTTCAAGACTTAGGCTGCCCTGATTCACATAAATTTCTAATCTTTTCCTGTCCACATTTCAAGATATCATTGCTTAACAGAGCATCTCAAAGTATGTGTGGCATTCTTTTCTGTTCATTCTCTCCAGCTTCCAGAAGCTTACTTTCCCAGGGACTTAACCTTGCATGGGTCTCTTTAATACATGAATGACAATATCTTTGTTCCCATTATAATAGAATTCAACCAGCCACCTTGTATATACAAGAAGCTTGTATATCTAAAACCCTCAAAACCCAGATTTTTCTCATTGCTTAATTCTAGAAATTTGAGAACAGTGTCCTCCAAACCAACATATTTACAGAATAAGAATTTTACCTATTTGTAAGATTAAAAAGTAAATAGATAAATGAATGAGTCTTGGGGGATCAAAAGAATTAAATTTTTTGATTGAAAATTCTCCAGGAAGTAACTATGAAATCACCATTAAATCCAAATCAACTCAATAATTGGTCTGGACCTAATATATCAGCCTTTCCCAACCATGTTGTCATAAAACACTAATGTGCTCCAGTCAATTGTGTTGTGTCTCCAGTAATCTGTCTCTAATCAAGACGAAAGTACTGAAGTTTCCAAGTTACTTACTACTGTCAGAAATGAAAAATGATTCAAGAGGACCCCTATACTAACCATTCTCACTCACTTACCTTCTAATACATGTTACTGAATGAGCAAGAAAGAAGACATGAAGGTCAATAATACTCTTATAGAGGTGCCTGGCATGTGAACAATATCTGTCATTTATATCATGGTGAACAAACGAGGTTCAAACTTACAGTTGAATGGAAAGAATCAATGGGGAAAGAGAAAAATGGTGGAAGAGGGAAAGACAGAGGATGAGGGGGTGAAGAAGCAAGACAAGAACAACAATTGTGGAATGAGAAAAGAGAAGAGCCCCAGTGGAACAAAGCAAAAAGAATCAAAAACCAGGAGAGAGTGGCTAATGGAAACCACAGGAGCAAAGTCTCTGGAAAAAACACGGTGGAGTGGGCAGCATTAATTCCTGCTGAGAAATTAAGTAACCTTGCTGATGTGAGGCGATCAGATGCCCTTAGGCTGACATTAAAGCTTGAATTTAAGAAAGAGTTAAAGGAGGGGAGCTAGAGCATCTGTAGACTCTCTTCCTTGCGAGGCGTGGCCTTGCTGAAAAAGAGACAGAGAGGGCGGTGTTGAGAGGACAGTACGCGAAGGCAGTCACTTTTAAGAATTGGAGAGACCTGAGTATGTGTAGAGAGGCTCCAAACAAACAAACAAGGAGAGTTTAAAAACTATCTTACAGGGAGGAAATACCCAATGGAACAAGGTTCTATTCCCAGAAAGGGTGGAAGGGGAGAGGATCATGAACAAGGTTTGGCCTTGAACAGGAAAAGACACATCTCTTCCTCATAAACTGGAAAAGGGGAGGTGAGAGGGTATGTATTTGGAGTTCCACTTCTTGTGGACAGAATGCCACAAGATTCACATCCTATAGACCTGAAAAAAGTCATCCATGGAGTGGGAAGAGGACACTGTAGAAAATGAATGGCTGTGTAGAACATGGGAGAGGAAGACGACAAGAAACAGGTAAAATCCGTGCCCCAGCCCCTCACCCCACCCCCAGGGCCCTGTACACATTTTCCAGAAGAAAGGAAGGAGGAGCTAACAAAGGCATTGGAGAGAAAATGGTCACAGTACTGGGAAGAAAGCTGCATTGCAACAGAAGCCATGGGGAGAACACTTAAAGGAAAAACTAAACAGGAAAAGGAAGGAGCTGATCAATGGAAGGCAAAACCGCAAAGAACTTTGAAAGATAATTACAGAGGAAACTTCACTAGACTTGGCAACAAGGAAGTTATTAATAACGAGATTTTCTATAATGGAAAAGATGAGACCAGATCTCATGGAGGGGTAGTGATGAACTGAAGGCAGTTATGGGACCATTCCACCTTTTCAGGAATTTTAGAAGTGAACAATTCTAAATTGTTCTGGGGTAACAGTCTGAGGAGATGGGATACTTCGTATGTGAAAGAAAAGAACACATATTCGTGTGTATGTGGCGGGACTGGGGGTATGTGTTGAGTGCCACTGTAACTCGACAACTCAGCTACCTTACGGAGTTATTGTAAGAATTAAATAAAACACCTTGTCAACTGAAAACCACCATACTAATATGAAGTGTTATTTTCATTATATACGGATTCTCATTTATTGAAGGTACAAAACATGTTTCTTGCCATTCAAAATTCCATTTAGTGTTTTATAGGAATGCAGTCATGAATCAATAAACTTTATCATCAGAGCTCTTTCCTCGTAGCCACTAAAATTCTTGACAGCTCTGAAAGATGAAATCTCCAGACAAATGAAACCAGCAGCTGCCATCTCAGAACCTCAGCAGAGAAAGATGGAAAAATTACATTATGCTGATTTCTATGGTCCTCAGACAACTGCAGGTTATGGGGACAAAATACTGACTTTGGGAATTAGCTTGCTTTTTCATGCTGGCTTTCAGATCTGTTGCTAATTTAGTAAAACCCATATTTCTGCTGGGCAAGACCTAGGAAAGTCTTAGGTCAAGTTTTTAAAGCCAAGCTTTTTATCACACTCTGACAGCTGGGAAAATGATGTCTGGAAAATGCCATTATCAAGAATAAGTGGTGTGTTTTGCTTTGGGCTCTTCGGCCTGAGGTTTTCTGCACATCTGAAAAACCCCAAAGGAGCTAAGCAGTTTGCAGCTAACAGCTAGTAAAGTAATTAAATTGTGTATTTGCCAAAATAAATAAAATTCATTAATTAGTAGGATTGCATATTTTGGCCTAATATTTCAGCCATAAGTTTTTTTTGTAAGAGTAGGTTCTCAAACTAGCAACTCTTGATATGAAATCAGTGGGCCTTTGGAACAGAACAACCTTCCTGTTTTGCTGCTGTTTTATATATTTGCAAGCAAGTAATTTAACCTACCTGAATGTTAATTTCTTCACATAAAATGTAGATAAGAATTACAGTCAGGTGTCCCTTAACGACAAGGGTATGTTCTGAGAAATGCACTGTTAAGCCGTATTTCATCATTGTGTGAACACACACAAACGTAAATGGTATACATAGCCTACTACACACCTAGCCTAGGTGGTCTGTTACCGTATAGATACCGCAGGCAACTGTACACAGTGGTAAGTATTTGTGTACCTAAACAAATATAAACAAAGAAAGGCATAATAAAATACAGTATAAAAGATCAAAAGTGGCACGCCTATGTAGGGCACTGACTATGAATGGAGAGTGCAGGAAGTTGCTCTGGGTAAGTGAGTGAGTGGTGAGTGAATGTGTAGGCCTAGGACATTACTGTACACTACTGCAGACTTTATGAAAACTCTATACTTAGGCTCCACTCAATTTATTTGGAAAAATCTTTCTTCAACAATAAATTGGCCTTAGCTTATTGTGACTTTTTAATTTTACAAACATTGAACAATTTTTAACTTTTTGACTTCGTTGTAATAACACTTAGCTTAAAATACAAACCCACTGTACAGTGGTACAAAAATATTTTCTTTGTTTATATTCTCACTCTGTGTTTTTTCTATTTTTAAAACTTTTTATTTTTTATTTGTTACTTTTAAAACTTGTTTTTGTTAAAAACTAAGACACAGACACATACATTAGCCTAGGCTTACACAGTACTGGGATCATCAAGATGTCACTAGGTGATAAAAATTTTTCAGCTCTACTACAGGCTTATAGGACTGTCCCCTTAAATGCAATCTGTTGTTGACTGAAATGTCACTGTGTGGCCAAATGGCTGCTTTTGTAAAGAGGAATATTTGCACCTTTGTTCAGCGCAGTGAGCACTGGGAGTATCATCCTTGTCTTCATAGAGCTTTGGATGTTCAAAATGCAAGATTACTGAAATAGTGTTTGCAGCTCTTAAACAATGAAAACGTGGCACTCAGAGATTAGCTATAGGTTTTGAAACAGCGCATCTGTGGAAAACGCGGCATTAGAACAGAGGCCACCACAAGTGAGATGGGATACACAATGGACTCCTACTGTAGGTCTCTCTGGGAGAAGGCGAGGACAAGATGGAATGTGGAATCGAGAAGATTGAATGTTATTTTAGTGCATTTGTCATCACCCTGGAAATGCACTGGGTTTTGCAGATTTTGAAAGAGTTTTCATGCTTATTTAAATATTGATTTAAATAATCCATGTCTCTTTACTCCTTTTAGTACAAATCAATATACAGTTTGTTGAAGTTGTATCTTCAGAATCATAAATGAAGATAACTTTATTTCAACCCTTATTAATTTAAGTAAGGCAGCTTCAAGTTGGAAGCCTTACATAAAACGATCAAATGTAATACTTGGCTGTCTCATACGTCTAGTGAATTTCCTGGGCTGTCAACCCCCCAAAAAAAATCTGGTTTGAGCGAAAAGATGTTTAGTAAGGAACGAGGACATTCCTCTATGCCAGTCTTACATAAGAATCACATTGGCAGCAATTCTTCCAAGACATTCTCATCACATGCTGCTATCTGGTAAAGACAGGAACAGTGCAGCAAACTGCAGAAGAGCAATGAGTCACAGGCAGTACCTGCCACATGCCTTATCCTCAAGGTAAATGCATGTCATGAGACAAGGCCACAGAATCCCTAAATAGTCTGAGCCTGTCACTTGGTACCCAAAATAATTATTCAAGAAATAATTGTTTCTAAAGGGACAAATTACCCCATCAGCATAAAATGACACTGTCATGAGACTGTTGGATGTCTTTCTTTTAAATAATCTCGTGGTAATCACTCTGACATGAAAATTATAAATTAAAATGACATCAGTTAAAGGGAGTCAGGAATAGTTTCCTAAATCTCTTCTCGCTTCCAGTCTAGGTTTGAAATACTTCCCACAGAAGGACCGCAGTAGGAGCTGGTAAAGAGAATCCAAGGGAATCAACTATGAGGAAAACTGAAAAGCAAGTGCTTCAGAAAGACCAGAAAGACTGGAGGCTTCCCATGGGGAGAAATCAGGAGAAGCAGCTCCAGTGCTCAGATTTTCATGCACATACCTTCTAGAGAGCCGCGTCCTGTTACAGAGCACATCAAAGGGATGACTGAACATAGAACTTTAAACACAGGTGAGGATGAACTAACCTGAAGTTTGCAAGGTGTATTAGTTTCCTGGAGCTGCCATAACAAATGACCACCCACTGGGTGGCCTAAAGTAGCAGAAATTTAGTGACTTGAAGTTCTGGAAGCTAAAAGTCCAAAACCAGGAGGTTAGCAGGCTTGGACCCTCTTAGAAGTTCTGAGACAGAATCTGCACTATGTCTCTCTCCTAGCTTCTGGTGGTTGCTGGCAATTCTTGGTGCTCTTTGACTTGTAGGTGCCTCAGTGTAATCTCTGCCCACATTGTCACACGGTGCCCTTTTTGTGTCTGTCCAAATTTCCTTCTTTTTAGAAGGATACTGGTCACCGAATTAAGGTCTACCATAATCCCACATGACCACGTCTTAACTTGTTTACATCTGAAAAACGCTATTTCTAAGTAAGATTACATTCACGGTACCAGGGGTAAGGATTTGAACATGTATTGTTAGGGTTTGGGGACACAATTCAACCCACAACACTAGGTCTCTCAGAAGAGAGTTAGTTGTATACCACCACAATGATCTGGAACTTTCTGGCACAATGCGAGGAAACCACAAAATGGTTAAAAGCTAAAGGCAATCTTAGCAATCACCAAACCTAACCATCTTACTTCATAGATGATTAATGCATCTTCCCAAAGCCGCGGTTTGTAACCAGGGTGCAGAATCTATCGTAAGGGATAAGGCAAGTAAATGATTATTTTTTATAAACACTAAGTAGTGAGGATGATTCACTTTCCCTGTGCACAAGGATAGATGAACAGCTGTGCCCTTAATGCCCTTACTCACACTCACTTGTATTTTTCGTGTTGGAGAGACAAGAGGGACAGATACAGCTAGAAATGCTGAGAATTGTCTGTAATCCACATGCATCTTACCTCTGCTTCCAAGAAAGCATATCAAGCATGAGAAGGTCATCCAGATGGGTATCCCAGTACATAAATGGCTAAAAATTCGCATTCTGAAAAAAATACTTTAGCAGGCAAAGACTGTGTGAGGCACCCATGCACTGCCCAGTTTCTGGACAGGTACAGAAGAAACAGAAAGGGGAACTTGAGAGAAATATTCAAACAGTATACATAGTAGAGCACAAACTCAAACAAGGTGGCTTAGACAGGGTTGAAATGGAGAGCACAGAAAATGAGTAAAACGTAGAATCAAAGGGAAATCTTCAGAAGGCGCCACTGAAGACCCTACCCAGAGACAAAATGACTGTCTTCAGTCCTCTACCTTCTAGCAGGAGGAAAAGAAAGGTAAAGAACAATCTGCACCTTTGCCCTGCTCACCTGAGAGGCACTATAGCAAAGCAGCTATGACTAAAGTTGTCCACTCTAGGAATTATATCAGTTCTGCTTCCTGAAGCCTGTGTGACCTCAAGCAAGTTACTTTAACTCTCTGTGCCTTGTTTTTCCCATTTATAAAATGAGAATAGTAATAGTAACTGAGGTTGTCTTAAGGATAAGGTTAATAGACGTAAAAGGCTTAGAAAAATTTCTGGCACATAGTAAACACTCAATAAATACTAGCTACTATTTTTATAGTGTTTGTGAGGATCAAATAAGACATTTATAATTTCTGAAAGCTATAAAATTGACATTGTTATATCAGTAATAAAGAGAATGATATCTTCCTTAAATCAGATTATTCTATACTTGACAAATATTTATGAGGGTCTTTTGACATATTTTCTTGAATTTAAACTCAGCTATACAAGATAAATATTACTTTTTGAAATTCATATAGGCAATTTTAAAAATTTTAAATTATTTAATATATTGGCCAATGCATAGGTATAGACTCATTATTCTGGAGTCTTGGAGTCTTTCTAAATGCTCTCTAAATTCACCATATATGGGTAAAAATCACATTAGACTGGTAACAAGAGTTCACGGTTTAAATTCTAGCCCTGCTATAAACAAAGGGAATGCCTTTAGGCAAGTTATCCGGCCTCTCAAAACCATAGTCTCCTTATACATAAAATTTCCAGATGGGAGCAGATCATCTGTAAGGCCACAAACAATTATAAAATCCCATGAGTTGTAAGTTAGGACAAACATCATTATCCTTGTTTGCTTTGGAATACATTTTAAAGGACTTATCTGAAGTCAGACATTTCAAATTTCAAACAAACAGAAAACACCATTCTCCTGGCTCCCAGATGGAAACTTTCAGTTCACTGAATCTCCAACTTTTGAAATCAAGATGCCATAGAACTCCTTTACTATGTTAAAATATTGAAAAGAAAAATAATGGAAGAAAAATAAACTCACAATTCTCAGCAAGTTAACACCACCTGAAAACACCTTTCCTGTTTTAATCTTTTCTCAGGCAAAAGGATACTTCGACTAGCTTGGCAGAAGCAAGGTCAAAAAATTTTCCAAAGGTAGATAAAGCCAACTTATCCTACTCATGTAGACTGAAACCAACAAACTAATTTTGCTGCTAGCCTGCATTGGTCCCAACACTGCCCGATTTTAAGAAAACTGCAATGGCCACCAGTACATCACTCTACCTGTGCCTCTCCAGTGTATTTCACACTACCTGACAAAAGTCAGCAGGAGGGACAGTGACATGGTTTGGCTGTGTCCCCACCCGAATCTCATCTTCAACTGTAGCTCCCATAATTCCCACATGTTGTGGGTTGGACCAAGTGGCAGGTCACTGGATCATGGGGGCGGGTACTTCCCATGCTGTTCTCATGATAGTGAATAAGTCTCACCAGGCCTGATGGTTTCATAAAGGAGAGTTCCCCTGCACACACTCTCTTGCCTGCCACCATGTAAGATATGACTTTGTTCTTCGCCCATCTTCCACCATGACTGTGAGTTCTTCCCAGCAATGTGGAACTGTGAGTCAATTAAACCTCTTTCCTTTATAAATTACCCAGTCTTGGGTATGCATTTATTAGCAGTATGAGAACAGATTAATACAGTAAACTGATGCCAGAAGTGTGGTGCTGTTATATAGATACCAGAAAGTGTCAAAGTGACTTTGGAACTGGGGAATAGAAAGAGGTTGGAACAGTTTGGAGGGCTCAGAAGAAGATACGAAAATGTGGGAAAGTTTGGAACTCCCTAGAGACTTGTTAAATGGCTTTGATCAAAATGCTGATAGTGATATGGACAATGAAGTCCAGGCTGAGGTGGTCTCAGACGGAGATGAAGAACTTCTTGGGAACTAGAGTAAAGGTCACTCTTACAATGCAAACAGATTAGTGACATTTTGCCCCTGACCTAAAGATCTGAAGAACTTTGAACTTGAGAGAGATAATTTAGGGTATCTGGAGGAAGAAATTTCTTTTTTTTTTTTTTTGTTTCTGAGACGGAGTTTCGCTCTTGTTACCCAGGCTGGAGTGCAATGGCGCGATCTCGGCTCACCGCAACCTCCGCCTCCTGGGTTCGGGCAATTCTCCTGCCTCAGCCTCCTGAGTAGCTGGGATTACAGGCACGCGCCACCATGCCCAGCTAATTTTTTGTATTTTTAGTGGAGACGGGGTTTCCCCATGTTGACCAGTATGGTCTCGATCTCTTGACCTCGTGATCCACCCGCCTCGGCCTCCCAAAGTGCTGGGATTACAGGCTTGAGCCACCGCGCCCGGCTGGAGGAAGAAATTTCTAAGCAGCAAAGGGTTCAAGAGGAAGCAGAGCATAAAAGTTTGGGAAATTAGCAGCCTGATGACACAGTAGAAAAGAAAAACCCATTTTCTGGGGAGAAATTCAAGCCAGCAGCAGAAACCTGCATAAATAACAGGGAGCCAAAAATGTTAATCATCAAGATAATGGGTAAAATGTCTCCAGGGCATGTCAGAGGCCTTCACAACAGCCCCTCCCATCACAGACCCAGAGGCCTAGAAGGAAAAAGGGGTTTTATGGGATGGGCCCAGGGCTCCCCTGCTCTGTGCAGCCTAGGAACTTAGTGCCCTGCATCCCAGCCACTCCAGCTTCAGTTAAAAGGAGCCGAGGTACAGCTTAGGCTGTTGCTTCAGAGGATGCAAGCCCCACACCTCGGCAGCTTCCACGTGGTGCTGAGACTGCAAATGCACAGAAGACAAGAATTAAGGTTTGGGGACCTTCACCTAGATTTCAGAGGATGTATGGAAATGCCTAGATGTCCAGGCAGAAGTTTGCTGCAGGGGTTGGGCTCTCATGGTGAACCTCTGCTAGGGCAGTGCAGAAGGGAAATGTGGGGTTGGATCTCCCACACAGATTCCGCACTGGGGCACTGCCTGGTGGAGCTGTGAGAAGAGGGCCACTGTCCTCCGGAGCCTGGAATGGTACATCCAACAACAGCTTGCACCGTATGCCTGGAAAAGCCACGCACGTTCGATGCCATCCCCTGAAAGTAGCCATGAGGGAGGCTGTAACCTGCAAAGCCACAGGGGTGGAGCTGTCTAGGACCATGGGAACCCACCTCTTGCATCAACATGACCCAGATGTGAGATATGGAGTCAAAGGAGATCATTTGAAGCTTTAAGATTTGACTGCCCCGTTGGGTTTCAGACTTGCATGGGGCCTGCAGTCCTTCATTTTGGTCAATTTTTCCCATTTTTAATGGATGTGTTTACCCATTGCCTGTACCTCCATTGTATCTAGGAAGTAACTAACTTGCATTTGATTTTACAGGCTCATACTTGGAAGAGACTTGCCTTGTGTCAGATAAGACTTTGGACCGTGGACTTGTGAGTTAATGCTGAAATGAGTTAAGACTCTGGGGGGCTGTTGAGAAGGCATGATTGAAATGTGAGGGCATGAGATTTGGGAGGGGCCAGGGGCAGAATGATATGGTTTGGCTGTGTTCCCACCCAAATCTCATCTTCAGTTGTAGCTCCCATAATTCCCATGTGTTATCAGAGGGACCCAGTGGGAGGTAATTAAATCATGGGAGCAAGTATTTCGCATGCTGTTGTGGTGATAGTGTATAAGTCTCACAAAATCTGATGGTTTTATAAAGGACAGTTCCCTTGCACATGCGCTTTTGCCTGACGCTATGTAAGATGTGACTTTGCTCTTCATTCACCCACAGCCTTGATTGTGAGGCCTCCCCAGCCATGTGGAACTGTGACCCAGTTAAACCTATTTCGTATATAAAATACCCAGTTATGGGTATGTCTTTATCAGCAGTGTGAGAACAGACTAATATCAACAGTATACTGGTAAATGATAAAAATGAACAGAAAGGATATTAAAGTCAATTATTTTCTTAGTGGTTATATTAATGTCAGACAAAGTAGACTTCTAGACAAGAAATATTACCAGAGATAAAGAAGGACATTCCATGATGATAAACGGGTCAATTTATTAAGAATATATGGCAATCTTAAATATATATGCACCCAATAACAGATATTTAAACTGCATGAAGCAAAAACTCACAGAACTAAAGAGAAAAAGAGACAAATCCATAGTTTGAGATTTTTAACCACTCTTCTTCCATCATTAATACAACAAATAGAGAAAATCAATAAGGATACTGAAGATTTGCTTACTGCTATCAACCTATCAACCAACTTTATCTTTCTGATATTTATATAACAACCAAAACTTGCATAAAATACTTTTTTCAAAGGCACATGAAACAATTATCTAGCAGGACCATGTGATGAGGCATAAGTCAAATCTCAAAAATTTCAAAGAGCTTAATCATACAGAATATTACCATGACCATAACAGAGTTAAGACAGAAATCAGTTACCACAAGATACGTGAAAAACCTCAGAATTTGGAAATTAAGAAACCTACTTCTAAATAATCTATTAGTCAAACAAGCAATCTAAATATAAATTAGAATATAACTCAAGCAAAATGTCAATGAAATCAAACTTTGTGGAATGCAGTCAAAATTGCACTTAGAGGGCAATTTCTAGCTTTAAATGCTTATATTAGAAAATAAGAACGATTTTTAAAGAATGTTCTCAGCTTCTACATAAAGAAGCTGGAAAAAGAAAAGCTAATTAAATTTAAATGAATTAGGAAAAAGAAAACATTAAAGAAGGGAATAAAATGAGAAACGGGCAATGGACAAAATAAAAGAGCTAAAAAAATATATATTTTGAAAAAAAATTTAAAGTGATAAACCCTGTGAAGACTGGTCAAGAAAAAGAAAGAAAAAAGCTTCACAAATTACCAATATCAGGAATAGAGTAGGGACATTATAACAGACCCTATAGACCTCAAAAGACTAATAAGGGAATATGAAAAATGTTATGCTGATTAATTTGTCAATTTAGATAAAATGGGGAAAATCCACTAAAAATACAAATTATGAAAAATGATGTAAGAAGTAATAAAACATATGAATAGCCCTATAATTGTTAATGTTTAACTTATTTAAATTTTTCCACAAAGAAACGTCAAGGTGAAGATGGTCCCACTGATAACTTCTAGCAAACATTTAAGGAAGAATAAATATCAACTTTATACAAGCTCTTTCAGAAAATAAAGTAGCAGGAAATTTCCTAATGCATTTTATGACAAAAAGATAAACCTGGTGTTAAAACCTGACAAGGACATTACAAGAAAAGTATGTAACAAAAACGCTCTTGAATAAAAATACAAGACTCTTCAACAAAATACTAGTAAATCAAATCTAGTTATATAGAGAGTATAGTACATCATGACCAGTAGGCTCTTTCCTCTGAAGGCAAAATTAGTTTAACAATCAAAATTCAATCAATGTGTGTAGGCCAGATGTGGTGGCTCACACCTGTAATCCCAGTACTGTGGGTGGCAAGGAGGGCAGATCTCTTAAGCACAGGAGTTTGAGACCAGTCTGAGAAACATGGAGAAATCCTGTCTCTACAAAAAATACAAAAATTATCCAGGTGTAGTGGCATGTGCCTGTAGTTCAATTTACTTGTGAGGCTGAGGTAGGGGGATCACCTGAGCCTGGGAAGGTCAAAGGTGCAGTGAGCCATGATTGCACCACTACAACCCAGCCCAGGTGACAGAGTGGGACCCAATCTCAAAAAAGAAAAAAAAATACAGTCAACACATCAATTAAAATTAAGGCTATTCAGATAGAAATAATTTAATAAATATTCATTAGAAGCCAAATGTGAGGATAAACTTGAGAAAACACACCATCAAAGTTAAGAGTGTTTTGAAGTCTGTTGGAAAACTTACAGAAGAGATTAGGAAAAGGAAGGGGGACTCCTCATACTGGATTGTCTTTTTTCATTGGAGGGTGCAATATAGAGGTTTATAGTTATTGGATACAGATTGCAATGTACAGGCTAAAATGTCTACATAAAAGACAATCAGTAAAACTTTATAATTCAAAAATAAATCGGCATCCTTTTCAGTGTCAGTAGGCTATGCATTAATCAGTACATCAATAATCTGAGGAACTCATGACAAGATTCTTAACTCAGGGAGAAGATGTCACCATGAATCAAAAGGCTTTTTCAAGGCAGATTGATTTGAAAGCCTGTTTTCTTTTAAAGTAAACTATCAAATTGACCTCTGGTTTTCATTTCTCCTTTTTGAGCAAAAATATTCCCATAGAAGCACTGATGATCAATGTCTGCTTAGGTTACAGTGATAGATTTGCTTCATTCCTTGGTGCTAGGAAAGCTCATTCCCAGGAAGTTGTCTCCCTCAGTGGGGGCAAAGAACCTTGCTATTGCAGGTAAGGCAGTTTGCCAGGAATGTAAGTTATCAACATGAGACTACATACTATTCTTTTTTTTTTTTTTTTTTTTTTTTGGTGAAAAAGTGTTTTGCTCTTATTACCCAGGCTGGAGTGCAATGGCGCGATCTCGGCTCACCACAACCTCCGCCTCCTGGGTTCAGGCAATTCTCCTGCCTCAGCCTCCTGAGTAGCTGGGATTACAGGCACGCGCCACCATGCCCAGCTAATTTTTTGTAGTTTTTAGTAGAGACGGGATTTCACCATGTTGACCAGGATGGTCTCAATCTGTTGACCTCATGATCCACCCGCCTCGGCCTCCCAAAGTGCTGGGATTACAGGCGTGAGCCACCACGCCCGGCTACATACTATTCTTTTAATGAGTCATCATCAGTAGCTGGGTGACCATAATTCTGGCTTTAGACATTGATCTAAAGAAAGCAGAAATGAAAATAATGAGTAACTTAACAGCCAGGAAAACAACAACTATGTTTATGGTTATGGTTATAATAATAACAACTTGAAGACTGGAACAAAATAAAGAACTTAGTTCTGAGTGTAACCAACTAAATAAGATATCAGTTTACAGCTGCTCTCACTTGTTGAATCAGCTCTAGTCTTTAGAATTTCATGATTTTTGTTTTCTTGGAAGAAGTAAAACAATGAGAGATACACAGTATTAATAATTTAAATAGTGCAAAAAATGCACATAAGGATTATGATTAAAAAGAGAATTTGTATGCCAGAATGGAAAAAGAGAGCCTATGCCATTAGGGAGCCAACTAAAAACATCAAGAAGAAAATCAAATTCAGGTTCTTCTTTAGAGACATGTTATAACCAGGAAATAATCCAGTGTTCAGTCAAAAAAAAAGGGCAAATTTTTAAAACTCAAAAACAATAGTCAGAGCTAGAATCTAATAACAGGTGTACTATAGTTCTCTCCTGAAACATATTTCTCTCTCCAGTCCCTTTTTCCAGCAAAGAAAAATCACAGTGAGACCAATTTGTTTGCCATATAATTTTTAGTCTTTTGTATTTGCCTTGGTTATTTGTATAAAGTACAACAAGAATAGCGATTAGCCATAGAGGCTCCTTTTAACTTAGCTTTGCTTGAACTTTTTTTTATAACAAATTTTGGGTTTTACTTTTCAAAGCCTCTTGAGCCTAAGTAGCGAAGCCAAGGATTCACTATGAGACTGTACTTGTAATACCAGCTCAGATTGGGTGACTTCCCCTCTTCTCGAAGTCCCCAGAATATCCTGAGGTTCCTAAGCCTGAGCAAAAGTAACAGTTTTTACTTGCCGCAAGGTCAGGAACCTTTTAAGGAAATTGTGTAGACAAAGTTTCGGGCCCATATTTTTCTAAGTCTATTAGCTTTATAAAGTCTACTTTAATTCCTCAAAGTAATCTTGTCCTATTTGAAAATATGACATTCTAGCTAAAGCTTTGGAAAAATAACCAGTATTTCTACTTTATCCTGTTACCAAATTAAAAAAAAAAATCTTACTGAGCTTATGCAAATAACTATGTGGTCATAAAACAAGAATGTTCATGAATAGTTTCCAGGTTCTGGATAATTCAAGTAGAGAAAGAAAGGTAAATGTTTCAGTTTTGCTCATAAAAGTATATTTTACCCAACTGCTGTAAAATATGAATAGCTCAAAAGAAAAAAATGTTTTCTTAACTCTGGAAAACAAAATATAAAAAGAATCATCAATGTTTCAAAGAAAAAGTCATAAAACACCACTTTAGTCCTCTATCAGTTTAGTCCCACAAAATTCTTGTTCTGCTTGGTGTTGGGTTAGCAATTTTCATGAATACATCAGTTTTTTTTTTGTTAGAGTTCTGAAGTTTCTGGTCCATTGATCTTAAAGTTATCAGAAATCTGTGTTCAAGAACACTTGTTAGAATCTTTTCAATAAAAAGCATTTTTGGACTATAGCTGATTGCAAATGATTTTAGAGAAGAATTAAAAACATTAACTGTAGATGATAAAAAGTTAGAATAGCCATGGCTAAAATCTGATGCAAGTTTCTAATTGATAAAGGAATGTAGTTATTTCTATTGTATGTAGCATTTTAAGAAAACACAGAATCATGACTAACAGCATTACCTCAGGACCCTTAAACTCTTATAAATTTCATACGACCTTTAGAATCTTTAGAATACTGACATTAATATATTCACACAAATGTAACTTTAGAAAAATTTAACATGATAATCAAAATTATACATAACAACATATTAGATTTTACAACTTTATATACTTTTTGGAACCTTTTTTTTTTTTTTTTTTGAGACGGTCTGGCTCTGTCGCCAGGCTGGAGTGCAGTGGTGTGATCTCAGCTCACTGCAACTTCCACCTCCTGGGTTCAAGCAATTCTCCTGCCTCAGCCTCCTGAGTAGCTGGGACTACAAACGCACACCACCACGCCCAGCTAATTATTGTATTTTTAGTAGAGACGGGGTTTCACCATGTTGGCCAGGATGAGCTCGATCTCTTGACCTTGTGATCCACCTGCATTGGCCTCCCAAAGTGCTGAGATTACAGGCGTGAGCCACCACGCCCGGCCAGAACTTTTATACCGATAGCATACTCATAAATATAACTAATTTTGATCCTGAGGATAACTGCAGGATATCAAAGTTTCAAAACATGTGATCAAAATGTAATCACAGGTCATTGTAAAATAACGTTTATTTATTTAACCAGAGTCAAGTAGACTTTAACAGCAATACAGGAAGTTACATGAATATAAAAACATTAACCCTTTTAAAACTCAGTTTTTCTAAGTAATCAAAGTCCTAGTAAAGACAATATAGAAGTTATCTTGATAAAAAGAAGTTTCAAAAAGAAAGATTACAGGATTAAAAACTGAAATCTCTTGCAATTTTATTAAGAGCAAATCAATACTGGGGACCAAAATTTTTAGTTGTATATTTGTGTATTTTTAATATCAAACTTCATCTTCAGAAAGACATCCATAATTTTCATTTAATTATAGCCAACTTGATCACACACAAAATTTCTTTCATAAATTTTCTTTTCATAAAGTTTATTTTTACTTACTCAGACCATTGACAATATGCTTGGACTTTTTGATTTATCCTGCATTTCCTCTTTCTTAAATAGCTAGCGATTTTACTGCAGGAAAAACACAAGATTCTTTTTCATACAAAATTATTCTCCTTACTTTTTAACTTTCCCTACCAAAAAGGCATCTCCATATCCGTAACTTCCTTTACATCTTTTTCTCTCTCCTATTTACTGGCTCCTTTTAATCTTGTTTCTATTTTGTTCCTAAATCTATATTTTGATGTAATCATTAGGTAACCTCCAAGTTCTATACAATTATTCTTTTTCTCCATAAAAGACACATTTTTATACCTTCTGATAATATTTTCTCATCAAAAACAACCTTACGCCGGGCACGGTGGCTCAAGCCTGTAATCTCAGCACTTTGGGAGGCCGAGGCAGGTGGATCATGAGGTCAAGAGATCGAGACCATCCTGGTCAACATGGTGAAACCCCGTATCTACTAAAAATACAAAAAATTAGCTGGGCATGTGGCCCGTGCCTGTAATCCCAGCTACTCAGGAGGCTGAGGCAGGAGAATTGCCTGAACCCAGGAGGCGGAGGTTGCGGTGAGCCAAGATCGCGCCATTGCACTCCAGCCTGGGTAACAAGAGCGAAACTCCGTCCCAAAAAAAAAAAAAAAAAAAAACCTTACTTTTTTGGTCCTTATTATATAAAGAGTTACATGTATTAATTAGAATTTTAAATCTTAGTAACCTTAAATTTTAGTGAAAACCTAAGAGGCAAGAAATCTTGAATTATCTGTCCCATATCAGTATTTTATAGCTGAGAATGATTTTATAATTTCTAGAAACATGCTTTCTTATAACATAAATATTTACCCTAAGTGGAAATGACCCAGATAGTTAATGATTATTATTTAACATAACTTTGAGATTTCAAATAACATAAAAAATTCCTATAATTTATCCTATTTACATTTACTTATTTAACAATTTACCTAGTTTACTTATGATAGTTAAGATATTAGACAAACATAGTCACCATTTCAAGTTATTTTCCTGTTAACCATTTTTATAGCCTATGAATATAAGGTGTTCACTCAAGAAAGCCTATTAAATATTTGGGTGTTTTGCCAATAACTCAGAAAACACAGCTGTTTTCATTAAACCAACAATATTAAATTAATGTTATTTACCAAAAGATTTATTCAAGTCCTACGAACTTGGAAAATATTTGGGCTTACTTATTTATGAGCACTCATTTATTTATAAGTCAAGTTAGTATGTTGTAGACAATATACAAAGACAGACATGTAAACACACAAATACAGATAAATATTTATTATAGCTTTGAATTTAAAAATTTAGTCATGAGTCAGATAAAACTCACCAGTTTAAAAGGAGAGTTTAGTTAAATTGTGCCTCTTAGAACAGAACAAGTTAATCTGTTCTGCATGGCCAAAGCCCTTACCAAGTTTTAGGGAAAACAGGATAGCAAATTTATATCTCAAAGCATGGAGAAAGAGTTTAATCTTTCCATAAGGCCAGTGAAGTTTTACATCTCCAAAGGACAGCAAAGTCCAACAAGGCATCTAAAGAGCATTATCTAATATTATTTAAAAGGTTTAATCAATTTTACTTCCACTTTAATGAGGATGGCTGAATATATTTCACCAACATGAGTAAAAATTGGGACCATAAGTGGTCCAGCACAGCTTGCAATAAATTATCAATATCACTCATTAGATCTGGTTTAAGAAAATTCATTGGATCTGTATTTTTATGATCTCAGTAGTTTTATTATCATTCTGAATTGTTCCATTTGCTCCTCTTGTTCCAAATTTAAATACATTTCCCCCTTTTGAGAAAAGAAAAGGTGTGCATTGTGAAATTCGAAAAATCTCTGTTTAACAGATGTATGGGAGTTGAAGAAACACGCTGAAAAGAATGATTTCACATAAGGAAGAGTATGAAGGCACAGAATAGAATGAAGAAGAGCATCCAGAGGCAACAGGGAAAGAGCCTCTGAGGTCTTGTCTAATTTAGAAATAATTTCAAATATCCTTTGTTTACCTCTTGATGGGGAAAACATTTTTTTCAGAATTTGTTAGAAGCTTCTAGGTGCTATTGAAAGTAAGTCTCCCATTCAACTTGTCTGATTCTAAACCAATTTGTTTTGAGTAAGACAAGCTATATAGTGGATCAAGTGTGCTAGTTACAAATCTTTCTTCCCAGAGATTTCATGCAGTGGGACAAACAGAGTCTCTTAGGTGTCTCAGATTCCCAAGTCACCTCCAAAGAAGTGGCAGGGTGATCATGGGAAAGATATGATCAGTTTTTATAAATCCTACAGCTGAGCAAAAAGTTATGGTCATTCTTTATAAATCCCACCATCTGGGCAAAATGTTAACAGTGTCGGGGTTTTCCTATGAGACTACTACATGTTATGTACAGTTCATCAGACACCTATGTTCATTTTTGTTTCCCAAGAATCAATTGGCCAAGTGTCTTTTACCTTCAGAGCAAGAGTGTCCTCATGAGATTAAAAAAAAAAAAAAAGAAAAAGAAAAAGAAAAAAGAAAAAAAAAGAAAGAGACTGCTAAAAAAAAAAAAAAAAAAAAAAAAAAGCTTCAAACCTCCAGGGAAACAATTCACAGAGCTCCCATTTTACTATGGCCTAGAACTAAAAAGAACAGCTCTTACCTTGAATTCATGGGAGTAACTCTAATTTTGAGAGAGTGTTTGTACCTCTTAGCCAAGGAAAAAAACCAGCTTCAGTAAACCAGAGCTCTGACCAACATGGAAAGTTTACTGATTCTGGAAGGAGCTCATCTGTAGTACCCAGCAAGGGTATCTGAGTTCAGGAATACAATGGGTCCATTGCCAGGAACAACACAAATGTTGGAAGCCATGTTGAATGGTCTAGGGAGGTCACTGTGAAATCCTACCAGCTATGCCAAAATGTTGACTTAAGTTTGTTGAGTAAGAAATAATTTGATAGTTTTATTGGAAGCCAAATGTGAGGATTGACCTGGGAAGACACATCAACAAAGTTGGGAGTATTCCAGAGTCTGCTACAAATTGGAAAACTTTTATAGGAGTGTTTAGAAAGAATGGGAACTCCTCATACCAAACTGTTATTTTTCATTAGAAAATAGAATACAGAGGTTACAATCATTGGACACAGGTTACAGTATACAGGCTAAAATATCTGCATATAAGACAATAAAACTGTATAATTCAGAAATAAATCAGCATCCTTTTTAGTGTCAGTACATTAATCAGTACATCAACAATTTGAGGAACTCATGATAAGTTGGTTTTTTAACTTAGAGACAGTATGTTTTCATGAACCACAAGACCTTATAAAGGCAACTCAGTTTGAAAGCCTGTTTTCTTTTAAAGAAATCTGTCAAATGTGAACTGTAGGTTATCAAATAGAAAGAGAGTAAGCAAAGGTATCCGTTTGCAGACAATATGATTTAATACTTAGAAAACCCCATAGTCTCTGTCCAAAAGCTTCTAGATCAGATAAACAACTTTGGCAAAGTTTCAGGATACAAAATCAAGGTACAAAAATTAGTAGCATTTATATATACTAACAAAGTACAAACTCAGAGTCAAATCAAGAAAGCAATTCCATTCACCTTAGCCACAAAAAGAATAAAATACCTAGGGATACAGCTAACCAGGGAGGTGAAAGATCTCTACAATGAGAGTTACAAAATACTGCTGAAAGAAATCAGAGACAACAGAAGTGAATGAAAATACATCCCAAACTTATGGATAGGGAGAATCAATGTTGTTAAAATGGCCATACTGACCAAAAAAATTTACATATTCAATGTTATTACTATCAAACTACCAGTGACATTTTGGGAAATTGAGGGAAAAAAACCTGTTCTAAAGTTCATATGGAACAAAAAAGAGCCCAAATAGCCAAAGCAATCCTAGCCAAAAAGAACAAAGCTGGAGGAATCACGTTACCTGGCTTCAAACTATACCATAAGGCTACAGTAACAAGAACAGCATGGTAGTAATAAAAGATCAGACACATAGACCAATAGAACAGAATAGAGAGCCCAGAAATAAAGCTTCACATCTACAACTATCTGACCTTCAACAAAGTTGATGAAAACAAGCAATGGGGAAAGGACTCCCTATTCGATAAATGGTGCTGGGATAACTGGCCAGCCATATGTAGAAGATTGAAACTGGACTCCTTCTGCATTAGTCCATTTTCATGCTGCTGACAAAGACATACCTGAGACTGGGTAATTTACAAGGAAAAAGGGGTTTCATGGACTCATAATTCCACATGACTGGGGAGGCCTCACAATCATGAGAGAAGGTGAAAAGTGAGTCTCACATGGTGGCAGACAAGAGAGAATGAAAACCATGTGAAAGGGGTTTCCCCTTATAAAACCATCAGATCCAGTGAGACTTAATTCACTACCATGAGGACAGTATGTAGGAAACCACCCCCATGATTCAATTATCTCCTACCGGGTCCCTCCCACAACATGTGAGAATTATAGGAACTACAATTCAAGATGAGATTTGGGTGAGGATGCAGCCAAACTATATCACCTTCCTTACATCTTATACAAACATTAACTCAAGATGGATTAAATACTTAAATGTAAAACCCAAAACTATAAAAACCCTAGAAGAAAACCTAGGAAATACTATTGTAGACAGAGACCCTGGCAAAGATTTCATGATGAAGATGCCAAAAGTAATTGTAACCAAAAGAAAAAAAAAATTGACAAATGAGATCTCATTACAGAGTTTCTGCATAGCAAAGCAAACTATCAACAGAGTAAACCAGCAACCTACATAATAGGAGAAAATATTTACAAACTGTGCATCTGACAAAGGTTTCATATCCAGAATCTATAAGAAATGTAAGAGGACTTCATGACCAAAACGCCAAACGCATTGACAACAAAAGCCAAAATAGACAAATGGGACCTAATCAAACTCCACAGCTTCTGCACAGCAAAAGAAACAATCATTAGAGTGAGTCGGCAACCAACAGATTGGGAAAAAATTTTTGCAGTTTACCCATCTGACAAAGGGCTGATATCCGTAATTTACAAAGAACTAAAGCAGATTTACAAGAAAAAAACTAACAAGCCCATTCAAAAGTGGGCAAAGGATATGAACAGACACTTCTCAAAAGAAGACATACGTGAGGCCAACAAACACATGAAAAAATGCTCATCATCACTGGTCATCAGAGAAATGCAAATCAAAACTACACTGAGATACCATCTCACGACGGTTAGAATGGCGATCATTAAAAAATCTAGAGACAACAGATGCTGGAGAGGATGTGGAGAAATAGGAACACTTTTGCACTGTTGGTGGGAGTGTAAATTAGTGCAACCATTGTGGAAGACAGTGTGGCGATTCCTCAAGGACCTAGAAATAGAAATTCCATTTGACCCAGCAATCCCATTACTGGGTATATATCCAAAGGATTACAAATCGTTCTACTATAAGGACACGTGTACACGAATGTTCATTGCAGCACTGTTTACAATAGCAAAGACCTGGAACCAACCCAAATGCCCATCGACGATAGACTGGATAGGGAAAATGTGGCACATATACACCATGGAATATTATGCAGCCATCAGAAACGATGAGTTTGGGTCCTTTGTAGGGACATGGATGAACCTGGAAACCATCATTCTCAGCAAACTGACAGAAGAGCAGAAGATCAAACACCGCATGTTCTCACTCATAGGTGGGTGTTGAACAATGAGAACACATGGACACAGGGAGGGGAGCACTACACACTGGGGTCAGTTGGGGGGAAATAGGGGAGGGACGGTGGGGGGTGGGGAGCTGGGGAGAGATAGCAAGGGGAGAAATGCCAGATGTAGGTGATGGGGAGGAAGGCAGCAAATCACACTGCCACGTGTGTTCCTATGCAACAATTTTGCATGTTCTTCACATGTACCCCAAAATGTAAAATGCAATAAAATAAATAAATGGGAAAAAAAAAAAAAGAAATGTAAGAGGAAAACAACCCCATTAAAAAGTAGGCAAAGGTACATGAACAGACACTTCTCAAAGGAAGATATACACACAGCCAAGAAGCATCTTTTTAAAGGCTTAACATCACTGATCATTAGAGAAATGCAAATCAAAACCACAATGTAGTATTATCTCACATTAGTCAGAATGACAATTATTAAAAAGTCAACAGATGCTGGTGAGGTTTCAGAGAAAAGGCAATGCTTATGCACTGTTGGTGGAAATGTAAATTAGTTCAACCGTTGTGGAAAGCTGCTTGGTGATTTCTCAGAGAACTTAAAACAAAACTAACATTTGACCCAGCAAAAGGTAGTTTGCTGACTTATACCCAAAAGAATGTAAATCATTCTACCATAAAGACACATGCACACTTATGGTCATCATAGCACTACTCACAATAGCAAAGACACAGAATCAACCTCAATGCCTATCAACAGTAGACTGGATAAAGAAAATGTGGTACAAATACACCACAGACTACTACGTAGCCATGAAAAAGAAAACAATCATGTCATCTTTAGCAACATGGATGAAGCTAGAGGACATCATCCTAAGCAAATTGATGCTGGAACAGAAAACCAAATATCACATGTTCTCACTTGTAAGTGGGAGCTAAACACCGAGTACACATAAACACAACGATGGGAACAATAGACACTGGGACCTATTTGAGGGTGCAGGGTGGGAAGAGGGAATGGATCAAAAAAACTACCCATTGAGTACTGTGCTAAAGTGATCTGTAAATCAAACCCCCACAACACACAATTTACCTATATAATAAAACTATACATGTACCCCTGAACCTAAAAGTTTAAAATAAAATTTTAAAAAAGAAAATCCTAATATGTACATTAAAGTGGATATTAGAGATAACAGTAATTGTATGATATTTGCAACTGCCAGGAGCCAAGTTAAAAAAAAAAAAGACTAAAATAAACAACAGAAAATTTTGCAAGGTTTCAGGCTACAGGGTCCACATTAACACAATCAGTTATATTTCTGTATATTAGCAGCAAGAAATTAGAAAATAAAGAATAAATTTCACAAAAAAAGTGAAAGACTCCTATAGTGACAACTGGAAAACAATGTTGACAAAACTTAGAAGCCTAAATAAATGGTGAGATATATAATGCTCATAGATTGGAAGACCAAATTTTGTTAATATGGCAAGTTTTTCTCAAATCCATCTATGGCTTTAACAAAATCACATTTAAATCCTTGCCAGGCTTTTTAAAAATAGAAATTAGCAAGATGGTTCTAAAAATTTGGATGAGAATGTAAGGGATTGAAAATAGCCAAGAATTCTTTTTAAAGTAAAAAATTAAAGTATACTGCCTAATTTCAAGGTTTACTATGCGGTCATAAGATGGTACAATATTAGCATACAGATAGTCAAATAGGTCGATAGACTAGATAGTCCAAAACTAGATAGGTGCTTGATGGAAACCTGCTTGCCGACAAAGGTGTTAATGCAATTGAATGAGGGGAAATGGTGCTAGGAAAATTGGATATTCATATGTGGAAAAAAATAGCCCTGAACTTTTTTCGCACACCATACAAAAAGAGATTGATCATAAAAGTGAAAACTATAAAGCTTCTAGAAGAAAATAGGCAAAGACATTGTAGACAAGATTAAAAAGTCTAAGCATAAATGAAAAATTATCAAATCAGACTTCAACAAAATTAAAAACTATTGTTCATCAAAAACAAATTAAGAACATGAATAATCCACAAACAAAATATTTGTGACACCTTTATCTGATGAGGTTGAAAGCAACAATAGGAATATTGGCAAGAATGTGAAACCACTGGAACATTCATATATCACTGGTAGGCGGAGAAAATGCAGCAACCACTTTGGGAAACCATTTTTTGGTTTTTTATAAACATATATATATATATATACACACACACTAATATATATAATACTAATGTATATATATATACACTAATATATATATAATACTAATATATGTATATATATATACACACTAATATATATATATAAAAAATACTAATATATATATATATCCCTACTCGTTTAATATTTCCACTCCTAGAAATTTACCCAGGACAAATGAAAACACAAAACTTTTTATAAGAATGTTCATAGCAGATTTATAATATCTAAAATTTGAAAACAATCAAAATGTCCATCAATAAGAAAATGGTTAAGCAAATTGTAATATAATCATATAATGAGATACTGCACAGTAACAAGAAAGAAATAATGATACCCATAAAAATCTGAATGCACCTCAAAGATCTCAAAAACACTGTTAAGCAAAAGAATCCAGGTGCAATAGATATTCCATTTATAGCCAGTTGAAGAATAGTATCAATTAAACTATAGTAATAGAAATAAGAACATCAATTGGGAGGTACAGAAGGAATTGACTGGAGAGGCACATAAGGAATCTTTACAGATTGATGGAATATTCTATATCTTTATTGGGATGTAGATCACATAGGCACATACATTTGTCAAGACCTATCAAACTGTACAGTTCAGATCTGGGCACTTTGTACATTAATTTAAAAAAAACTAGCATTTTCAAATACTTTTTCTGATGTGAAATATAAAGCAGATATGTGCTACCTTTTTTTTTTTGAGATGGATTTTCACTCTTGTTGCCCAGGCTGGAGTGCAACGGCACAATCTCGGCTCACTGCAACCTCCACCTCCCAGGCTCAAGTGATTCTTCCACCTCAACCTCCCAAATAGCTGGGATTACAGGCACCTGCCACCACACCCAGCTAATTTTTGTATTTTCAGTAGAGACAGGATTTTGCCATGTTAGTCAGTTTGGTCTCGAACTCCTGACCTAAGGTGATCCACCTACCTCAGCCTCCAAAGTGCTGGGATTACAGGCGTGAGCCATTGTGCCCAGCCATGTGTTGCTTTTAAGAAAAAAAAAATAAAATAACTACATTGGGCTGTGAATAGAAAGATGATTTTTACTTAAGACACTTGCTTGGGAGTTCCTATAAATAAGATGATCCCTTAGATTTGCAAATATATAGTTTAAATATGAAAATATGATTAGATTTGCAAATATATAGTTTAAAACAGCTTTTTAGGATCATAAATCCTGCATAAAGAATCAGCTAAAAATTGGAAAGTGTCTTAGTTCTTGGTTACAAAGAATCTCTCAGGTATTAACAGTCCCAGAAGTAGGTAACTTGAGATGATGTTCCAAGAAAACAGTCCTCATAGTAGATACATCACAACTGATGAGCTACCTATGTCAGTTTATCTTAGCACATAGGAAAAAAAAGTGATTCAATAGGTTCAGAAGAACTATAGGGAGAAAATTCTATATTTACAAGCCAATCTGGTTCTATATGACATTTTTCTACATGGGCAAGCATCTTCAGTTTTATCTTGACATATTTATTGCCATCTTTCTAAAAGCTGCTTTTGCACATGAAAAATTGTCATTTCACACATAGTGAAATACTTTAAATCTCCTTCACACATATAAAAAAAGTCATGCAATCTCTGAAAAATTGGTTATATTTTTATCATTACTGAGAACTGATAAAATTAAATTATATAAGTTACATAAGTCTACATGAGGCTTCCATATTACTAACTGGGGTAGATATGATCTACACACACACACACACACACACACACACACACACACCTTGTTATCAAAGGTGTTTCTAACTGCCTGTTTTCTCAATGTCCTAATCCCTAACTCTTTAAAGTCTAGTCATACCATGATTTACATAAAGATCAAAAACAAAGGATTGAAAAAATATAGTTAGGATGCTGCTACCTGGAACAATACCTTTTCTACCCAGTAACAGTAATACCACCAATGACATTCAATTCCATAAATCAGTGAGGTAAGTGGCTCCTTTCCTTGGATTCAGTATAACTTGTCACTGCCATTGACCCTGACTCTGCTGCCATTGCCAATGTCAGAGCTGATGGCCGCCATTGGGCAAGAAATAGAAGGAAACTTAACAGGAGATACATGAACCTGCCAATAGTGCTGGCCTAGATTTTGTCAAAGAAAAAGATGTGCAGTGCTACACCCAACAACCTGATGATTCACTTCCTTTCTTAGCTAATACTGGGTGTCGGGGTAGAGGAAGCAATTTAACTCATTCAACTAAGACACTACACTGAAAACTATTTGTTAACAGGAGGAGTTGGTGTGTAGCTGGCCGATCTTGAACTGTATCGTTTAGTTACTGAAGAACCTGGGTTGCTTTGTAGAAAATGTCACTGTGAAAAGCAGTGTCACCTATTTGGTTCAACTCTAAAGAAGGACTTATGGAACACTAGAATAATTCCTAGCATATAGTAGGCTGTCAATATGTATTTGTTGAGTGAATGAATGGATAAATTAATGAATGAATAAAACAGGCTCTAGTATATTGTTAAGAAGCTTTAATGCTGATGCACAGAGTTAAGCTTAATTTATTGGTTTCACTAATAACAACACTAGCTGTCATTTGTCAAATACCTGCTACATAGCTGAAGGAAAACAGATAATATTCTGAAAATATTAAGCTAGTAGATATGTCTTGCTACTCCCCATCTAGTAAAATCAAGAGCATTTAATACTTTTAAGGAACAGATAAAGAAAAAATCAAGTTATCGTTCAGTTTTAACTTGCATATAAAATTTGCTAGTTCCATTTTTAGTTTTGACAACCAGATTTTGTTGAGAAGGGATGAAAATTTTGTAATTTATATCAGACAAAACAAATATTAAAGTAACAGCAGTTTAAAAAGACAAAGAAGGACATTACATAATGAGTAAAGGGCTAGTTCAATAGGAAAATATCACAATCCTACATACATATACACCTAACATTGGAGCTTCACATTTATAAAACCATTACTATTAGACCTAAGAAATGAGATAGACGGCAACACAATAATAATGGGGGACTTCAGTATTCCACTGACAGCTGTAGAGAGGGCATCAAGACAGAAAGTCAACAAAGAAACAATAGACTTAAACTATACCCTAGAAAAAACGAACTTCACAGATATTTACAGAACATCCTACCCAACAACTGCAGAATATACATACTATTCATCAGCACATGGAACATTCTCCAAGATAGACCATATAATAGGCCACAAAACAAGTCTTAATAAATTTAAGAAAACTGAAATTATATCAAGTACTCAGACAACAGTGGAATAAAATCCATGCAAACATATGGAAATTAAATAAACTGCTCCTGAACGACCATTGGGTCAGCAAGGAAATAAAGAAGGAAATTTAAAAACTCTTTGAACTGAATGATAATAATGACAAACCTCTGGAATATAGCAAAGGTGATGCTAAGAGGAAAGTTCATAGCCTTAAATGCCTATCAAAAAATCTGAAAGAGCACAAATACACAATCTAAGGTCATGCCTCAAGGAACTAGAGAAACAAGAACAAACCAAACCCAAACCCAGCAGAAGAAAAGAAATAACAAAGATCAGTGCAGAACTAAACGAAATGGAATCAGACAAAACAAACAAAAAATACAAAAGCTTTTTTATTTTAAAGCTGACTCTTTGAAAAGATAAACAAAATTGATAGACAATTACCAAGATTAACCAAGAGAAGAAGAGAGAAGATCCAAATAAGCCCAATTAGAAAGAAAACAGGAGATATTACAACTGATATTTTCTATTTCACAGAAACCCAAGAGATTATTCAAGGCTACTATGAATACCTTTGCATGCATAAACTAGAAAACTTAGAGGAGACGGATAAATTTCTGGAAATATGCAACCCTCCAAGATTAAACTAGGAAGAAATAGAAACTCTGAAAAGACCAGTAACAAGCAGCGAAACTGAAATGGTAATTTTTTTTAAATGCCAACAAAAAAAGTCCAGGACCAGACGGATTCACAGCTGAATTCTACCAGACATTCAAAGAAGGATTGGTACCAATCCTATTGACCCTATTTCACAGGATAAAGAGGGACTCCTCCCTAAATCATTCTATGAAGCCAGTATCACCCTAATACCAAAACCATGAAATGACATAACAACAACAACAACAACAAAAAGCTACAGACCAATATCCCTGATGAATATAGATGTAAAAATCTTGAACAAAATACTAGCTACCCGGATCCAACTATATATCAAAGAGATAATCCATGTGATCAAGTGGGTTTCATACTGGGGATGTGGGGCTAGTTGAACATAAGCAACTCAATAAATGTCATACACCACATAAACGGAATTAAAGACAAAAATCACATGATCATCTCAATAGATGCAGAAAAAGCATTTGACAAAATTGAGCATCCTTTATGATTAAAACCCTCAGCAAAATTGGCATAGAAGGGACAGAACAACATAAATGCCATCTATGACAAATACACAGCCAACATAATACTGAATGGGGAAAAGTTGAAAGCATTTCCCCTGAGAACTGGAACAAGACAAGGATGCCCACTCTCACCTCTTTTATTGAACATAGTACTGGAAGTCCCAGGCAGAGCCATCAGACAACAGAAAGAAATAAAGGGTATCCAAATTGGTAAAGAGGAAGTCAAACTGTCGCTGTTTGCCAATGATATGATCATAAACCTAGAAACCCTAAACACTCCTCCAAAAAGCTCCTAGCACTAATAAATGAATTCAGCAATGTTTTAGGATACAAAATTAACGTACACAAATCAGTAACTCTGCTATATACAAACAGCAACCAAGCCGAGAATCAAATCAAGAATTCAACCCTTTATAATAGCTGCAAAAATAAATAAATAAAATACTTAGGAATATTCCTAACCAAGGTGGTGAAACACTTCTACAAGGAAAACTACAAAACACTGCTGAAAGAAATCACAGACAACACAAATGGAAACACATCCATGCTCATAGACGGGCAGAATCAATATTTTGAAAATGAGCATACTGCCAAAAGCACTCTACAAATTCAATGCAATGCTCAACAAATACCACCATCATGCTTCACAGAACTAGAAAAAACAATTCTAAATCTCATATGGAACCAAAAAAGAGCCTCCATAGCCAAAGCAAGACTAAGCAAAAAGAAAAAATCTGGATGGATCACATTACCTGACTTCAAACTATATTATAAGGCTACGGTCACCAAAACAGCATGGTACTAGTATAAAAAAAAGTACATAGACCAACGGAACAGAATAGAGAACACAGAAATAAGGCCAAGTACTTAAAGCCAACTGATTTTCAACATAGTAAACAAAAACATGAAGTGTGGAAAGGACACCCTATTCAACAAATGGTTCTGGGATAATTGGCAAGCCATGTCAAACCACATGTAGAAGAATGAAACTGGATCCTCATCTCTCACCTTATACAAAAATCAACTCCAGATGGATCAAGGACTTAAATCTAAGACATGAAACCGTTAAAATTCTAGAAGATAACATCAGAAAAACCCTTCTAGACATTGGCTTAGCCAAAGACTTCATGACCAAGAACCCAAAAGCAAATGCAACAGAACCAAAGATAAATAGATGAGACTTAATTAAACTAAAAATCTTCTGCACAGCCAAAAAAATAATCAGCAGAGTAAACAGACAACCCACAGAGTAGGAGGACATCTTCACAATCTATACATCTGACAAAGGACTAATATCCAGAATCTACAAGGATCTCAAAAAAATTAGTAGGAAAATAATAAACGATCCCATCAAAAAGTGGGCTAAAGACATGAATAGACAATTCTCAAAAGAAGATATATAAGTGGCCAACAAACATATTAAAAAAATGCTCAATAGCACTAATGATCAGGGAAATACAAATCAAAACCACAATGTAATATCACCTTACTCCTGCAAAAATGACCATAATCAAAAAATCAAAAAATAATAGATGTTGGTGTGGATGTGGTGAAAAAGGAACACTTCTGCACTGCTGGTGGGAATGTAAACTTGTACAACCAATATGGAAAACAGTGTGGGGATTTCTTAAAGAACTAAAAGTAGAGCTACCATTTGATCTAGCAATCTCACTACTGGGCATCTACCCAAAGGAAAAGAAGTCATTATACAAAAAAGATACTTGCACACACTTGTTTTTAGCAGCATAATTTATAATTGCAAAAGCATGGAACCAGCCCAAATGCCTATCAATCAACAAGTGCATAAAGAAAATGTGGTGTGTGTGTGTGTGTGTGTGTGTGTGTGTATATGTATGTATATATGTGTGTATGTATATATGTATGTATATATATGTATGTATATATGTGTGTATGTATATATGTATGTATATATATGTATGTATATCTGTGTGTATGCATATATGTACATACACATGGCTGCAAATGCCATTATTTCATTCCTTTTTATGGCTGAGTAGTATTCCATGGTGTGTGTGTGTGTGTGTGTGTGTATATATGTATGTATGTATATATATATATATGTATATATGTGTGTATATATGTATGTATGTGTATACACACACACACACACACACACACACACACCATGGAATACTACTCAGCCATAAAAAGGAATGAAATAATGGCATTTGCAGCAACCTGGACAGAACTGGAGACCATTATTCTAAGTGAAGTAATGCAGAAATCAAAAAGCAAACATTGTATATTCTCACTCATAAGTGGGAGCTAAGCTATGAGGATGCAAAGGCATAAGAATGATACAATGGACTTTGGGGACTTGGGGGAAAAGGGTCAGGGCGGTGCAGGATAAAAGAGGACTCATTGGGTACAGTGTACACTGCTCAGGCAATGGGTGCACCAAAATATCAGAAATCACTACTAAAGAACTTATTCATGTAACCAAACACCACCTATTCCCTAAAAACCTACTGAAATGAAAAAACAAAAACAAAAAAACCACCACCAAAAAAACTACAGCACTTATATCCCATATCCCATTCCGGCTAGAGTCTGCAAAAAGCAATTTACATTTAATAGGTCTAATTTCTCGCCTTTTAAATTAAAATTTTATCAAACTGATATATGCAAAGGGCTAAAACAATAAAAATTAAATAAATGGAAAAATAATGATGTATTATGTCCCAGACACTAAATTCATTATGGTTATTAATTCATGTATTAATCACAACTATTCTATGACGCAGACACTATTTTTTTTAACCTGAATTTCTTTTTTTGTAATGTCAAAGTTTATTTTAGATGTGGAGAGTACATCTGCAGATTTGTTACATGGGTATACTGCAACCAGGAAGTGAGCATAATACCCAATAGGTAGTTTTTCAATTCACACCTCTAGTAGACCACGGTGTCTGTTGTTCCCATGTTTATAACCATGCACGCTCAGTGTTTAGCTCCCACTTACAAGTAAGAACATACAGTATTTGGTTTTCTGCTCTTGTGTTAGTTTGCTTCCTGCTCCATCCATATTGCTAAAAGGACATGATTTCATTCTTTTATGGTTGTGTATTCTATGATGTGTATGCACCACATTTTTGTTATCTAATCTACCATCGATAGGTACTATTTTCATACCTATTTTACAAATGAAGAAATTGAAAGACAAAATCCACAGCTAGTAAGTGACAGAACCTGGACGCACACTAGGCAATCTGGCACCAGAACCAGTACTCTTAACTCCTCTGGTAAACTAAAGCTGTATTTTTTTCCTTGCTTTTGTTTCTGTTTTGTTTTTTGTTTTTTTGAGACAGGGTCTCTGTCACCCATGCTGGAGTGCAGTGGCATGATCATGGCTCACTACAGCCTCAACAGCCTGGGCTCAGGAGATTCTCCCACCTCGGCCTCCCAAGTAGGTGGCACCCTTGGAGCATGGCACTATGGCAGGATAACTTTTAAATTATCTATTTATTTAGTTTTTAGAGATAGGGTTTCACCATGTTGCCCAAGCTGATCTTGAACTCCTGAGCTCAAGCAATTCTCCCACCTTACCCTCCCAAAGTTCTGGGATTACAGGCATGAGCCATTGCACCTGGCTGAAAGCTATATTTGAATAAAATTGACTTTGCAAACTAGGAAGCAGCCTATCTGGGATTTAATACAGTCATGTGCTGCATAACCCCATTTCAGTCAATGATGGGCCATACATATGAGTGTGGTCTTTTAAAATTATAATGGAACTGAAAAATTCTTAAGGCCTAGTGACATCGTAGCCACGGTAGTGTACTGTCACATAGCATTACCTGTTTGATGTTTAGATAGTTTAGGTACACAAAGATTTACCATAGTATTGCAATTGCCTACAGCATCCAGTACTGGAATATGCTGTATGGGTTTGCAGCCTACCAGCAATAGGCCATACCATATGCCCTAGGTGTATAGTAGGGCATCTAGGACACCATCTAGGTTTGTGTAAGGACACTCTATGATGTTAACATAATGACAAAATCACCCAATGACACCTTTCTCAGAACATATCCCCACTGTGACACCTGACTATACATCCATGGGTCTATCCATAATTAGATCCACAGTCTAATGGTTCTGATAACAGAACCACTTTTGCTTACCTGCACTTTTTCATAAAGAGCTATCAATCGAGGATCCCCACCCAAACCAGGCGGTGAACCCTGCTAACCTTAAGCAGTAATTGGTTACAGGGCCAGCAAAGTGCCCAAGCAAGACCAATCAGCATCCTTTTCAGAGATGGAAACAGACCAATCCTGGAAGAAAGAATGAATCTCTCCTCTTTTAGGACTGTAAGCATGGTGGTAGACAGTCATTCTTCTCAGTAACCCAGAATCTAAACCACCATCAGGTTTCAGGAATTCACCACCTTAAAGGCAGAGAATGAGTCCCATTAGAGAAGGCAAACCTCCCTTTCCACCTCCCTTGTGGCTACTGTGCAAGCACAAACCCCAGGCCAGTGCAGTCAGACACACAGACTCTAGGTTTTGATGGAAGCGGAGACTGCACAAAATCAGTTTTTGGAGACAGTGCTATCTGATAGCATCTACATCCATTTTCCAGAAAGAACCAAGAGAAGATGCACTTCTAGCAATAGTGTTTGATGCCCAGCATCCAGTACTGGCATCAGCAGGGCAAGCCACGATAAGGCTGCAGGCCAGTGGCGTCTGCAGAAGACAGTGGTGCTGCTTGTCCTGCTGATGCCCACACTGGATGCTGAGCATCACACATTGTTTCAGTAGCTCTTCTACTTAAAATAGTCATTTAGTTCTTGTGCTTGCATGTAACAACCTGCTTTAGTTTTTTATTGCTGCTGTGGTGACAAATTACCACAAACTTTGTGGCTGTAAAGAACTCGGCTGGGCGCGGTGGCTCACACCTGTAATCCTAGCACTTTGGGAGGCCAAAACGGGAGGATCACTTGAGCCCAGGAGTTTGAAACCAGACTGGGCTAGTTAGTGAGACTCTGTCTTACAAAAAAATAAAAGAAATTGTTTATAGAACACAAATATTCTCTTACAGTTCTACAAGTCAGAGTCCTAAAATCAAGGTGTCAGTAGGGCTGTGTTTCTTTCTGGAGGATCTAGAGAAGAATGTATTTCCTTTCCTTTCACATATGTTAGAGGTCTCTTTCCTCCATATTTAAAACCAGTAATGTTGTATCTCTTACCATTCTTCCACTGCCACATCTTCCACTGCCACATCTTCCACTGCCACATCTTCCACTGCCACACCTTCCTCTTCTACTTTTAGGAACCCTTGGCTCAGTGTGGTGGCTCATGCTTATAATCCTAGCATTTTGCGAGTCAGGAGGCTCCCAGGATTGAAATAGTGATCATCCATTAACGTTCTATTTGATTTCTATGACTAAAAAACTCTAGGTCTGGGAAACAAAGGGCTGATTTGAGTCACTCTAATAGGAAGCCACTCTCCTATCCACTTCTCTGAACTGAATCATTTCAGAGGAAATAAAGGAAAGGCACTTTTGAGGAAGAAACCTACAATGACATGAAAGCAAGTATTGTACATCCTCTTGCTAGCTTTCCCTATGGAAACTTTGGGAACTATGGCCATTTGCCATGACAGCTATGCATTGGAGAAATGGGAATAGTCAGTCCTTTGATTCTTTGGGACTGGCTCTACGCCATGCTAGTTCCTGGAGCCCCATCCTGTGGCACACCATTCACAGTTAAGGATTGTAGTACCAGACAAGTTCACCTGCTCATATGCCTAGGGTGACCCAAAACCTGGCATATCTTTATATCAGCAGGCCTGAGTGCACCATTGAAATAGGCATACCCAGAATTTGTCAGAGTCTGCACATTAGTTCCCTGAACTGTAGTGTCTTGCCATAGAAATGGACAAGTAAAAACTCTTTGAACTCCTACTGGTAAGACAAACACTACTTCTGCCATCAAAGACTTGTAAATGCAGCGGTGGTGCATCTGGCATCCTCCTTTCCTTTACCTCTCTGATCAGTATAGCAGGCAGACGGAGCGTACAGAATACAAGTGGATACTTATAAACGTAATCAAGCGGCACTCTGATTGTACCTGCTATTCTAGATACAGTCACTTTGCTTAAGTAAACCAAAATGGTCCCTAGTTCCTGATACGTAGTGATTCATCAGGAAAACGCCTCTTTTTCTTTTTATCAGTATGCAGACACCAAAATCCCTTCTGGGAGGGGGATCAATACATCTTCATCATCTTTCTTGCTTATGTCAACCTGCTGGCTCTGTGCTAAAATGTAGTCCATGTATCCCTTGATAACACCATCTCTTATCTCACGGATCCCCCATATGATATCAAGAAGTATATTATTCTAGATGTTTTGGTAATGCAGCGTATATAAAAATAAGAAAAATAATTATAAGATAATATTATGATTAGTAACTTCAGTTTCTGGGAACTCAATGATCTGGGACAAGCTGAGGAAGCATCCTCAGAAAAAGGGTAGAGCTGCCAAATTTGCACCTTCTCTCACTGAGAAAGAAGCCAACCATTTTATGGATCTCTTTGGATTTGGGAGGCAACATTCCTATGTATGTGCTGACTGCTCCGGTCTATTTACTGGATGACCTAAAAAATGGCTAACTTTGAATAGGCTACCCCTAATCAATCGAGAGCTTTCTGTCTGGTTTGAACCATAGCTCCAGCAGCTCTGCTACATAACCTTTATGACCCATCAGGGCAGACAGTACTTAAAATATCAAATGAAACAATAAGGATGCTAAATAGAGCTCATAGCAGGTCATGTGACATCCCCTAGGGTTTTGGATAGAAGCCATGCCCTTTTCAGCAAGTAATTATTCTTGTGAGTAACACCTTGCTTCTGGACTCTGACAGAGACTAATAACCAAATCAGGGGACACCAGCTGGCCATTGTGAATGGGTTATCTCAGGTGCCTCACCATTAACTGAGTATACCTTGTAGCATGTTATCACCGAATGGAGGTGTTTTTCTACAGGCCAAAGCACAAACGCAAACCTATGCTTATTCTGAAAGCATAAGTTTCATGAGCAAGTGGTTCATACTTCTGGCATGTCTACTTCTGACCTAATGCTAACCCTCCTCAGCTCACACTTACGACTTCAAGAGAATGGTCTATGAATCATCAACTATAATTAAAAAAAAAAAAAAAAGTCTTGAACAGCACCTAGAGAAGGCTCTGTGTGATATTCTGGCAGCATCCGAAAGTTTGCTGAAATGTTTCACACCATTTCGGCATGCTTCTGGGGGACTATGAAAAAGAGCAACCTCCCTGTGAGTAGAAACTTGAGAGCTTTTTGTCCAATTTGCTTGTAAATAGCAATGGCTTGAGGTTAAATCTATACAAGTTCACAGGAATGTGCCAATGGTTTGGTCAGATATTCAGATATTTGGGAAGAATGGGATTGAAGGAATGGAAGCAAGGTTTGGAGAAAGGTATATCACTCTCCTACTGGCTCCAGCTTGTAAGGATACCTACGGCCTGCAGGAGCGCTCGCCAAAAGACCTAAGAAACAAGGATATTCCCCAACCCTGTGGGACCCAGCTACTTTCCTGCCCCTCCTTCTTGCGGTTATTTCCCCAGCACCAGATGGTTTTCTCTCACGTGTGCACTGATCAGTACTTAAACGCTCAGGGGTTCCCTCCAGAGATCTCTGAAGTTCTCTCTTTGTAGAGTCCTTCTTCTTTAGTACTCCGCTCTGAAAATTCTAGAAGCCATGACTTCCCCAAACTCCGGTCTCCATCGCTTCACCTCAGCAAGATGACCAGAGACTGCCCCTACCCTCACCATGAAACCTCTTGGAGACAGGAATCTAGTGCAATCTTAGCCCTCGGCTTTTCTTTCTCTCAAAGATCACAGTCTTGTACTGCCTGTTGTCCAACACCTGAAACCCTTAATCTGTATCATTTCTCTGGTACTTCGCTGTTTCAGGCAGTATGGTAAATCCAAACTCTGTTAGTCCATGTTGGCTGTAAGAAGTGTGTGACTTCATCTTTAATGGATGCCCAGAATTCCATTCATGGATGCACCCCGCTGGACTATATGTATTTGGTAGGAGAAGCCATACCTTGTTGACTGCTGTACCCAAAGTCTGAGGTATGATGGAGTTTGACATATAGCACCTCTCAATAAATAATTATTAACTGAACAAATTAACATTGAAGCTGCTTCTACTTATTTCTTAGTATAAGGACATTAATAAAATAAATGGACATTTTTGTAACAAATCTTTATCAGAATCCTACAGTAGTCATCCTTACTGTAGGATACATTTTGGTAAGCACAAACACTGCCTCAAAGAGAAGGCAGACTTTCAGGCATTAATGTTTACTTCCAAATTGGCCAAACGTAATCAGTTTACATCTTCATTAGCTAATAAGCTTTTAATGAATGCTTATTTCTCTGTATCCCTGACTCAGTTGAATATTCCACTTAAAATATTCATTAATTTCATAGGTTTTAAAAAGGTTATCTTATATTAGTTGCTGCTTTGATTTCTTTGATTAATATTGAAGTTATTGAGTATTTGTGTTTTTCTTTTTATCTGTAGTCCTTGAGCAAGGTTATTGTTCAAAGTTTTTGTGAATTGTCTCTTAATCAAGTAGATAATGGGAACTTCTAACCTCTACAACATTCATCTTATATTCAGCGCTACATCCACAGCTTAGAGAGATATTTGGTTTTAATCACCGCTTTTCTCCTGTCATGTTTAAAACAGCTAAAGCCAGAGAGCTCATTTGCTACTACAAAGAATGGACAGTAGGTTCAAAGGATCCAGCAGTCTGGTAGAATCAAAAAGCAAAGAGGCAAAGAAAAGAACTGTAATTAAAAGCACTTTCACAGGTCAAAAGTGTAAGCTCATTAATGTTTTACTGAGCAGATGGCATTAATGAGTAGCCAAAGATGCATGCTCATTATTATTGTCCCCGTCATTATTCCTTTGACATAAATGGCTCAGTAGATGTGAGACGCTTATCCTGATGATGAGATTTAATAATTAACATGGTACCTGGTCTCTTTTACAGAAACACTCAATAGGGTCAATAAAGGAAAATGCATAAAATTAGAATAAGAAACATTCTCACTTTATAAAAGAGATAACTTACCTCAGCATTATTTATAATTACAAAAACATTGAAAATTTCTAATAAGTAAATGATTAAATTATGAGACTACCTCTAAAGAAATATGCTGCTATTAAAATACTATTTTTCTGTAAAATTGCTAACAATATGGGAAAATGTTCAAGACATGTTAACTTTTAAAAAAGCCAATTGCGTATGCATTACAATCTCAATTACATAAAACAGGGACAATTATAAACACATGCGTATGTAAAGGGCTACAGATTGTAGAAAACATACTAAAATATTAATTTATCTCTCTGTAGGATGATAATGCATTTTTGACTTTTCTTCCCTTTACTGTTACAATAACCATATATTACTTTTCTACAACACAAAAGACTACTTTTTTAAAGAGGGAATTATATATCACAGGGTAGTTTGATCATAGTAAGGGTGGCAAGACTGGGAACTTGCTGTGCCTGTAGTATCAGAATACTTTAAAATAAGAATATGCTCCTCTATTACTTATATAATGAAAATCGTATATTTTTTTAACAAGGAGAATTGTGGAATATATTTTGAATATTTTCTTTGTTTTGTTTCTTCATATTTAATATTCAAGGGTAAGCCTCCATTATAACATTGCAATTTATTTATTTATTTATTTTATTTTTATTTATTTATTTTTTTTTTGAGACGGAGTTTCGTTCTTGTTACCCAGGCTGGAGTGCAATGGCACGATCTCGGCTCACCGCAACCTCCGCCTCCTGGGTTCAAGCAATTCTCCTGCCTCAGCCTCCCGAGTAGCTGGGACTACAGGCGTGTGCCACCATGCCCAGCTAATTTTTGTATTTTTAGTAGAGACGGGGTTTCACCATGTTGACCAGGATGGTCTCGATCTCTTGACCTCGTGATCCACCCGCCTCGGCCTCCCAAAGTGCTGGGATTACAAGCATGAGCCACCGCGCCCGGCCCATTGCAATTTAATATAGTGAAAAGCAGTCACCTTAGGATTAGAGAAAAACCTTGATTTTTAACCTAGGTCTACCACTTACTGTATGACCTTGGGCTAGTCACTTAACCCCTCTGGGCCCCCAAATTGTCATATGTAAAATATTAAATTGCTATTTTCCTGCCCATCAACATGATTCTTATAATTCTTATAATTTATAGGAATGCTTATGAGCTGTAAAAATACTCCAATGCGAGGTATCATTTAGCAGTAACAAAAATGTATTGCCACTGAACAGAAAGGACATTTTTCAAAAGTTATTTAACTTTACCTTCTAGACAAGGGAAACTCAAAAATTGAGGGAGCAGACAATTTAAAGAAGCAGAATGAGGGAAGCATGATATTGGGAAGAAGTAAACTCCCCTCACCAAAAAAAAAGGAAAAAAGAAAAGCTAATATTTCTCTCTTCCTCTCCCCATCTCCCCCACCCCCTTCAGATGAAGAAACTAAAGTTCAGAGAATTAACTTGTGGGAAATTCTCATGGAACTGAGATAAGACCCCAGACTTCCAATGTCTGACACACCAAAAGTACCAAGCTCACGTTAATATACTAGATTTCGGCAAGTCTTCTTGAAAATTCTATACAAGACATGCCGCTCTTCATATCAGCCCTTACATCCACTTAACTGACATGTGCTCCTGTTACTACAGATGAACTGCCCAAGCTCCTGGGCGGTCCTGGTTAACATGCTGCCCTGGCATAGTTACCAATGGTACCCTCATTTCATGTTCAAATACGCCCTGGTCTGGATCACAAAGCACGTGTGATTTCTAGGTGTATATGTGGGTACTGAGAGATCATCCTGCTCACGGTCAGCACCAAGTCCTGAGTGTGATGAGCACTGTGTCAATATCTGTCCACTTCCTTCGGCTGCCAAGGAATCACTTCAACTGGGAGATGAACTAAAAAATGCCCCAGCGGAAGGCGCCAGTAGCTCATGGTCCATGTTTCATCTCAGATTTCTCACGCCCTCTTCTCTCACCAGCCAGGGCTCAGAGACCATGCCCCATCTCTACCATTACCTCTCTCTTAGTCCCCAGTCCTGCACTTCCACTGATGGATGTTTTGAGTGAGATTTGCTGCAACAACTTGATATCAAGCCCCTCTGAGAAGAAAAGATTCTCTGTAATCAATACATCTGAACAAATAGCTTCCAAGATGAAAATATGTGATTTATTTGCCCTAGGCAGTACAGCTAGACTTTTTGATCTTCTGGAGCATATTTTTTATTTAAATATATCTTCATTCTGGAAATAGTTACCTGAATTTGTAACTGCTTAAAGGACAACGGGTATAAGTTGCCTGAAAGAAAAGAAATTAACATTTTGACATTCGATATATCCATGAAGTACTATGTCATTTAGTTCCTCAGTGGTTTTGAAAGTCATTCAGGAAGCCTTTTGGTAAAGCAGGAAGAGAACTGGTCACTGAATAGAACGTATTCCAGTCTCTCTGTCTAACATTTAGCACCGTCTAAATCTAATACTTTGTCCTTCAAGCATTTGTGTTATGCTTTTTCCATGTCCCCTTCTAACTAAAATATGATCTTCATGAGAACAGGAATATTGCCACTCTGCTTCTCCAACAACAATGCTTGGTGCTTGGGTGGTGAAATTTATCAAATCATTTAGTTTCACTGGATATTGGTTTCCTCACAGGTAAATTTAAAACGTTGAACTAGATGAGCTCTAAGTTTTCTCTTAGATTCAAAAATCCTATTTAATGAGAAGCATAAAAGAGAAGGCTAGGCCAGGCGAGGTGGCTCACACCTGTAATCCTAGCACTGTGTCAGGCCAAGGTGGGTAGATCATTTGAGGTCAGGAGTTCAAGATCAGCCTGGCAACATGGTAAAACCCTGTTTCTACTAAAAATGCAAAAATTAGCTGGGCGGTGGTAGTATGTACCTGTAATCCCAGCTACTCAGGTAGCTGAGGCAGGAGAATTGCTTGAGCCTGAGAGGCAGAGGTTGCAGTGAGCTGAGATCAGGACACTGCACTAGGCGAGAGAGTAAGACCCTGTCTAAAAAAAAAAAAAAAAAAAAGAAGGCGGCGGCTAATTTGGGATTCACAGTAACCAAAAAACTCCTCAGTCAATTAGGGCAGCAGCTGTTCTAGTTAATTGGTTACATTCCATGAAATATTTACTTTTCATGCTTAAGTCACATAGCAATATAACCAAGCAACCTTAGCCATATAATGCAGTTTGGCTATTTACTTCCACACTTCTCAGGACTAGACCAGATTGTATTAATGCCTAAGATACTTTAAAAGTCTCAGCTACTCAGAAGGCTGAAGTGGGAGGATCCCTTGAGGCCAGGAGTTTGAGGCCACAGTCTGCTATGATTGTGCCTGTGAATAGCCACTACACTCCATCCTGGACAATTTAATAAGACCCTGTCTCTTTCAAAAAAAAAATTATTTCCTTATTTCCTATCTCTTCAAGTTCACTGAGATCTTATTTAACAGACCAAGGTAATTTTATTAAATGGTCTATAGTAGTTTGTAGTTTTAAATTATCTCCTTTTATAAAATCTTTCTCACCACCCAATTCTCTATCATTCTTCCCTTTTGCAAATTAAAACATTAAAGTTGGAGATAATAAATGATTATTTGCATTGTAAAAGGCTTTGTAATTCCCCTTCTCCAACGAAAGTACTTGTAAAATTCAGCTAACTAGCAAGCTACCTTAAAATTTTTAAGAATTCCATTTATAAAAAAGAAAATCAATTTTAAACATAGCAATTCAATGAAATAAAAAAACAATTGAACCATACTTTTATTTCAATCAAGAAGCTGCAAATGCTGTCTTACATTTATAAAATGGATGTTATATCATTAGAAAAAAAATATGAACAGATTATCAAAAGGGTGATTGTTGAGCTCATACAGAAGGAATAAATGATTAACAGGAGCCACGTGAATTCACAAGGAATTCTAACTTAAACTTACTCATTATTTGAGTATTAGGTATTGGTTACCTGTGAGGAAACCAATATCCAGTGAAACTAAATGATTTGATAAATTTCACCACCCAAGCACCAAGCACTGTTGTTGAAGAAGCAGAGTGGCAATATTCCTGCTCTTATGAAGATCACATTTTAGTTAGAAGGGGACATGGAAAAAGCATAACCAACTAAATCGAAAGATCAAAGAATACTATAGTCATGAAGGATCTAAATTTCAGTATTTCTGGATAACCTTACCGAAACCATAGTGAAATGTGAGTTGATAATCATACAGTTAGCTGACTTCATCACTGAGTGCTAACAATGCCAATCAATACACTGATGCCAATTTAAAGGGGTTTGATATCATGTTCTGTCTTTGTCCTTGTATTATGGGGGCTTGGGGATAAATGACATACTAAAGAAATGAGTGTGTAACAAGAAGTCATATGGAATAGCAAAGTCATAAGATGACAAAGTAGCTATCCAAAATAAATTCAATAGAATCAAACCAGGCAGTTAATTTTACACGAAAATTATGTGAGTAACCAGTCATCAGGAAATTGCAAATTAAACAAAGGAGATAATAACACTACACACATCTTTAAAATGGCTAAAATTGAAAGGACTTAACTAGTGCTGGAGAAGATATGTAAAACTAGAACTCATACCTTACAAGTAAGAATATAAATAGTACAGCCACTTTGGAAAATTATTTGGCAGTATGTTCTAAGCAAAATGTATGTTTACTCCAGGACGCAACAATTCCAGTCCTGAGGATATAACCACCAGATATGAGTGCCCGTTTCCAAAAGATATGCACTAGAATATATACTGGAATATTCTGCGTATATGACCACAAGAATATGAGTGCCTGTTTCCAAAAGATATGTACTAGAATCATTCTGTAGTATGAATTATATCACAATTTATTTATTCGTTCAACTGGCTTTTAAAAACTTATTTTTAAAAGCAGAATGAGGAAAGCATGGAATTGGGAAGAAGTAAACTCCCCTCACCAAAAAAAAAAAAAAAAGGAAAAAAGAAAAGCTAATATTTCTCTCTCTTCCTCTCCCCATCTCCCCATCTCCCCCTTCAGATGAAGAAACTAAAGTTCAGAGAATTAACTTGTGGGAAATTCTCATGGAACTGAGATAAGACCCCAGACTTCCAATGTCTGACACACCAAAAGTACCAAGCTCATGTTAATATACTAGATTTCGGCAAGTCTTCTTGAAAATTCTATACAAGACATGCCGCTCTTCATATCAGCCCTTACATCCACCTAACTGACATGTGCTCCTGTTACTACAGATGAACTGCCCAAGCTCCTGGGTGGTCCTGGTTAACATGCTGCCCTGGCATAGTTACCAATGGTACCCTCATTTCATGTTCAAATACACCCTGGTCCAGATCGGATTCTGCCTTACTCAACTATATGGACAAATGTCACAGACGCACACATGAGAATTGGAATTAACACAACTATATTTATATGAAGTCCAAAATAGGCAAAATTAATCTACAGTGATAGAGATCAGAATAGCGGTAACTGTTAGGGAGACTGAAACCACCTTTTGGGGTGGTAGAAAAATTCTCTTTGTTGATCTGGGTGGTGGCCAAATGGATGTTTATGTGTGTAGAAATTCTATGAGCAGTACACTTCAGATTAGTGCCTGTTACCCTATGTAAAGTATTCCTCATCAAGAAGATTATATACACACATGTATGTGTGTAAATATCCATGTATGTATATGTATATGTGAATACGTTTTAAAACTGCATTTAGATTCAAATAAGCAACTATTGGATAAAGGAGAAGAACCTAAACTGCTATACAAATGAAAATATTAACAGTTGTCTACGTACATGACATGAGTAAATGGCAAGTATAATTAGCTAATGACATCTTAGTATAAATGTGGCGTCAAGAACAAGTCCATTGGGCCTTCTTGGTAGTATTTAGGCCACACCTCAGGTTCTATGCTTATTTCTTTCTGCAAAGCTTTAACATCACAAATTGGTATGCTTCTAGAGAAAAATAACCATATGTTGAACGTCTGAGGCAAGTCTGAAAGAGCTAACTAAGGCTTTTCAGCCTGGGGAGGAAAAAAAGATTCAGAGGGGAACCAGATTTATTCTATATATACTCAGAAGGCTGAAGTAGAATTAATAAGTAGAAGTCGCAAGCAGGTTGATTTTGTTCTACTATAAGGAAGAACTTTCTATATAAAGCTTCCATCGGATTGCCACAAGAGGTAATAAATTGATCAGACAATAACGAGACATATGCCTCTGTATTTAGAGAAGGTACCTTTCTCAGCTACCCAGTTAAATAAGAAGCCCTCTAATATCCCTATTAATTCTGTGATTCCATTATCTTCCCAATCAACGTCAGTTTATATAACAGGAAAATTTGGCAGGAATAAAGGAAATCCACAAGCAGCTTATTCTGTGCAGAAAGTCACTGATCATATCTTTCCACTCAAACAAGAAAGACCTCTGTCCTACGGCTGTAGACTTAATCACCATTCAAAGACTTCATTACTTAGAAGAGCTTTTCAAAGTAGATAAAGCACATTTCTGAGGATGATAAAATAGAAGGAAAGTCTCCTGACAATGATTGACCTAATGGCCCATAATTCAAACTATAACCATCTTTTATAAATTGTTTTCCTCTCTGGTATATTTCCTTGAGCTATATATCATAATGTAGATTATAACTGAGTGAAAGGGCAAAATATGTTTTATTGCTCTCATCATAATTGAGCAGAATGCACTCCTGAATCACTGAAACAATTTACATGTCACTAGCAACGTGTATATATATATATATATGTATATATATGTATCTCATACCTCCATTAACATCGGTTTTAATTGTAATTAATATTTTGCTAATTTAATAAGTAATAGTAGAGCTCTGAGTTGTTTCAACGAACATTTACTTAATTATTAGTGAGGCCAGATACTTGAAAGCATTGAAGGACTGGAAAAAAAAATGCAATAAGCAATCCCCTAATAACCCCATAATGTCCATTTTTCATTGCACAATTTGCACCTGTTTGAGCCATACTGTTTACTGCTTAGACAGGGATCTCCTCTGTCCTAACAAGCCACATGGCTCCACAGGATGGGAAACACACAGCCGGTGCCATTTTTTCTTGACGTTAGGTGGACATTATGCTGTGGTCTTACTGCTTCCTCATTATGCTGCTATACTTTGTCTCAGGACCAATTTTTCCATCCATGGTTATAGTAACAGCGAATGTCATTACCTAGGTCCACAGTGGACAGCACTCCCGTAAAGACTTCAGAAAATGCAATGCATACCAAAGAGAACATCGCTACAAACCAAATTAACAGTGATTGTGTCCATAGATAGGATTGGAGGTAACTTTTTTCTTTTGTTAGTCTGTATTTTCTAATTTTTCAATGGTGAACATGGAGTACTTGTACAAGCTTTTAAAAGTTCTCCTGATGGGAACAGTGACAAGAGGCAGGAATATGAATAGAAAAAAGGAAAAAAAAGATTTTATCTCTAAACTATATTCCCTTTGTTGTTGCTGTTTTCTTTAAAAAAGCAAAGAAACAATTCCCAAAATAGGCTCCATTGATGCATAAACTGCTGGAAGCCACAGATCAAAGTGAAGCAAAGCGTGCAGAAGTGGAGTTCCACAAAGATTTTGGGCTGTATTACTGCTTTTCTCAGGCAGATGGAGGGAAGAGAAGACATGTCCATAATAAACCACTTCAAAGCCAGTGAATATTGGATTTTATGCAAATATTTTTCTATTTCAGTCCTGAAAGGCTTGAGCACCAAGTTCATTGTCTTTCACCAAGAAATACTAACATATAATGGGACAAAAGGCAGGCAGAGAACTCACGAGCACTTTGACCTCATTGTAGGCCACTTAATAATCTTTCTTATTTACATGCTCATATGTAAGTAAGCTTCAAGGGAAGTTACAACTGGGAAAAAAAAAACCAAAAATGGTCAGGGGGTTATCGTCCCTAAGCTATGACAAGGCATTATAGCCCCCAAAGCCTGACCCAAGCAAGATCCAAGGCACATGTGCGCTTCCCCTTGTGAAACACACAAGGTACAGACCCTTCCCCACTCCTTAATCCTTCCCTATGTACTTGCAACCAAGCCAGAATGCTGGGTGAGGGGGCAATTCCAATGAACTTTTGTTCTAGAATAGCAGAAATATCATTTTTTTACTAATGCACACAAGGGCTAATTATTAGGGTGTACCTCTTTTTAAAAATAGAGCTAAAATTACTTTAACTGTAATTACTTCAGTAAAAAATCTGACACCTCAATTCAAAGTTCAAAATGTACATTTAAAAATATTCAGCGTGCTTTTTATAAAGCCATTTAACCTTAGATGTAGCACAAATTACCCTTTTTAAAAAATAGATATTGGAAACATAGACTAATGAAATCAGGAGGGTTCAGATACCTCTAAGAAAATTATATACAGAGGGTGAAAATTTGAAAACAAAAATACCTTTTAGAAAAACTTTAAAAGAAACCTAATTAACAAAATTCCACAAAGATGACCTTCAATTGGGTTGAATTTTCAAAATCTATTAAAGTTGTAAAGTCTATCATATAGACTTTATCATGGGACATCATGTGAGACATTCATCAGGTCCCAGGACTTAAGACATAAAAAATGAAAAAAAGGAAGTATTCCAACCTGCGTCTAGAAGGTTAGGTGGTGAAGTCTTGTAAAGAGAGATGAGGTTCAGGCCAGATGCTGTGGCTTACACCTGTAATCCCAGCACTTTGTGAGGTGAAGGCAGGTGGATCACCTGAGGTCAGGTGTTCAAGACCAGCCTGGCCAACATGATGAAACCCCATCTCTACTAAAAATACAAAAATTAGCAGGGCATGATGGTGCATGCCTGTAATCCCAGCCACTCAGGAAGCTGAGGTGGGAGGATCACTTCAACCCAGGAGGCAGAGGCAGCAGTACACCGAGATCATGCCACTGCACTCCAGCCTGGGTGTCAGAGCCAGACTCTGTCTCAAAAACAACAAAAACAAATAGACGAGGTTCAACAGAGAACCAGCAGACTAGAAAAGACTAGAAATTCAGAGCTTTGCTAGAGGAGAGAAATATGCAGGCCGAGCCAAGGTCTCCGCTGAGCACAGCAGGGCAGGGCGCCTGTGCCTGCAGCAAACACAAAGTGAGCCAGCAAAGTCCAAGGGCAGGAGCTGGAGATGGCTCCCGGCTGGTGCTAGGGCAGCTTCAAGGAAAACCACCCCAGCCGCTGAAGGGTTACATCTGGGCCCACACCTAAACGGACTTTGCTTCTCCAGAAACCTCAGAAGCAGAAGCAAAGAAACAGGTTAGCGGAACCTAACCTGCAGTCCAGCTCTGGAGTGTGGGGGTCAGGAGGAAACAGAGAAGACGAGCTGGGGGGTGCAGAGGCTGGGGTTACCAGTGTGCGCACCCTGGCTTCCCTCAGCTCAGCAGAGGGGGCAAAGCGGGTGCTTCTCAATCACTAACTGCCTCTAAACTAAGGAAGATAAGAAGGAATGCATGTAATCTGTTCCTTAAAATTTCCTTTCATCAATAAAGGCACTGTTGCTCTAAAATCAGCTGAGGCAGATGATTTGTCTGTTTCTCCTCTGCAAGGGTAAACTGCATGAGGGCACAGTGTACGCATGCCTCACAGAGACTCTAGCCAGCAGGGGAGTAGATGCTGATCCACTGAATGAGGGCAGAGGGACCCATGGGTAGAATAAGTCTGTCTCAACAGGGAGTGGAAGGGGTAGACTTCAAATCCCAGGTGGTTTTTCTGGAGGCAAATCCCCTTCAATGCCTGTTAAGGGTAAGCGTTACCCTAAAGCTGCAGCATTGGGAAACCTGCAAGAGAACCTTCTGTTTCTATGAACCTTCTGCCTTGGTGAGTCTATTCAGCCCACAGCTGACATGCGCTAGTCCCCTAAACATGGCAGGCTTGACATTTATCATCACATTTTCAAGTTTTGCAAACCTGCTCCTAAACATGACTTCCCTTTAAACAAAACTACAAAGAACCCTTTTTATTACATATTTTCTTTGATTCTGCCTGCGTTAGCAAGCCAGCAAGAAACGTGGGCAGTGAAGCGCCCTGACGGTAGTGCTGTCCTGCTCCTCCCACATCTCTGTGAGTTGATTCTGTTGCACTGTCGCTTGGGAAGCAAGCCTTGCAGCAGCTACGTGGCCAGCATTAGAATGGAAAGTTCAGTCTCTCTGTAGACCTGCTATTGCTCTACCCTACGACAGCAAAAGGAAGATTATAAAAACACAGGTCAGATCTTGTAAACACTTCTTTGCATAAAACATTTCCCCGGCTTATCACTCTTAGAATTCAATTCAAACTCTGCGTGTCACGACCTCCAAAGCCTTCAACAATCTGTTTCCACCTCTCTTTTCTCTCTCTCCCCATCCAAATAAGCTTGAATATGCTGTCATCCAGGAGAATGGCCTACAACAAAAGACCTCACCATTCTTTCTCTTAATTTACTAATTCTTTTAAAGTTTTCATTGTTCCAAAAACTTTGAACACAGCTTTTAATCACTATGTAATCAACATAACAAAAAATGCAAGCATGCAGTTATTTTGACAAGCTTGGGTGAAAACCTGCGTTTCCAGTCTTGGTTTATGATTACTCTGTCAACATCGCTACCCCTTATTATCAATGCACCTATCATTCTCAGCTTCGAATAATCAAAGGGCCAGAGATGGTCAGAGCTAAGACCTACAGAGTAGACATCAACATTTCCAGAAATATCACTGAGCAAATGTCTGCCCTTAAAAGCCAGGATCGCCCCACAACAGAACAACATCTCCTATTTTAACACAGCACGGCCTCTCCTTGCTCAAAGGCGTTCGGTCTGTAGGATGGTCTGGTTTGGTTTTGAATTGCAGTGTTCACAGTCGGTGCGCAGCTCATAACTGGGTCTTCAAGTGGGCTCGCTGCCCATCCCAGCTGCTGCGTTCTCTCACGGCTGCCAGGAGAGCATTTTGCTGTTTCGGCATTCCAGGAGAGCGTGCAGAAAACACAAACTCCAGGACCTTATAAATCAGGTTTCTTCACATGCTCTCAGTGTGGACACAGCAAGCCTTAAATGCATCACAGTGGAGTTCAAGCTTTAAAATCTCTGGCTGGTGACCAGAGGCCTGGTGAACTCGAAATGCCCATGCTTCTCCTAATGGTAGGTAGAGGAGATGCTTCACCATTTGGAGAGTGAGCTTCATTTATTGTCACCACCATCTCTTCAGGACTTGCTAAGAGCAGCAGACACCTTGTTTGCCAGAATGTAAAAACACTAGAGGTAACAGCAGGAGCAGGCTGTCCTCAGGGCCCAGACAAGTTGGCTTTCTCTCCAGCCTTAGACGCATTCTGTGGTTCTTCAAGATATTAGCACATTTTCCAGGGCCCCTCTCTTTTCAGTTTCAGAGGAAACAGTCAGATACCGTAGGGGAGGCTGGTAAAATGAGTTGTTTAAAGTGTCTACTAGACCCTTTGCCTTCACTTTAAACCCGGCTTATCCACCACCCACCATGCAGCCAGGAATTGACTAAAGGAAGCTGCTGTTCACCAATCTACGTTTGACCTGCTGGCCTTGATCTGCCTCCATTCCACTTCTCCAGGCTCTGACCCCTTAGTCTTAATCTTGCATTCCTTCTCCTGTTGGCCCCAAGATTTCGCCACTGAATTTAATCTCTTCCTCATGGCCTGTCACCATCTCTAGGACACAGTTTATGTTTGCCCCCTCACTCCTCCCCTCCTGATCTATTTGACCAACTCTCCTATTCCTTCCCCATAGTGGTTTCCAGTCCTCCTAACGAGTGGCCCTTGAAGATCAATTCAGAAATAAAGATGTCAACAAAAAGATTTAACTTGCCAGCTCCATCAACCCTGAAAGCGACATCTCCATCCCTTCCTCCCTCCCATTTTCCTGTGTCTTTTGTGCCTGAAAGCCGTATTAGAATCAAAATTATCTCTCCTCTAAACCCAGATTTATTCTGGATGATTGCTCTCTTTCTGTTTTAATACCATAATTCTTCTGCTTGCAGAAGAATGTGAGCTGCCCATTCACTCTCACAAAGGTCGGCATAGCAGCCTCCTTTTCACTTGTTTTTCAACCCAAGGACTTCACACAGCTGTTCCCTTTGCCTGGACTGTTCTTACTTTCCTTCATTCCTGCCTCACTCCAACTCATCCCTCAAGTTTCACTGTGAGCATCCCTAAAACCCTTCCCAATTGCTTATTACACAAGTGTCCATTCCCCTGCTAGCCCGTATTACCACTATAATCTAAATCAAGCTTTTCCAACCCATGGCTCAGGGTGACTTTGAATGTGTGTGGCCTAACACAAACTTGTAAACTTTCTTTAAACATCATGAGGTGGTTTTTTTTTTTTTTTTGGTTTTTGTTTTTTTTTTTTAAAGCTCACCCGTTATCATTAGTGTTAGTGTATTTTATGTGTGGCCCAAGACAATTCTTCTTCTCCCAGTGCAGCCCAGGGAAGCCAAAAGATTGAACACCCCAATTTAAATATTGACTGGTGGAATTACGTGTAGGATGTTGGTAAACTACACCTCTGGGTCAAGGAGGCACGAGCCACTAGACTGTTAAGCACTTAATATGCAGCAAATCCAACTAAGACGTATTATAAGTGCAAAACACATACCAAATTTTGAAGACTTAGTACAATAAAAAGAATGTAAACTATCTCAATAACTTACATTGATTACATGTCATAGTATTTTTAGCTATATTGAGTTAAATAATGTATGTTAGTAAAATTAAGTTTACCTGTTTCTTTTGGCTTTTTAAAATGTATTTACTAGAACGTTCTAAGTTATAATATGCACTCCCATTATATTTCTATTGGACAGGGCTGTTGTAGACCTTAAGCCCCCGGAGGACAAGGCCCTTTTGGCCATGACTATGGTCTCAGCTGCCTTAGCACAGGGCCTGGCACATAGTAACTGGACTGGGGAATATATTTTGAAAGGATAAGTTTTCCTAGGCAACTAGGATTTAAATCTAGGATTCTCGGGCCAGGTGTGGTGGCTCACACCTGAAGCCCCAGCACTTTGGGAGGCCCAGGAGTTTGAGACCAGCCTGGACGACATGGCAAAACCCCATCTCTACAAAAAATACAAAAATTAGCCGGACGTGGTGGCACACATGTGTTGTTCCAGCTACTTGGAAGGCTGAGGTGGGAGCATCACTTGAGTCCAGGAGGCAGAGGCTGCAGTGAGCCAAGATCATATCACTGCACTATGCCAGCCTGGGTGACGGTGAAACACTGTCTCAGAAAAATAAATGAATAAATAAGTCTAGGATTTTACTTTTTAGAAAAGGAGGAACCAAGGATAAACAATAGAGATGGGGGCGTTAGCAGCTCCCCACCCAGCAGTTTGTGCTGTCTGCCTGCCATGATATGGGACAGGATCTAAACTGTCAGGCTCAGACAATTTCTCACTGGCTTAAACTGATAGAATATACATCTGAAAGTAACAACTAGGTTTACCTTTCAAAGTATGGACTATGATGGAACAGAAAATAATAAAAGAATCTACACAGCAAGAAAGGATTTAAGGGTGATTCATTTGATCTAAGCCATTTTCACAAACATGATCTCATGAGTAATAGCTCATTTGCTTTTCCCAATCCTTAGTATCAGAAAATTCCTAACCTGAACTCATTATAAGGCAAAACATTTAACACGTGGGAAAACATTTAAATGTGGGCAAGACTAGAGTGTCTAAAAAGTCGAGTGATGTCCTGAAAGACCATTTTTCTTCCACGTTAGTTGGTTCACTCACATCCACGAATATGACCATCACTGTGAAGTGACTCAGCAATGTCACGTATCTGTATTGCATTACACCAAGTTCCCATGGTTGGCATTAATAGCACATTGCTTGAGGAAGGGAGAAGCCAAGCTGTCCTGTGATCCTGAAGACTAATCCCACAAGAGAGGCACTGGTTAGTCACAGACAAGAGCACAGGGATTAGAAGCTGTTCAGCCAGATGTATCAGGTGACAACTGGAAGAGAGCTGCGGAGAGCTGGGATGCCGAGAAAGCAATCTAACGCCAAGACTCTTCACACAAACATCCACCTCATCTGAAGCATCAAGCACTCCTTACTTGGCAGCATCACTGCCTTCCCCAATAACAATGGGAACAAAAAACATCACTTTAATGAGGTTTACAGAGGCGGAGAAAGCTACCACACCCTCTTTCTTTCCTCCTGTTTCAAAATCCACAGAGCCGAGAGACAACCAGATGGTGTATCCTCAGAAGTGTCACGGTCAGCCTTCAGCTTTCTCAAGAACACAGAAATAGTACTGGGCTAGAAATGAGACGTTGGGATTCCTATCCCTCCTATTAAGCCTTAGTTTGAGAATCATTGAGTTGACATGTGTTATGCCTGTTGTTCTGAGTGTTGCCTTGGGACCCTTCTCACCACAAATGACTTAAACAGCAACAGCCATATGACAGGATACTCAGCTTCCCAGTGGCTGAGGCTCCTTTTGCTCCCAGAAAGTCTTGGAGGAACACAAGACCCAACCGGATGCCTTCGTCTCCATGAGATCTTACCAACCCTACATCTATCTTTCCCCACTTACCCAGTAAGAACTCACACATTTTAGAGTAAAATTAGACAAAGGAAAAAAAACCTCAAAAATTTTTTTAAACAAAGGATAGGGACATATAAAAAGGGCACACAAGCCAAAGGCCCTAAGCAGGAACAGGTTAGCAAAAAAACAAATAATAGTAGTATTGGATTTTAACCCATGGACTAAAATAAATACCTGTAAGTCCATACTGAATAAATAAATGAGTAAACAAATAAATTGGGGAGAAGAGACAGCTCTTCCTTACAGAAAAATTTCAATTAATGAAAGTAGAACAGGGAAATAGAAAACAGCCATTAGAATACCACAATAATAATTACTGCAGGCAAGATCCACAGATAGATGCTAAAATTAATGGGCTGAAGGTTGAGGAGAAACAGGATATTTGTAATGTCTCAAAATATATCTCCCAAGGTATTTATAAATTTTAAAAGGGAAATAGTAACTTTCCAGAAACTGAGCAGATACCACCTTAACTAAGAGATCGTGGCTAACAGCACCAGTAATAAGATACACTGATGGCTGGGCGTGATTGCTCATGCCTGTAATCCCAGCAGTTTGGGAGGCAGAGGCGGGAGGATCAGAAGGTCAGGAGATCAAGACCATCCTGGCCAACATGGTGACACCCCATCTCCACTAAAATACAAAAAAAATTAGCTGAGCATGGTGATGCGTACCTGTAGTCCCAGCTACTGGTGAGGCTGAAGCAGGGGAATCACTTGAACCTGGGAGTGTAGATTGCTGTGAGCCAAGATCACACCACTGCACTCCAGCCTGGTGATAGAGCAAGACTCTGTCTCAAATAAATAAATAAACAAACAAAATAAAATACACTGATGTCAGGAATCCCATGTTAGACGCACTGAGAAGAGCACTGACATTACTTTGGTTGAAATGTAATTTTTTTTTTTTTTTTTTTTTTTACCAAAAATACAGAACCTCAATCTACTCACAAGAAAACATCCCAAATAGAGGGGCATTCTACAAAATATTTGACCAGTACTTTTCAAAAGTGTCAAGGTCATGAAACACAAGGAAGGCCTGAGGAGCTGTCACGGATCGGAGCAGATTAAGGAGATAACCAAACGAGGTGTGGGCTCCTGAACTGGCTCATGGAACAAAAACACAGTACTAGGGAAAACTGGTGAAATCCAAAGAGTCAATAGTTAGTTGACAGTATTGCACTGACATTCATTTTTTAGCATTGAAAATTGTACTGTTGTTGTCTACGATGGTAACAGCTGGAGAATCTGGGAGAAGAGTATACGGGAACTCTATATACTGGCAAATTTTATGCAAATCAGAAATCATTCCAATTAAAAAGTTCAAAAATGGAAGTTAAAAATTTGAAGGAAGGTTGAATCCTAAAATTAAAAGTGGCAGAAGATATTAAAAATGTGAAAGACCAACATATTCAACTAAATTCCATTTCAAGGAGATAAGGAGTTCACAGCAGAAGGTAAATCAATGCACTGCTTCCTTCACTGAGAAAGTCTTGTATGAACAAAACATCAGGCAAATTAAACAGCATGTCTAGTGACCCAGTTGATGTACATTCTGACACAAACTTCTAATCTCCTCATAGACTAGTAACAGATTGCAGATAGTCACAGGAACGTATACCACACCTGAGTAGCACTGTTGTAGATCACTATAAGGTATTTGGCTTGTATGTAGTGGGGTAGGGAGTCCACTGGAGAGTTCTGAACCAAAGAATAATTGATCTGACTTATATTTTAATAGAATCACTCTAACTCCTGCATTGAAAAGCGCTGATGCTCCTGAAGCGGCAGGTCATATTAAAAAAAAAACACTGATGACTTGATGACTTGGACCACAGCTGGATATAGTGGAGATGGTGTGAGGTGACTGGATTCTAGAAATATTTTGAAGCCAGAGTCAATAGAATTTCCTGACAGGTTGAATGGGTAAGAGACAGAAAAAACGTCAAGAATGACACCAAAGTTTTGGACATTGCAACTGGAAGGATGGATAAAGTTGCTGTTCATTGAGATGGAAAGACTTGGAGCAGGTATGGAGAGAAAGATAAGGAACTTGCTTCTGAACATGTAAAGTCTGAAATGCATATTCGACACCTAAGAGGAGATATCAAGTAGATAGTTGGACATAAGCGTCTGCAGTTCAGGAACTTATTCTAACACCCTTCCTGCTTCCCAATACTCCAGCCCCTTCAGACCAGACCTAGGTCTAATTAAGTTATTTCTTGTAATTACTTATACCATGGAAAATCTTAAAACTATTGCTAGATGGAAATCGCTAGGAGTCACTTTTACATTGGTTACTCCTTTTAATCCTCGCCACTTGGTCAAAGGTTAGGCACTATTATTCCATTAAGGTTAGGAAACCAAGGCTTAGGGAAGACAATTTTCTCAAGGCCACATAGCCAGGAGGTAATAGAATGATTAGTTAAAAACAATTCTGTCTGTCCCCAAGCTCCTGCCCTGTAGAATGCCTTGCTGTTCAACTGCTGGACAGTCTCCCCTGGGAATGTGGTCATGGAGACTCTTGCCCACATGGGCAGTTTGGCTGGGTTAGGCCAGATGACTCTGAGATGTTTCCCAGCTCTGCAATTCTAGGTTTCTAGAAAATCTGTTTTGAAGTGGGAATAGGTTTTGAAATGTTTTATGTCTTCTTTTTCCCCCGGAAAAATCTCTGTAGGAAGGAAACAGTTTCCAGTTCAAGAAAGGCAGTAGGTACTTCAAAACGATTATGAGCAATGGACAGTTCCCCTTCCCAACCCAGCTGCAATCCACTGGTCTTTAAAATAAATTTTAAAAGGGGCCAGGCATGGTGGCTCACACCTGTAATCTCAGCACTTTGGGATGTGAGGCAGGTGGATCACGAGGTCAAAAGATCAAGACCCTCCTGGCCAGCATGGCAAAACCCTGTATCTACTAAAAATACTAAAATTACCTGGGCGTGGCAGTGGGCACCTGTAATCCCAGCTACTTCGGAGGCTGCAGCAGGAGAATTGCTTGAACCCATGAGGCAGAAGTTGCAGTGAGCCAAGATCGAGCCACTGTACTCCAGCGGGGTGACAGAGTGAGACTCTGACTCAAATAACAATGATAATAATAAATTAAAAAAAAAAAAATCCAGTGGTAAACATATGGATTATATTGAAAAAAAATCCAATGATATTATTACCACTCCCTTCAGTAAACATATACAAACACCCTCAGTTTTCTCAGAAAGCAAAGACAAAAAGTGAACACAGCTGCTATTTGAATAAAGATCATAAATTGCTGCAGGCATGTTCTTTAATGATACTCTTTCCAGATTCCTCTCCTTCCCCCGTGACCCTCCCACCAAGTAGCCCTTAATGACAGTTTCACTGTTCTTCACACCAAAAAATGGCTTTCAAGTGTAGGAAAGTATCAGAAGGTCCCTGCTGGGCTGCCAGCTGGGCAAGTGTCACAGGCCACTGAACTCTAAAATGAGCTGTCTCTGCACAAAGGGCCCCTTTCCCTTGGAACAACTTCAAGGAGATGGCACACTGCAGCCCTCCTCGCCCCCTTTTGTATTCCAGTTTGATTAAACTGGGAATTGTTCTGTGCTCACCGCTGTTGAGAACACCAGGTGGTGGATTCTAGAGATAAAGGATTATATAGATCCTTTGTTAGAAACAGACGTCTCTATTGTATGACTTACAATATTTGAGCACAAATGCCAGGAGCTTCCCAGACAGCCTAGCGGTTATGCACAGGAGACAATCAATAAATCCTTTTCCCCACTCAGGCATGGCAAGCAGGGGCTGCTGGTGGCTAAACATGGTCTAGCCACTCGCTAAAAAATGAGAGAAACTGAAAAATGAGTGTTTACAAAAGAAGTGAACCAAAGCAAGGAAGGAAAAAAGAAATGTGTCCAAGATGTAGTAATGGTTGATCCTCCTAGAACCTGGATGTCAGGAAAAATTAGAGGATTTCATCTTGATCAGAAACTCCTCCTTGAGGGGCTGGCACCACACTGGCTCAGCACGGTCTCACGGTCTCCCCAGTCCCTTATGCAGGGCATTTGCTGAAGAGGTCTAATAAACAGAATGGTGACAGCTAATGTGGATTAGAATCATTATTTCTGACAATATTAGTTTTCTTTTGTTATTGTTGTGTTTTTGAGATGGAGTCTCCCTCTAATGCCCAATCTAGAGTGGCCTGATCATAGCTCACTGTAACCCCAAACTCTTGGGGATCATAGCTCACAGTACCCCCAAACTCCCGGGGATCACAGCTCACAGTACCCCCAAACTCCCGGGGGTCACAGCTCACAGTACCCCCAGGCTCCCGGGGATCACAGCTCACTGTACCCCCAAACTCCCCGGGGGTCACAGCTCACAGAACCCCCAAACTCCCGGGGATCACAGCTCACAGTACCCCCAAACTCCCAGGGATCATAGCTCACTGTAACCCCAAACTCCCGGGGATCATAGCTCACAGTACTCCCAAACTCCCGGGGATCATAGCTCACAGCACCCCCAAACTCCGGGACTCAGCCTCCTCCAGCCTCAGCCTCCCAAGTGGCTGAAACTGCAGGTGTGTGCCATCATACCCAGCTAATTTTTCTATTTTTTTAGTAGAGACAAGGGCTCACTATGTTGTTAAGGCTGGTCTCAAATTCCTGGCTTAAAGCATTCTGCCCTCCTTGGCCTCCCAAAATGCTGGGATTATAAGTGTGAGCTACTGCACCCAGCCTTTTTATTACTTTTCTATTGCTGCGTAACCAATTACCACAAGCCTAGTGACTCAAAACGACACACAGTCATTACCTCACAGTTCTGTAGTTCTGAAGTCCAAGAAGACGTGACTGGATTTTCTGCTGCAGGTCCGACGAGGCTGACGTCAATGTGTCAGCCAGCTGGGCTCTTCTGGTAGGTTCTGAGAAGAATCGGCTTCGAAGCTCATTCACATTGTTAGCTAAATTTAGTTCCTTGTGGCTGTAGGACTGAGTCTCCATTTCCTTGCTGGCTGTCAGCCATGGTGTCTGTTACCTCCAAAGGCGTCCATTCCTTCTCACTTGGTGCCCTCTCTCCTCAAAGCCAGCAATGGCCCATCAAGTCCTTACACTTGGAAACTCTCCGGCTTCCTCCTCTACCAGCAGCTGAACAAAATGCTCTGCTTTTAACGGCGCTCGTGTGATTAGATTGGGCCCACCAGAGAATCTCCTATTTTAACTCAATTGTGCCTATATAACAAGGGGGAGTGGTGTTTCATCATATTCCCAGGTTCTGGGGATTAGGGGAGAACATCTTGAGGCCCATTTAAGGAACCTTGCATATGACAGAGGCAGACATTGTTTCAAGTGTTTCACATTTAACAATCCATCCATCCTCACGACAACCCTGTGAGGCAGGCTCTACTATCTTCCCCATTTCATAGATGAAGCACAGAGAGATCTTAACTGCTAAGGTCTCCCAGCTAGTAAATGGCAGGGCCTGGATTTCAACTCAGGCAGGCTGGTTTCAGACCCTCACCTCTTATCCACCATTGTACATTTCTATTCAATTAACTGTTTCTGGAATTATTGAATGCATGAATAATTGCATTTGGTATGGGACTTGGAGACAGTGCTAAGGGTGAGTAAATTCCTTAATTTGTATGGGAAATTTTGTGCATAAATTGTCTGCTAATTGTGCAGGGAGTTTGCAGAATCTCAAAGGCTTAGGTCATAGAGAGGTGCCTACGCCTGAGAACTTCCTCCAATAAAACGCCTTGCCTTTTCAGACTTCAGCTGTTAGTGAGCAACAACACTAAACACGGAATTGCAAACAGCTGAGACCAACACGGGACTGTTGCAACTGCTTTTGACACTAGACAGTCTCTGCCCTCTGTCACTTTCCTCCTTGGCCGTGGCGCAGGACAGATATTGACCATCATGAGGACAAAGCCAATATGCTAATTTGAATTCTAGAAAAACAAGAAGAAAAATTAAAAGGGTCAAAAATTGAGGTGAAACAAATGCAAGAAAGGAGAATGACTAAAAACTGAAGTCATTCCTCAAGCCCAAAATTTATTTTACATGCTGCTGGCTCTTTCTGTGAGTCCTATTGTCTACTGCAGGGGTGTCCAATCTTTTGCTTTCCCAGGCAACATTGGAAGAAGAAAAATTGTCTGGGGCCACACATAAAATATACTAATAATAGCTAATGAACTAAAAATAAAAAATTGCAACAAAAATCTCAAAATATTTTAAGAAAGTTTACCAATTTGTGTTGGGCCTCATTCAAAGCCATCCTGGCTGCCTGAGGTCTGTTCTGTAGGTCATGGGCTGGACAAGCCTGTTCTTTTGCTTATTCTAAACCTGGGGTGTAGTAGAAACAACACTAGACTGAAAGTCAGAAGACTTCAGTTCCAGTCCTGGCTCTGTTTCTTGTTTTTTTGTTTGTTTGTTTGTTTTTGAGACAGCCTTGCTCTGTTGCCCAGGCTGGAGTCAGTGGCACAATCTTGGCTCACCGCAACCTCTGCCTCCCTGGTTAAAGCAATTCTCCTGCCTCGGCCTCCCAAGTAGCTGGGACTGCAGGCACGTACCACCACGCCTGGCTAATTCTTTTGTATTTTCAGTAGAGTCAGGGTTTCACCATATTGGCCAGGTTGGTCTCAAACTCCTGACCTCATGATCTGCCACCTCAGCCTCCCAAAGTGCAGGGATTACAGGTGTGAGCCACTGCGCCCAGCCTGTTTCTTACGTGATCTTAAGTCAATGTTCTGGATCTTATTCATCCCATTTGTAAAACACAAATAATATCTACCTCACATAATTTTAGAAAGAAGTAAATATGAGAGTGAATGGATTGTGTTCCTTTTACAAATTGTAAAATACAACACAAATGTCACATGCCATTTTACACCAGGTAACCAATGAACTGACGGAAGGAAGGGATAGGGCACACAGAGCCACCTGACAAAGAGGGTACTTCTCCTTGTGTGATGATCTAAAATAAACATTGGCTTAAGAAGAAAGAGAGTAAGATCAAGAAGCTATTGACTACTCACTAGGCTTCTGAGCATGCATTTTGCAAAATAAAATACACTTAAAGTGTAAAAAATAGTACTGAAATCATCTTTAGAGGGAAAAATGGAGGCAAAGAAAAACCATTTCCACAAACAGCAGAGCTGAAAATCCAGTTTGGATTCACTGACTCTCAGTACAGTGTTTGAAGGCAAACTTAAATGTATCCATTCTATGTCCAAAATGTAGGGGCGGGGGGGGGGGGGGGGAATGGTCTGCTGGTTAAGAGAAGAAATTATGTTGCTTCAATAAATACTAAGACTCAGTTGCATCAAATTAGATTGAATACCAAAATGTTCATCCTCTCAGACCTCTACAGCTAAATGGTCAGGTGTGAGTGTCAAGTCATGTGGTATTGATTTTCCTTAAAACAGTCATATCATCTACATCAGAGAGGAGAAAATAGTTCTCATGTGCAACATGACATTTTGAATTTGTCCTCATGAGACCCTGAGCAGAGAGCCTTGTCAAGCCTGCTCAGATTTCTGAACTCCAGGGCTATGACAGAATGAATGGGTGTTGTTTTAAGCCAATAAATTTGTAGTAATCTGTTACACAGCAGTTTGTCTCAACATTCCTTTTTCTTTCCCCACATAGTAATAAAAAAAATTAAAGACAGTCACCTTGAGAGTGCTTTAAGTAAAAGTAATTACTACAATTCATCAGCTTCTGGGAAACTCACCATTGCTAACCAGCAGGTTCTGGAAACCCAATGGGGGAATGTACATGGCTTAAAGATACACAATCCAAAGTTCTCCAGTAACATCCTATCACCAATGACATTAACATCAGCATAATAACTGTCGTACAATTAAGCTAATCATCCATGCAAAGCAATTCAAGCCTACAGACTGTCTTCATTGTCTGATAAAAATACTTAAAGCACATTTCCAAAATAATCTGCAACGGCAAGCAAAGCAGCTCAACAAGGGGGCTACTCTGAGTTGACTTTGAAGGGATCCTGACAGTCATGCTTCGTGCAGAACTTCATGAGAAATGGTACTGCCCCCCGACACACACACACGCACACACACAGACACACACACACACACACTCCTCCCACTCAAGGCGACCACCTCAAGGGCAGAGACTGTGCCTTAACATCTTGTAATGTTTTCATGCCAAGTGTTACGGATATTAGCAAAGTTTAATGGTACTTACTACCCTCACATTTATGGCCTCCAAATAATGAATAATAAAGTCAAAAATGTCTATAAACATCCTTCATCTATTTACCGACTTCCACCTAAGTTTAACATTGTACACACTTCAATACTTGTGGATGTCAGTTAAAGTAGTTTTAGAGAAGAGCTAAATCAGAGAGGTTGAAGGAGCAGGGAAAGGACAACTGAAAGGAAAAGTTACTGATTTGAACTGCTTAAGGGCGTGACATGCTTAAAACAGAAAGGCATTAGTGTTAACTTTGAGGGACACAAGAGGATATGGTGAAAAGAGAATGCCCTGGACATACGAACTCCAGGGGTGGTACTCTCGGTTGTCTCCACAACTCATGGGCATTGCAACTGGAGGCAAGTCCTAACCTCCCTGAGATGCGGCTTCCTCCCCTATAACGCAAGAATAATAATAAATGAGTGTGGTTGTGAGAATTCCCAGAGAGAACATATATGGAGGGCAACACAGAATGCCAAGCACACAGTTGGTGTTCAGCATATTTGAGCCATTTCTTTCTGTTCATGATGATACACTAAGAATCCATCTCACTCTTTCTGTGTCCCATCCCTCTCAGCATTGACAAAAAATGTGACCCACCAAGTGAGCAGAATAATACAATGATATCACTCACAAGAAGAAAAAAATAGATACTTCTCTGTACATACAAGCACCAAGAGAATGGTTAAGTAAATGACGGTTTAAAACCTGGCTTTATCTCATGTACTAGCTGGGAAATTTTTAGCAAGTTATTTAACCTCTTTGTACCTCAGTTTCTTCTTCTGTAAAATGGAGATAAGAATTATGTTTATCTCATAGAGTTTGTATGAGAATTAAATGAGCCAATAGATGTAAAATCCATCCTTACAACAGTGCTGAGTACAAGCTCAAGACTGAGTCAATGTTGGCTATTACTGTCAACTGCTGTTATTACTCACGATCGCCTCCTATGTGCAGTGCCTACAAGAGAATGAAGAAAGAAGGCTGGTTTCTGCCATGAGGCAAAACTGCAGAAAAGGTGTAGCAGCAACAGCAGACTATGCTGCAGGAGGTAGGAGCCAGCAAGCAATGGAAAAATGAGCTAGGAGAAGAATAGTAATAAGCAGCTGTATACTGTTCGTTATGTGCCAGACACCGCTAAGTATTTTATATATATTAACATATTCAGTTCTTCTAACAATCCTTTTAAGGTTTTGTCTCATTTAATCCTTGAAACAAGCCTAAGAGGCAGACACAGTAATTATTCTATTTTTCAGATGAGAAAACTGAAGAACAGAAAGGTTAAGCAACCTGACTGGAGTCACACAGGAAGTGGCAGAATCAGGATTTAATCACAGATAATCTGGCTCCAGTGTCTGGGCTCTGAACCACATCATTAATGTAGACTATTAGCTGCAAGGTAGACTCACTGACACACTCACCCCTATTCCCTCAGAGACAGAAAACAGGTCTGGGTTTTTTTTCAGTGTGAGAAATGAGAGTTCAAGCCATTTTTTAAAGAATGATCAAATGAAGCCAGATGACCTGAGAGCATTCAAGCTAGAGACATTGTGGAGAGAGAAAAACAGGTTGAGATGGACAGGTTTATGACAGGATTTCCTAGAGAAATCAGATAAAATTATTAATTGTTGCAAAAATTCGTATAAAAATCATATGCTATAAATTTTTATTTAATTATTTTGAAATAGTGATGGAGTACATGTAAAACTTAGTTTTCCAGCTTTGCAGCCTCTATTAGTCCAATTTCATACTGCTATAAAGAACTGCTGGAGTCTGGGTAGTTTATAAAGGAAAGAGGCTTAATTGACTCACTGTTCAGTATGGCTGGAGGGACCTCAGGAAACTTACAATCGTGGCGTAAGGTGGAGGAGAAGCAAGGTACCTTCTTCACAAGGCGGCAGGAAGGAGAATGAACACAAGAGGAACTATTAACACTTATAAAATCATCAGATCTCATAGTAACTCACTCACTGTCACGAGAATAGGGAAATTGCCCCTATGATTCTATTGCCTCCACCTGGTCTCTCCCTTGACACGTGGGGATTATGGAGATTACAATTCAAGATGAGATTTTGAGGGGCACAAAGCCTAACCATATCACAGCCTAACTTTCTTCCTACTTGAAATATCAGTTAAGAAGGAAATATGCCTTGAAAATTATATTCTCCCTTTACACTTACAATGAAATTAGACTTAATCTTTAAATAGGAAGACAAATTCCCAATTTCCTTTTCATCCCCAGAGAAGAGCCAGCTGACCCCAGGGAAGACTCAATCCCATGGGGTCAGGCCACACCCCTCGAGACCCTCCCTGGGGGGCCTTCCATAACCACCAACAGCAAAGGCAGCTTGGATGGGATTGAGAAATACTGACTTCTACCACAGCTTCCCAACTATTCACCTGCTCCGAGATTCATGCCCATCCGCAATCACCCTCCCCAAAACCTTCCGTCATATTTCTAAAAGACAAATCTGATTCTCTTCCTCTTCTGCCAAAAATCTTTCAAAGATTTGCCATCAACTACGGGAAATTGGTCAAAATCTTCAGCATAGACAACAATGTTCTCCCTAAGCAATCCCCCTTGGAAAGCTCATCTTTCTCATCCCTGGTGCTGGGTGCTGCGTGGTGGTCTGGAAGACGGAAAGGGATGCTCCCTGCGTCAGCAAAATTCTTTGCAGATTATGATGTTTCTTAACCAGCTTTCCAGTCTTCATTTATGGAGGCTTTTGAAAAGGGACTCAAAAGATTCCAGTGGGGATTCACTGGGCAGAGAAAAAAGCAGACAGTATGCATTAAATCATAAAGCACATATTTGTAAAAGTTGTCCTAAAGCTTTTCCATGTGTTCCCTAATGGATAATAAATGACTGTAAGAGAATCTATACATTCTTTTACAGTCATTTATTATCCATTAGGGAACACATCTTTTTCAGATGTAAAGATGTAAAAAGCAAACATTTTAACTCCCCGTTTTTTTTAAGTTTGGGTCTTTTAAAATTTAATCCTAAATTTTTGCCTTTTTGAATTCTGGTGAACCTGGCGGCGGTGGGGGCTAATCTCATTTAGAACAGCTGTCTTTTCACAGACTAAGACAATCAGAAAGGAAAACGTCAATTGAAAACGGACTAAGAAATGTCCACATTGTTGGTGGAGGAAAAGATGACTAACCTGCTAGTGGGCCTCATTATCACTGGGAACCTGGGTCCAAACACAAAACAAAACAAAACCAGCACAGGGCTCACTGCAAAAACTCTTCTGGTAATTAACATTAATATTTAATATATAACAGTGATTCGCTGAAACTTATTTGTACTATTTGATAGATACCTACCTGGCAAAAAGAGTCACTCCAGGTTGTTCTAAGTTACAAACTCTGTGAAAACTCAGAAGATGCTAATTTCATTTACAGAATATTAACTAACACTAAACTTGTTCGGAACTATATTTAGTACAGTAGTGGGACCTCAGGCACCAACTCGCAAAGCACATGAATTTTCCTTTCGGCTTCTCAGCCTTGGCAGCACAGAGTGTCACAGCAGCGAGAAAGGCCTTTCGCTTCACCTGAACAATCTATCAAGAAATTTTATGACAAGCCTCAGAAGTGACATTTTGCACCTTCTCCATGTGCCACTGAGCCATTTCACACTGGCTGCAGAAAATAGTGTGCCTGTTAACAACATTTTTCAAGGAAAAATTAGAAATCAACTCCAAAGCAACTGTAAATAGTACCCGTCTACCACAATTCCTGTGCTTCCAACTAACACGTAGCTCTCAGGCACATAAAGGTAACAAAAAATAAACTAAAAAAGGAAAAAGGGACCAGGTGTGGTGGCTCACACCTATAATCCCAACACCTTTGGAAGGCTTAGGTGAGAGGATCACTTAAGCCCAGGAGTATGAGACCAACCTGAGCAACATAGCAAGACCTTGTCTGTAATAAAAAATAAATTATTTAAGATTTGTTTAGAAATAGAGAAGAGGAAGTAAAATGAGTTATAATGAAGTCCTATTTCTCTGTAGATGCTATTCTTATAAGAAAGCCAGCTGGGGAATTCCATTTTTAATTAATATTTTCGAAGATTTTTTTAAGACAGAGAAAATAATGCTTTTACTGAATCTTCCGTTTGGGATACATATTTCATTTACTCATTCATTTTAAGTTCTAGAAAGGTAGGAATTCTGGCTGTTTGGTTCACTGCTGCATCCCTAGCTCCTGGGACAGTACCTGGCACAAGGTAAGAACTCCATAAATATTAATTGAATAAATCCGTTCACCAAATGCATATCAAGTGCCTACACTGTAGCAGGCAGGGTGAAAGGCCCACAGATACAAAGAGTTGTTCACAGTCTGTAAAGTACACCCCTCCCAGCTCCAAGTTCATGTATCTACATGCTTCCTTGAAATATCCAACAGGCTTCTCAAACTTAACATGGCCAAGACAGGACTTTTTTCTGCAGCTGCTCACCCACCTCTCGCTCTAAATTGTTTCTACCCTTGATAGGTAGAAAATAGTTACCCCAGAACTTCTGATCACTTGATGCAAATATATACCAATTAAGCACCAGTGTAAGGTTTCCTATTACATATAGCTAGACACAATCCTAACTGATATATCATTCAAAGGGTAGATAGAGAGGCAAGGAAGAAAACAAATTTAAAAAGAGCTTTCAAAGGTAGTAAGAGGACCAGGGAAGCAGATTAGATAGGAAGGTCAGCTTGAGACCAAGGCACCACCAACATGTGGTCAAACACAATGAGAACATGACAGAAAGTGATTTTACTTGGCAATTAGATGTCAGTAGCAACGGGAGTGAAAAGAAGAAAAGGAGATTAACATATTTCCATTACTCCATTTAGAGAGATATGTATGCTTTATTGACTATTAAATCTGTATATTCATAAAACTTTATTCAAATGGCTGGAGAGTCATATACTAACATATTCCAGCAATTATGGCAAAGAAAACAGCGTAACCTGAGTTAACCTCTAGAAGACGGAAGCAAAATTAACTGGAATGAATGCTTTCACCAATATTCCCCTAACTACAATCAGACAAAAAGATTCTCAACAACAGTGAAAGGGTCTATAAAACAGAAGGAGAAAAGAAGGAAGAAGAGGAGAAGAGGGGAGAGAAGGAAGGAAAGAAGGAAGGAGGAGGTCACGAGGGAGCGACACAATGCCATTTGTGTTACAACCGACAGTGGACAGGCTAGAGGACAGCCAGGGAAGGCATCTCCACAGAAGCTGCTCATAAACTGAGGTCTACAGACAGCAGAATTCACCGGAAAAGAATGTGAGGAAATGCTCCAGGCTGGGTCAGGAAGAACCATGGAAAGTATATGGAGCATGTCTTAATAATCTTAAACAACTCTCGAGGTTTCTTTCCATCCCTGTGCTTGAACTTAACAGGTAACCCCCTATTTTGAATTATGCTGATTTAGTTTGTCTGGTAATTTGAAACACTGCCCATCATCAAAAGTCATTAACTGGATTTTACCAGTGAATATCCCGGTCCCAGATAATACCCTAGTTCCCAAAGCAAGGCTCTGGAACTGATATAGTTACATATGATAGCAACGTGTTACTATCATAATATTTAGTATATTTTACTGAAGCATACCAGTGAACCTGGAAAAGAGAAAACTCGGAAATCACCCCAGTCATTTATTTGGGTGTTGATGTGCTGCCCTTTACATATCACCAAATTAGACCAAAACAGGGTTTTGTGGAGCCCCCATATACTCACCACATATCATTCAGTGCCAAGGAAAGCATCCAAAATAGCCTGGATTTGAAGAGTAAAAATCTTTGTCTCTAATATAGAACCAAAAAAATGACAAGGATAAGAAAAAGGCTACTTCTCCACCTTGAGTTTACTCATTCTGTTCAAAAAATTTTTAGGGACTACTGCAATGTGAAAGCAAACTTTTGTACTTCGGATTCTCAGCCATTTACTCCTTGGTAAGAGCCCAAGAGTTGGGGGTGGGGAGGAATTTGATCAAGATTTTTAAAAATCACCCTGTAACCTAACATTGAAAACTTGAAAGAGTCTTACTGAAATTACCATTACTAAAATACAGCAGCCAAGCCTTCTGTACAAATCCCTGGGCCCTGCTAAGTCAATGTAAGGGATGAAATCAATGACATAGGCTTAATTTGCAAAGAGAGAAAATTTAAGCATCTAAATTAGGATTACTTAGTTTCACAAGATATATCCAGTCATTAAAGTTTTTATGAGCCTTGCGTAGAATAAGTCCCCAAATATTTGTTTAATGAGTTAACTAGTGAATGAGAATCAATGAATAAAAGGAAAGGAGGGAAGGAAATTCAGCTACAAGAATTAGCGATGTATTTGAGTATTAGACATTAAATACAATTTAAATCCATATCAGTATCCAAGTAACTGATGAGAGACGGCTGATATAAAATGAGTTATCATCTCAATGAAACTATTAAGAAAGCAAGTGATTAGAAACCAGGTTGTGGCACACAAGTCTTCCTTCTTTCTGATCCTCAGGCTCTTACCTTCCGTTTTTTTGGTTTTGTTTGGTTTTTCCCTCTTCTCCAGCTTCGCTTCTGTAACCTCTGGTCCCCAATATTTCTTTTAAAGTATCCAAAGAGGTAAAGACTCTTCATTCCCTTTCTGCTAGCAACACTCACACCTTAAGCTGGATGAGTCTGTTCAATTGTTCATTCATTGCTTAGTTGACTCAAAAGCAACTGATTGAGCTGGGTGCCAAGCACTGTTCTTGGGCTAGGGTCAAAAACAACCAAGAAACACACTTGGCCCCTACCCTCAGGCTGCTTAGAGTCTTTGTGGGGACATAGATGAGTCAAGAACCAATTACAATACAAACAGAGGTAGATTTGGAACTCTGGGAAAACATGGCCTAATGTTAGAATTTATCATCTAGTTGCAGAGGAAGAACATTTGACATTGAAAAGGAAACGAGTGTTGGTTAACGGTACAAGAGAACCACTATACATTAGTGGTTAAAGGGATATTGGCAAAAGGAGGTAAAATCTAAGATGAAGTCTGAAGATGAGAAGGCATTCGTCAGGTGGAAATGTAGGGGAAAGATAAGGGAAATGCAGGAAACGTAAATAGAACTAAATGCACATGTGAAGGACCGGAGCTGATGGATTTCGAGGGAATCTGTCTGGATAAGATCTGTGCTTCACATCAAACAAAGCAAACTCACCACTTTGCTAGGCACAGTCCCATCATGCTTGCCTGTCTCCTCACCAGTGGCCACATGGGAATATCCTTCCAATCTTGCCCCCTGTCCCACCCTTGAAGGCATAACTTTGCAATTCATCATGTCCTGTCTTACAACCTTACATTTCTATGGCTCTTTTTAGGGTTCACATATGTGCTTTGTCAATGCTTGTGATATCTGTACTGTTTCAAATGACCCGTCTCCTCATCTAACAGATTGTAAGTAGTTCCTTAAGAACAGGATCATCTTAAAACAACCTGATTGGCACAGAAGGCCTTTGTCTTTATTCCTATACAGCACTTTGCCAGAGCAAATACTTACTACTTATTAATTGTTTAGTAACACAGTTTAGGTAGGCAAAAATAACAAAATTACCACCCAAAACAACCTAGTCATCCAGGTTCTGGACTATTCTCAAGGGAGAAATGGAAAGCACTGATTTTTCTTGGTGTCACTTCCAGTGGATCTATGTGGGGATTCACTGTGATGAGAAAAACACACAGGATCTGTTCCAAAAACACTACACATTTGGACTAGGGGTCCAAATTGTTAGGTTAGCATGACACTAAAATGATTTTTACTTAAGAATAATTCGGGCTTGGGGTCAAATATTTATCCTCTTTGTTGAGATGCTGCTGACACCTAAATCTCCAGTACCCCTGCAATTTCCAGACAAAAGGAGGATTCTCTTCTATTACCAGTTGAAAAGAGAGATATACTTGGGGCATGTGGCAGTAAATTTTCAAAAGATTGATGCCCAGAAATTGCACGCAAAATTTCTAGTCATAATAAAACAATACATGTACTAGCTCTCTTAGATAAGTTTTTGAGACAAAAAAAAAATTAAGATTTACCTTTGAGAAAGATTCTTTTTCTTGAGACAGCATCAAAGGACTTTGTACACTTCTTCAGTTCACTGGTTTACAAAGTTGTGCATGCACGTAGTTCAAAAGTTCTAGCATCCTGTAAGAAACGCTCAATGGCCAAAACACCCGTTCCATATCTCATAGGTATCCTTTCATGAAATGGAAATTTCCGCTAAGAGTAAAAATTATATCATTATACTGATACCACTAGGAGACAGGGAAATACTGGGTAGAAGAGGGTCCCTAAGTGAGGGCAGGAGTTTCTGTTTTCGGTCCCAAAAAGTTGCCTTTTGGCCCACCGTGTCCCCCATACTGCCCCTATATAAACCTGAGACACAAGAAGCTGAATGTCAGGACCAGCAGACCAGTGACAGTGGAACAATGCGGCAGAGAAAGAGAGAACAGGAAGGACCTCTGGAGGCTGAGGGGAGTTCAGCTGGGGGCGGTCAGAGAAGAGTCTGGCCAGTGGGCTGCCCAGCTTCAGGGGAAAACCACCCTCCCACTCCAATCCCCATTTCCAGCTCCCCATCTTGCTGAGAGCCACCTCCACCACTCAATAAAACCCTGCACTCATCTTTTGAGCCCACTTGTGATCCAATTCTTCTGGTACACTGGGCAAGAACTTGGGATACAGAAGGCTGTCACACTGGCCCCCTGCCCTAGTGAGAAGGCAGAGGGTCTACTGACCTGATTAACACACAAGCTGTCTGCAGATGGTAAATCTAAAACAGCTTGGTAACACATGCCCGCCTGGGCTTCGGGATTGGCAAACACCCACCCCTAGACACTGCTGCGGGGTTGGGACCCAAAAGTGCTCACACCGGCCTGTGTCCCTGCCCGTCTGTGGGCTCCCCCTAAGGGTTTGAGCCACGGGGCAACCAAGCAGACCACACCCTGTCACCTGTCCTGCAAGGTGAATCAGGGAACTCTCGTTTCAATAACAGCATACCAGTGCTGATTATATGATAGACTTCAAATGCATTTCCACATTGGGGACAATCTAGCAGGATCTCCTCCTACAGTGATCACTGGCATTTGCCTGATAAGATAAGGTGCAGAATCTGCCATTTAGGACTTTGCAGACTTTGCTATAAAGAAAAAGTAGACTCTCTTGCAGTATTGACTGTTCTTCACATATTGTCTCTGAGAGGCTTGAGGTTTTTCTACTAACTCAACAAACATTTATTAAACATCTAACATGTTCCAGGGCATGGTTGCCCAAACAGGATCCCATCCTCCCATTGATCACCCTCTAGCCATAAAGTTAACACTCCCCAAATGTGTTCAGAACTCTCAACCATGTGTTTCTTAGGCACAGTATATTGGGTATGATGAGAGCTCACTTACATTTGTACAATAATGAATGAGTTTTTCTACTTTTATTCACTTTATCAGGCTTTTCTCTCTGTGTCAAATGATATTTCCGTGTCTCCCTTTTTTTCCTCTCCCACTACAAATTCCTGCACCACAATTATATCATCTCTTAAGCAATATTTGAAGGGAGATGGTATAATAGAAAGAACAAGGATTCTGCGATTAGACACCTCTGATTCAAACCCTGACACTATCACCTTATCAAGTCACATAATGTCTATGACTCCCAGTTTTCCATCTGTAAAATGAAAGTAATGCCCCTAATATATAGTATTATGAGAGAAAACAGGTATGTCTAAGGTTCCTGGTATGCTTTTGTGTTAATCCTCTACTCAGTGTGTAATCAATGTTAATTTCTTTCCTTTTCTCAGGACCCAACTTAAATTCCTGCTCTTCTGAGAAGGCTGTCTGCTTACCCACTTAGAATTTATCTCTACTGTAGCAAGGGAGCACTTCCCCAGTCTCTGAATGCCTCTATGGGGAAACAAATCTACAGTCGAGAAACTTTAGACATTATAGAGAAAATAAGATAGGAAACTGAGGGCACTGTTAAGCCTGAACTGTTTTAAGTTCAGTAAAATAAAACCATAACCCAACTTGCTAGATAAAAACACTATCAGTGATATTTATGGATCTTAAATTAGCAATTACGCCTACTCCAGAATTATTTCTCATTTACCACTGCTTAGTCATTAGAAGATTTCTGAAGAGTTCCTTGCCTTGTAATTTATAAAGCTGCTTGTAAGTCCATTTCACTTTGAGGCAAATAATCCACATACTGCCAGAAGCTTGTTTTATCTACAGCCAAATATTCGATGCCTATCTGATTTTATGGCTCCCATTACTGACTCCTGTGTCTCAAGTTCCAACATGGTCTCCAAAACCAAGAAGCACAAAGGGCTCAAGAGGAAAAGAAGCTTTCAGTAGGCTCTAATAAAGCACCGTCTATTGCTAGTGGGCAGCGTACAACCCACTTTCAGTGCTCATGATAATGCAGTTTTCCTGGGTCTGTGATAATCCCAGGCTTAAAGATTTCTTAACCTCCAAAGCCCAAGGCGGCAGCCTGAAAATTGAACTTTTTTCAGCCTCCTTTAAAAACACTAGTCCTTGTGAATCATGCTTTTTGTTTTTTCCTTCTTCTTTACACGGTCTGATGTCAAATTAATGTGGCTTGATCAAGGTCCCACAGGAGTCACCACAATTGGGTGGAATCACTGAGAGGAGAGCAGTGCCTCCAGGTACCCAGTCTCCTCTCCCTTAACCTGTCTTTCACTGAGAGACGTGGTCCTCTTTCCGAGGACACCAATAAAAATGTGATACACAAGAATTTTAAAAATACAATTCTGGATTGAAGCATTAACAACTCTGTGCAGTATTCTGCTTTCTGAAAGAAAACAACAAAGACCATTTTGTAAAAGACATCTACAGCTGCCCACCACAATCCTTCCTGCCTTTTAGTGAACTTATATGGGACCATAATTCACTAATGCTTCATATGCTTGTGGAACAATTCATGCTATCCAGGCAGAAATTTCTATAGATTTTTCTGTACTTTCTCCAATGAACACAAAAAGTAACTAACTTTTCATGTCAAGATGTATCTTCTGAATCATTCAACAAACACTTAACTGAGTTCTGACATACTGCAGAGATCAAGATAGACAATGTCTTTTTTTCTCATGGTGCTTAAGTGTCAGGACAGGTCACGGACAATAAACAAGTACAGTTATCCCTCCATATCCAGGGGTTCCATATCCTTGGTGTCAACCAAGCTCAGATCAAAAATATTCAGAAAAAATGGATGGTTGCATCTATACTGATCATGCGCAGACTCTTTTTTTGTCATTATTTCCCAAACAATACTGTGTAACAACTATATACACAGCAGTTTCATTGTCTTAGGTGTGATAATTAATCCAGAGATAATGGCAAGTGTGCAGGAGGATGTGTGTAGGTTATATGTCAGCACTCCACCAGTTTCTATGAGGGACTTGAGCATCTGTGGATTTTGGTATCTAAGGCAGATTCTGGAACCAATCTCCCACAGATACTAGGATACTGACGGATGGCTATAAGCACTTAATTGCAGATAATGATAAGTGCTGTGAAGAAAATGAGGCAGGAAGATGTGTGTGTGTGAGACAGTATGAAGTGGGTATACGGGAAATTAGTGCAGATGAGGTCATCAAGGAAGGCCTCTCTGAAGAGGTGACATGTAGCCGAGACCCAAATACTGAGAAGCAAGCATGCATATTCCAGACAGAGGAAATAGTGAATGTGAAGTCTTCAGGTAGGAACAAGACCAGGGAACTCCTTTATCTGCTCCTTCATGACTTTATAAACTTTATACATAAATTCTGTTAACCTTAATCTTCGTGGACAAAATAACGCACATCTCATCTATGAGTTTCAAGCCCTTTTGGTTCTTTCTGGTACATTCCTAGCAGGGTGAGCTGCAGACCCCCAGGAGTACCTGTTGATGATTAACACCCACAGAGGATGAAAAACAGATTTTGCTGGTTGGTCAGCCATAAAATCTTAAGGAAAGCTGCAGGAGATTTAGCACAATCCTTAGGTAGCTGGGTCATTCGTTTCCATATAACTCTTATCTTACCCAGTCCCTCACCCCATCTTACCCGTCCCCAGGAACATAATAGCTGTGCTGAGTAATAACCTTTCTTAATCTGTGGGAAGTCAACAGTTAACAACGGAGGATTGTCTTTCACATTGCTTTATGCTGAAATACGCCTAAGACTCTTGGATGTCATTCAAAAAAAGCTCTAAAATTTAACCTGATAAAGTAATAATTTACAAAAAGACAAGCTTTGATAGACATTCCTGATGAGGCTGCACTCTAGGCTTAAAAAGCATTGTAAACAGTTAAGAATACAAACATATGGTTAGATAAAAGAAATAGTTCTGTTTGATAGCAGATAGGGTGACTATACTTAGCAACAATGTTATGTATATTTCAAAGTAACTAGAAGAGAGGACTTGAAATGATACCCATACATAAAAATGATACTCAAGGTGATGGATACCACAATTACCCTGATTTGATCATTACATACTCTTTACATGTAAAAAAATACTCACAGTACCCCATAAATATGTAAATTAATATCAATAGAAGGGGAAAAACATCATAAAATAGAAGTACATGATATTCCACATTAGTGATATTACATCTTCACATTAAGAATGGATGTGTTTTCTTTACATTCAATTCATTCATTATTCACATAGATGAACTCATCAGGCCTTAAATACACCAGCGTCTTAGACTTTTTCCCTAACACAGTATAAACTGCCACATGCCCCAGGTTATGGGAGCTGCCTTGCTAACACTAGGGTGTGATACTCTCTTCCACTCACACAGTCACTCATTGGTACACATAACTCTGGTAAGATCTTTCACTTGGATGTTTACAGAAAGCCATCATAGCCTCTTATTGAAGACATTTTAAAAAATACTCTGAAAGTCTGTGCTGCCCTAAATTGATGCAATCTACTCCTTTCTGTCCTGAAGCTTAAGCTAATGTTCAATCCTAGAGACATTTTACTTCTATGATGATATAATTAAGTGCCAAACATAGTCAAGAGACCTAAATTCCAGTCCTAGATTCAATTCTTCACTCAACACTTATTATATATATATATATATTATGCACCAGACTTTGCCCCACTGATAGGTTTTATTCACTAAATTGCTTTATGCCCCAGTTTTCTTATCTGTACATATCTCTATAAAAAGATCACTTACTGGCCGGGCGTGGTGGCTCACACTTGTAATCCCACACTTTGGGAGGCCGAGGCAGGAAGATCACGAGGTCAGGAGTTCAAGACCAGCCTGTCCAATATGGTGAAGCCCTGTTTCTACTAACAAATACAAAAATTAGCTGGGCATGGTGACATGTGCCTGTAGTCCCAGCTACTCAGGAAGCTGAGGCAGGAGAATCGCTTGAACCCAGGAGGTGGAGGTTGCAGTGAGCCAAAATCATGCCACTGTACTCCAGCCTAGGCGACAGAGTAAGACTGTCAAAAAAAAAAAAAGAAAGAAAGAAAGAAAGAAAAAGAAGAAGGAAAGAAAGAAAGAAGGAAGGAAAGAAAGAAAGAAAGAGAGAGAGAGAGAAAGAGAAAGAAAAGAAAGAAAGAAAGAGAAAGAAAGAAAGAAAGAAGAAGGAAAGAAAGAAAGAAGGAAAGAAAGAAAGAAAGAGAGAGAGAGAGAAAGAGAAAGAGAAAGAAAAGAAAGAAAGAAAGAAAGAAAGAAAGAAAGAAAGAAAGAAAGAAGATGGAAGGAAGGAAGGAAGGAAGGAAGGAAGGAAGGAAGGAAGGAAGGAAGGAAGGAAGGAAAAAGAAAAAGGCATTTCCCAGATAATCTCTAAGGTCTTTTTCAGTTCTAAATACCTTTACTTCCAAATCCAATTCTAATTTCCATATTGTTTCTGAATCATACTTGCTTCAAAGTAAACTGAATTTGTCTTATGGAAATTTCCCATTAAAATAAAGGTAAGTACGGATTATTTCTCCTAAAGCATTAATATAGTTTCACTGGTTGGGAGAAAAAAACATAACAATATTTTTGGAATTCAGATGAATATTTTCAAGAATGATCAATGAAGAAATCATACTTTATACACACACACACAGAGTGGCCATCCATATTCACAAGTTCCACATCTGTGGATATGGAGGACAAACTAAGAAACTTGTACAATCTGGGATTTTGATATCCAGATAGGGGGTCCTGGAAACAACTGTCTGAGGATATTGGAGGCTTCACTGTATATATATTCACAAGTGTTAGAAAACAATATTTATTACAAATGTCTTAGAATCAATTTCCCTAAGCAAAAAGAGAAGTGTATGAAAATATACTTACATTTTGAAAGTATACATATATTTTGCTGGTCACATTGTGTATTCTTTCTCAAGACTAATTTGACAATATGTAACAAGGATCATAAAACTCGTGTAGATTAATTATAAGAATAATCGTAATTCTTCATTTCTTCATATATTCTTTTTTTTTTTTTGGTTATGGTGTAATGCAATTTTTTAAATTTTATTTTAAGTTCTGGGATACATGTGCTGAATGTGCAGGTTTGTTACATAGGTATACATGTGCCATGGTGGTTTGCTGCACTCATCAACCCATCATCTAGGTTTTAAGCCCTGCATGCATTAGGTATTTGTCCTAATGCTCTCCTTCCCCTTCCTCCTGACAGGCCCGGTGTGTGATGTTCCACTGCCTGGGTCCGTGTGTTTTCATTGTTCAACTCCCTCCTGTGAGTGAGAACATGCATGTTTGGTTTTCTGTTCCTCTGTCAGTTTGTTGAAGATGATGGTTTCCAGCTTCATCCATGTCCCTGCAAAGGACATGAACTCATTCTTTCTGCTTAGGATTGTCTTGGCTATACAGGCTCTTTTTTGGATCCATATGAAATTTAAAGTAGTTTTTTTCTAGTTGGGTGAAGAAAGTCAAAGGTAGCTTGATGAGGATAGCAGTGAATCTATCCATTACTTTGAGCAGTATGGCTCATTTCATGATATTGATTATTCCTGACTCACCCATGTAACTTGCTCTGGCCAATGAGCTTTCTCTCTTTCCAATCAGCCTCCTTTGCTATAACCATGAGAACACACACACCTCAGCCTGACGAGTGAATGTGAGAGACACCTGGAGGAAAACCAAGTCATTCCAGCAGGGCCCAGTGGCTTATGAGTTAAGAAAATGGAGCTGCGTATCCAGGAAGGCTAAAGCAGCTAGAATCTGAAGGCAAAAATACCAAGAGATAATACTGCAAATCTGCAGAGTGTCCCTCTCAAGTCTGTGCAGCACATGACAAGTAATGATCGGCTCATGTGTGTGAGGAAACTACCCACTGTTTAGGAAACAACCACTCACCAAAACAATTAGAAAAGATATCCCTAAAGCTCACCCAGAGCCAGAAACAGTTCTTGTTCCCACTAGATAAGTGAAAAACTTCGTAATTCATGAGGCATCAGATAGCATGATTGGAAGGGCATGGCCTGTGCAATGGGCCAAAATCAACCCTGGATGAAATACTGCTCTGCTCTTACCTAGCAAAACTTAAAAGCAAAACAGAAAGAATCAACCTATTTCCAAGTAACTTAACTCTGCCCTAGAACAGATCTCAAGCATATTTATACAAATACAAAAATATCCAGTTCCCAACAAGGTAAAACTCATCATTTCTGCATCCAGTGAAAACTTACCAGGTACATTAGTTTGCTAGGGCTGGTGTAACAATGTAGCACAAACTGTGTGACATTTATTGTGTCACAACTCTGGATGCCAAAAGTTCAAGGTCGAGGTGTTGTCAGGGTTGGTTTCTTCCGAGGAATGAAGGGAAGCAAGAAAGGCTCTACCACAAATTTTTATCAGGCTGCTGGAATTGGGGTAGGAAGTAGAATGGGGCCAAAGAAGCCATTGGGACAGAAATGAAATTCAATTTTTTAAATAATCTATGCCTTTTACGAAAGAATGTGAAGGTGCTCAGCAAGATGCACACGATAATACAATTAAAATGTAAATGGGAAGCAAAACTATGAATATCTGGAGGGAGTAAATATGTTAGCCATAAGTGCTCACTTAGTTACTACAATCATTAATAAACATGGCTTGGAGCTTCCCGGCAGCTGCAGCCAAAGGGGAAACACAGTTTGTAAGAAATTGTGCTTTGTGTTAGGGAGAAAAAAAAAATTAGTAATGCACAAATACTCGCTGCTTTCCTCTACCCTTTCCCTAGGTGTCTTTAAATCTTACTTCACCCACTCAGGCTTTTGATAGGCCCTGAGGTTGGCGAGGGGTATCAAGAATACACACAGAGATGGCTGGGCATGGTGGTTCGCACCTGTAATCCCAGCACTTTGGGAGGCTGAGGCAGGTGGATTTGGGAGTGCTGAAGCACTAGAGGTCAGGATTTTGAGACCAGCCTGGCAAACATGGCAAAACCCCCTCTTTACTAAAAATACAAAAATTAGCTAGGCATGGTGGTGTATGCCTGTAATCCCAGCTACTGGGGGCTGAGGCAGGAGGATCATTTGAATCTGGGGGGCGGAGGTTGCAGTGAGCCGAGATTGTGCCACTGCACTCCAGCCTGGTCAACAGGGCAAGGCTCCCTCTCAAAAAAAAAAAAAGAATAGAGTGAGGAAACTCAGGTGTTCTATGTCACTGTCCAAGGGAGGAATCATACATTTTGGTACCCAAAAAGAGAAAGTAGGTTACTCCTTTCAAAGCATATATAAATCCTTACTCCATCATTTTACGGATAAATGCTTTATTTACCTTTGTCAATGAGCAGATAAGCAAGTGCTCTTCTGCAAGACTATAAATAATCAGGAGCCAAAATGGTAAAATGCTGAAATCATCATCTGCAAATTAGCAATGGCTATTTTTATGTCAGGTTTTGATTTTAGGAGAAAGGAAAATTATATTCTAATCCACTTCCTAGGAACAGCTGTAATCAGCAGATGATGGAGATGACAAAACTCAAGTAATTAAACTTCTTTCTCATTTAAAAATCTATTCAACAGCAAAAACAAAAAAGACATCAGTGGATTTTTACTTTTGACTCCCAGAAAGTGTTCCATCTCTAAACAGACTATCATTAATTTGTATAATATATATGATTAGGCAAACAAACAAAAAAGGAAGGAAGGAAGAAATAAATATAATTACCTTTGAAGAGAATGTTTTGTAACTTACTTGTTTCTTTTATGGCCTCAATATATAGAAAGATATGTGACTATGGAATGTCAGTCTATCTCTTTTTTCTCTTACACCTTACTGTTAAGTCCTGCAGAATGCAAGATGGCATTGGAACACTATGTTCCATTGTGTTCTGAGTTCTTTTGCTGGTCCTTTGGCAAATAGGTAAATAAATTGCTGGAAAAAAGTCCTCATCAGTCATCTGTTCATTAAACAAATATTTATTGACCCAACTAAGAGCCAACAAGATTCTATTAGGTGAACAAAACAGACCAAAATCCCTGCCTTCCTGGAGTTTACATCCTAGTGGAGGAAGGACAGTAAAACAAGCAGACAGTTAAGTCATATGGCGAGGAGAATGGGAGAAGAATGGGGTGGGGGAGAGGGCACTGGGAAGGTCATAGCAGTTTTAAAGGGTGTGAACAGGTCTCCAAGACAGGATGACTTTGACATTTGAGCAAAGATCCAAAAGGTGTGAGAAAGGGAGGCACGGGAGTAACTGTAGACAGAGACTCCCAGACAGAGGGAGCAGGGTTGGCAGGGCTGAGGAACAGCAAGAAGGTCAGCGCAGCAGAGTAGAGCAGTCTAGGGGATGCTTTCGATGAGTCGAGCCAGGGAGGTGAGGGAAAGAAGAGGGCAGATTGGGGGGGGGGTACTGTGGGCTATTGTTAGGACTTCGACTCACTCTGAGACAGATGGGAAGTCACACAGAGGTGGAACTAAGGAGAAGCATAAAATGGCACATAAATTTTAAGTTATTGGATGGCCATGGTGTTGAGCGCAGACTATAGAGGATCAAGGGGAGAAACAGGAAGCTCTGCAGGAAGCTGCTGCAGTTATCCAAGCGAGAGAGGACTGGCTCAGACAAGGGGGTGCAGCATCCATGGTGAAAAGACCCCTGCAGATGATGTCCCACCCAGCCATCCATGGGATTAGGAGATGCCACGAGTGGAGTCATATTTTCTTGGAAAAGTTTTTCTTAAAAAATAGTCATTGTTGACTGGGTACGGTGGCTCACACTTGTAATCCCAGCACTTTGGAAGCCCGAGGGGATGAATCACCTAAGGTCAGGAGTTCAAGACCAGCCTGGCGAACATGGCGAAACCTCATCTTTACTTAAAAAAAAAAAAATGAGCTGGGTATGGCAGTGGGTGCCTGTAATCCCAGTTAGTCAGGAAACTGAAGCAGGAGAATTGCTTGAACCCTGGAGGTGGAGGTTGCAGTGAGCCAAGATCGTACCACTGCACTCCAGCCTGTGTGACAGAGTAAGACGCTGCCTGGAAAAAAAAGAAAAAAAAAAGTATAAATATATATATATATATATATATATATTAATTGTCTTTAATAAAATTATAGAATTTTTTTGAAAGTTAACATTTACAAATGGGAGACTGGTATTAAGGGGCTATTGCCAATGAAATTAGAACCTCGGCAATACCTCTATTTTTAAGGGCTGAGGTTTATTTGTGAAGTTTCTATTTAGGCAAGAATTAAATAAGAATTTTCATTTACTTATACACTTACTGTAGAAACTCTTTCTTACACATAATTGGCTCACTTCCCTCCTTTGTAAATGTTATATGGTGAGTAAAATTAAATTAACTCAATGTTTGATGATTGAAGTTTTGCATTACCTCAGAATCCTACTTCTCCCCAATAACTCATATTAAACAGATGTTTGGATAAGGATGTAAAAGATACATGAGACAGACCTGAATTTATACTGAATCACAAAATATGCTCTGGATATTTGATTATTTCTTTAAAATACCTTACATGCTTGGTTTCTTGTTATTGCACAGTTTTCTTCTAAGAGTAGATTACAAATGAACTCTAGTTAATGGAATCATAGAGGATCAAAATGTGGTTTTTTTCCCTGCGATCGCAGCATTTGAGGGCCATCAATTTGCCATCTCTACAGATCACAGATGATTACGACACATTCGAAATAAACATTGAAATGTATCATCTTGTTTCTGAAATAAACATACTGTATTACTGAGCTCAATCACATTGTTCAAAATATAGATCAAAATACCCCCTTTCACGGTCAGCCTGTACTTCTATCGCCTCCCTGCTGTTCTCACGCCAGCAGCATTTTTCTGGCCTGACAGGACCGTTAACCAGATTTTCCAGCCAAGAATTATTTATATCCTCCTGCGCGCTTCAGTGAAACTAATTTGAGTTGTCCTTCTTTTTCACTGGCTGCTCCATAAATCTTGCTGGTAGTTTAAACAGAAATATCATTGAGTCAGGCTGGATTGTGGTAAAAATTACCATTGTTAAGTCCAGAGCTTGAGTGGTAAAAGAAAAAAGTAACTGGAAAATATGAGGCAAGAACTTTTTGATAAACATGAGGCACACAGAAAATATTCAAAACTTCACAACATATGCATAAGAAAAAAATCCCAAAGGCATGATGCAAACATAGGGTATTAGTTTTCTAGGCTGCCATAACAAACTACCGCAGACTGGGTGGTTTAAACCGGTGGTCCTCAGCCTTTTAGGCATCAGGGACCGGTTTCCTGGAAGACAGTTTTTCCACAGCCCAGGGGTGGGGGACGGTTTGTGGGTGATTCAAACGCATTACATTTTTATTGTGCACTTTATTTACATTTTTATATTGTAATATGTAAGGAAATAACTATACAACTCACCGCAATGTAGAATCAGTGGGAGCCCTGAGCTTGTTTTCCTGCAACTAGATGGTCCCATCTGGGGGTGATGGGAGACAGTAACAGATCATCAGGCATTAGATTCTCATAAGGAGCGTGCAACCCCAATCCCTCACATGCGTGGTTGACAACAGGGTTTGTTCTCCTATGAGAATCTAATGCCGCCACTCATCTGACATGGGGCGGAGGTTGGGCAGTAATGCAAGCAATCGGGAGTGGCTGTACCTACAGTTGACACTCTCCTACCACCAGCCTCCTGCTGTGTGGCCCAGTTCCCCACAGGCCACTATCAGTCCACAACCTGGGGGCTGTAGACCCTGGCTTAAACAATAGTAGTTCATTTTCTCACAGTCCTGGAGGCTAGACATCTGAGACCAAGCAACAGGGTTGGTTTCTCCCGAGGCCTCTCTGCTTGACTTGTAGATGGTCATCTTCATGTCCACTTTGCGTGTCTTTCCCCCACCATGTGTGTCTGCATCTACATTTCTCCGTTTCCTTGGCTGGCTTCTCCCTGCGTCTCTTCACATGGAGCACTCTGTGTATGCACATCTGTCTCTAAATTTCCCCTTTTATAAGGACTCCAATCATAGTGAATTAGAGCCCACCGTAACGACCTCATTTTGACTCTTTAAAGCCCCTATCTCTAAATACAGTCACATTCCGAGATACTGGGAGTCAGGACTTCATCATATGAATTGAGGGCAATACAGCTCAGCTCATAAAACACACATGTCTTCCCAAAGACTTCCCTGACATCAATACTTGTTAACTGTTTGATGAGCTATGATTTTTTATAGTTTGAACACCAAAAATATGCTAAGCCCAGAATATGGCATTTGGCATACTTACTGTATATGTGGACAGTGACCACAAAGCGTGTGTGGCCCACCAAACCCGTGGTCGAAGGAAAGTGGCTGGAGGCGCTGGAATCCAGTATGCTTTCTGTTCAGCTCTGCCTTCAAGGAGTAGTCATTAGTCAGCCTCGGTATGTGTTTTAGGGAGAATGTTTCTTTACCAAGTGCCCCAACATTTTGCATAATTCAAGAAGCCAGGTAGAAAGAATTGCTTTGTGTTTCCTGAAAGACACTTAAAACAGAAAGAGACATCCCTCTGAGCTTTATTTTTCCAACTAACACTTCAGCTTCCATCTTGGGCCATAGATAGGGAGTCCAGATTCGAATCAGGGCTAACACCACACAGGTATTCATGGTGGCCATCGCTAGCTATTTATGACTCTCATGAGCCTGGACCTGACTTCATAATCTTTCTCAACACAGCCACTACCAATTGATTGGGGTTGACACATGACGTCAAATTTATTTAGCATCTTTGGCCCAAACAAAGTAGGCTGCCAGAAGCCTCTTTCCATAAGCTGTCCCTTCAGCCAAGAATTACCAAACCAATTCAGTCTTCATTCTTGACTGGCTAAGCTGGAATTGGTCTCTGTGTTAATGAAAACCATTCTAAAAATACTGGTCGAGGCAGGGGTGAATCTGGTTTTTGTGGAGCCTGAAGCATAAAATTTGGAGGAGGAAACTCTCTTTTAATGAAAAAAGTGAAAAATTATAAATTCGAATTTCTAGAGCCTCTCCTGGGGCCTTGGAAGAGTTCCATGCAAGTGACAGGCCTAAAGCTTAAGTTTCATTAGCTTCAAACCTACTGTATCTGCCCCTGCCACACACACACGCGCACGCACACACACGCGCACACACACACACACGCACGCACGCACACACACACGCGCACGCACACACACGCAGCACACGCACACACACGCACGCACACACACACAAAACCTGCCTCAAAACCAAAACTCTTCCGTAAAGAGGATTCTTCCTTCGCCCCCACCCCTATTCACACGCACCCACCTCCTTCAGCCCCTGTGTGTCTGTATCTTGCTCTCAGTGGTTTCTATTACTGTAGCCTTTCTTTTTCCCCCAGTCAGTTTTGATTCATAGGTAGCCACAGGGTGGGCAAGTTAGGAGAGTCAAGACTAGGGCTGGGCTTGAAAAACACCCAAGGCCCAAAGGGTATTGTCATCCTATTTAGAAAGGGACATGTATTTGGTGAGCTCTGCTTCTGAGGTTAAACAGAGGTCATATTTTTAGTGAATTAGAGACAAGTCTCCAGGATTTAGCATATAAAGACAAGCCAACCCTCTCATATACAATTGAAGTTGAGCGTGGAGGTTTCTGGAAATGTGGTATGTAATTTACATAAAGAACCCAAAGGCTTCTTAGGAAAGGGAATCAATATTGCTGTGCACTTCCACAGGATATTCAACGTTATGGAAGCAGATGTGAAAGACTGAATAGGCTTTGTCCAAGTCTGAGTGTCAAAAAAAGGCCATGAGACTCTTGAGGGAAAAGAGGCTTTAAGAGTTGAAGGAGGGCCGGGCGCGGTGGCTCACGCCTGTAATCCCAGCACTTTGGGAGGCCGAGGCGGGTGGATCACGAGGTCAAGAGATCGAGACCATCCTGGTCAACATAGTGAAACCCCGTCTCTACTAAAAATACAAAAAAAAATCAGCTGGGCATGGTGGCGCATGCCTGTAATCCCAGCTACTCAGGAGGCTGAGGCAGGAGAATTGCCTGAACCCAGGAGGCGGAGGTTGCGGTGAGCCGAGATCGCGCCATTGCGCTCCAGCCTGGGCAACAAGAGCGAAACTTCGTCTCAAAAAAAAAAAAAAAAAAAAAAAAAGTTGAAGGAGATTGAAACAGGCTGTGGGTCCCCGCTCTAAGATGGTCAGATGGGACCCTGGTTCTGGACCCACCTAGACTTCAAAGAGATCACACTGGTACCCTAGCACCCTTCTGATGTAGCTATGAACAAGCGGGCAGGCCAGGAGACCACTGTTATTACAGAGCTGGAATTTTGGGGACACAAACCTTCTTTAGAACACAATGTTCATAGCTGAGCATAAAACTGAGAGAGAGACACATATTTTTACACATTTGCCTTCCCCTTCCCCCAGCCTCTCTCTTCACAGATACCATTTTTTTTTCCATAGCATTTCCTGAAGCATCCAGGAGCCTTGAATCCAGTTCTTCCCACAAGGGGCAGTGGTAGTGTTTTTGGTGGCAGCAGCATGCCTGGGATTCTGTTGCATCCCCAGCATCTGAAGCTTTTTAGTATAGTGGGAAAGGCATGGATGTGGAAATAAAGGAAACCTAGATTTGAACCCTGGCTCCATCATGTACCAATTGTAAGACTGTAAGCAATTTAACTTATCTCTGTGAACCTCAGTTTCTTAATCTGTAAGCTGAAGTCAATGTGGGCAGCAACCAAGTAGATTTGTCTAACATGCATAGCACAATCCCCAGCACAGCATGTGCTCAGAAAATATTGGTTCCGTCACTTTGCACTACCAAAGGCTTCCCTGGCAGTGTTTGACCAAGAGCAAGCTTTGATTTGGAGTACGGTCAGATTTAGAGTGTAGTCGGAACAAGTCCTTTTACTATCACCACCACCTGTACGTCACTGTTGTAACCCACCAGGAGCCATGGTCGCTCCACTTTAAGGAGCTGTGGGGGACAAAAAGGCCATGGTCATCACAAATGGGGCTTAGGTTTGAACACTGAATAAACACCGGGAAATGAGATAAGAATACTAGGCATCACTCAGCTTGGACTGAATAATAAAAAACAAACCCCACAAAACACAGATATGCAATGTAAATAAAAAAACAAAATGGAATCAGTGGCTAGAACCTGAAGTAACTTGCTTTGGAGCAGACAGGAAAGCAGACAAGAAACTGGCTTCCAGAAACTTTCCTGGCAATCCCTGCCTTAGATCATTTACTTACTGTGAAATCTCTCCACCCTTAAGTATAGAGGTTGGGCCGCCTCACCCTACAATTAATCTGTGTTCACTTGTCATTCTGTTCCAGGTTTTAGCTCTCTAAGTTAATTGTCAATTCCACCAGGAAAGAAATAATAATTTGTTTCTTTGGCATGCTCCCTTTGTGTAGGAACACAAGAAATAAAAAGAAAAAAAGGAGCAAGGAGGAAGAAGGAATGGGACAAGAAGGAAGAAAGAAGCAAAAAGAGAACAGAAAGGAAAATGTGCTTCACAAGGAAGGCTGAACTTTACAGTGAAGTATCCTGCAGTGAAATATCTCCATGCTAGGAACCTGGCCAGCTGCAAACCGCTCTCGGCTGTTCTGTTGAACTTCATGCATCCATTTTCCCATAACAGATACTTGCTGGAGGATTCAGCATAAGGAACCATCTGCCATGTTCGACCTCAATCATCATCAATAAGGCAATAAACCCTTTTACAGCTTGTATTGGTCATTAGTGACTAATTAAATGTGGGAAACAAATGCAATATTTTCCAGGACAGCTGTTATACAAAGGGACAAGGGAGCAGAAATAATTGCACAACTGCTTTTATAAAGAGCTTTGTCTTTGAATCTAAATCCAGGTATTTTCCTATGATGGCAATACCTAAAACAAGAAATAAGTAACACTACAGAAGACCTTGAGAATGAGCAGTACTCAAGTCCCCTTAGACCCTGCACCACTACGATAGAAGGGATCCTTTCACCTGCCCAAACATGCCGCCTTCTAGAAGCAACCCCTCCTACTTCTTCAATTCCCTCAGCACACAACTCATGAGGCTCTTATTAAACACTGCATTGGATTATAATCCTCTGTGTCTGTGTCTTTTTATTTCTACCATTTGTAGATTCTTTAAGGCAAGGACTTTTCCACATTTAACTCTGAACTTTATGTAAGACCAAACCTAGTGCTTTTTACTGAATGTACAATCAAGAAATATTTGTTGCATAAATTAATAAAATTTGTATTGTTTTTTAGTCTGAAATTTTTTCTGTTATCTATTTTTTTCATTTGGACTTGAGCCCCCACATCCAATAACTCCATGTAAACTTTGTTAACCAAGCACCAGATGGCATGGCCTAACAGTAAAAACACTGGGTAGAAGTCAGGAAACACAAAGTATAACTATGGTACTTTTTCTTTCCTTTTTTTTTTTTTTGAAATGGAGTCTCACTCTGTCACCCCGGTTGGAGTGCAGTGGCTCGATCTCAGCTCACGGCAAACTCCGCCTCCCAGGTTCAAGCAATTCTCTCCCTCAGCCTCCCTAGCAGCTGGGATTCAGGCATGTACTACCATGCCCAGCTAATTTTTGCATTTTTAGTAGAGGCAGGGTTTTACCATATTGGCCAGGCTGGTCTGGAACTTCTGACCTCATGATCCACCCACCTCGGCTTCCCAAAGCGCTGGGATTACAGGTATGAGCCACCACACCCGGCCTATGGTACTTTTTCTAAATGTAAAAGTGAACTTTGGTAAGTCACATAACTTTTCTACACCTTGGTCATCTATAAAATGAGAAAAAATAATATCTGCCCTCCAAAAAAACAAGAAAGGGAAAGGGAGGAGACATTTACTGGGTGCTTATTATATGCCAGACACCGGGTTAGGTGTACACCTATGAATCATCTCATATGACTCTCATAATAATTTTGTGTTTGTTTTCCAGCTATACAGATGAGGAAACTGACACTCAAGTAAAGTAACTGGCAGAAAGTTATTCAACTAATAATTAACAATGTGAATTATTACCTAGAGAAACCAACTTCTTATTCAACACGTAGAGCCTCTGAGCTGGCCCTATTATAATAGCCAAGGATACAAGATAAACGACGGAACTCTTACTGTCAAGAAAAGGGAACATATAAACAATGTGTAATTACATGCGAGTATGCATTTAAGATTCCTTCCAACTGAATCTGCTGCTCTTAATGAGACTGTGAAAGATCAAGTACGTAAAAGCATGTCACTGAGTCAAAAGGTACATTGTAAGTACCTGTGCCTAGCTAATACTGTAGAAACTCCACAAGGAAATAAAGATACTTTAAGTAAATAACTCTTGGTCACTGTCCTCAGTGACCAAGAGTAAGAAGCTTACAATCTTACTGAAAATATCAGTGCTTGAAGTGGTGAACTTCATCTAGAAAACTCACACATATGAAATAATACAGTCTATTAAAATAATGGGCAAAATTGATATTAAAAATTTTGCTTTTGAGACTGCTTGACAACTGTAACAATGAAGACCAGTGTCTTTGCCATACAATGAATACAGCATTATCACACATCGGGGGCTAAGGTTCTCTGAATATTATGTTATCTACTTATAATTAATCTCCAGGTTCCATTGGGTTTATAGTAGGAAATATTCTCCCACCCATATTCTGGGCTTTGGCCATATATTCCTCTATAATTCAAGGCACTTTCTGATTCAACAATATTTTAACATTTTCATAATCGCTCTCTCACTTGAAGCAGTTTTATAAAATCTTCCCTTCTTCCCATGAACCCAAGAACTGGGAATAGAACACACGAAATTAAAATAACAAAATACATAAAGGAAATTTCAAAAGGAAGTCAAGCCAAAAATATGGCATCATTAACTAGAACCTACAGAGCAAACGAGTTGTAAAAAGATGTTTTATATTGTCTTTCCTTTCGTACATCGCTTTTGTATTGCTATGGATGCTTTACAAACAGAATTTTCTTGAATCTCTAGTGTTATTGTTGAAGTGGTATATAAAGCATCTACACATAACCCATGAGCTTAAATTCAGTGACTGATACTTACATATTTATTATGTTAAAAATATGTGCAGTTTCAGAATGCTTCTCTCTCTGATGTATCATGAGAATTAAATTTTTGTCCCTCTATATAAAATAAGAACTGATTCCTTCTTTGTTCTGTAAGCATTTGGAAGAGAAAACCTCAAAAAATAATACGTGGAAACACACCCACCACCACCATCTTCTAAAAAATAAATTGAAACATGTACACCTCTCTCTTCTGAACAGACAGAATTCCACTTATTAGTACAGTGAGTTCATATTTAATATTTCACAGTTGTCCTGTAAAACAAATATGCCCTCAAGGAGTACCTTGAAGCTTCTTCAGATATTAATGAAACTTTAAGAAGAGAGGAGTTTACTACAAGCTCAATACTCTGTACTTTGGTGATTGTTTAGGAAAGCTAATGGCTTACAAAAGGAATCATGAAAGAACGGGGCTAGAATTTTAAGGAACTAAGTTAAGAAAGGTCCCAAGTCAGAGGACGTGAGGGTCTAAGGCTCTCCATCTCTCCCCAGGAGAGCCCTTTGCATGTGGGCCTCAGAAGCTACCAAGCGGAGTTAGGTGTTGTCCCTCTTTGCTCTTAGCCATCTTGCTCTAAATTTTGTATGGATAAATCGCATGGGAGAAAAAGCCTGGGACCCAGATTCTCTTTACTGAAATTCACAGGGATTACCCAAGTGATGCCTGAACAGATTATGCTAAAAGACAAATTATACAATGCAGATCTTTTTAAAAAATCTATCAAAAGGCTGAGTACAGTGGCTCACACCTGCAATACCAGCACTTTAGGAGGCAGGTGGATCCCTTGAGGCCAAGTTTCAGACCAGCCTGGCCAACATGGTGAAACTAGCTCTACTGAAAATACAAAAATTAGCCAGGCATGGTGGCAGGCACCTGTAATTTCAGCTACTGGGGAGGCTGAGGCGGGAGAGTCACTTGAACCTGGGAGGCGGAGGTTGCAGTGAGCCAAGATCACGCCCTTGCACTCCAGCCTGGGCGACAAGCAAGACTCTGTCTCAAAAAAAAAAAAAAAAAAAAAAAAAGCTATTGCAAGTTTCAAAAAGTAAAATTTTAATCCATTTATATTTTAAAGATAAAATTAACCAGCTAGCTACTACAGTTCCGAGTCACAAATCCAAGTGGTTGTACTTTCAGTTAATATAATGAAATAGTCCCTGATTTGTATTTAAAGAACAGCAAAGTCCTTTTTGTTAAGCAGAATTTACCTTTTCTTCTCTTCCAGCAGGTATTTTTTAAGCGTAAATTTACTAATTTGACAGCAAAAGGTTTTCTTGTGTTCCTTGTAAAGAGTACTTTATTTTTTAAATCAACAGCTCTCATCCTACCTCTGTCCCACACCAAGTCATAACATATGAACCTGGCAAAGTCATAAAACATGAAGAGGTCACATGGTGAAAGGTCTCCCTGCCCTGGATATTCAGTCACCCTCTTTACTGACAGCCTTCCCCAGAGTAATCACTTTTTCCAGTTTCTTTGTATCATTCTCAAGATACTTACAAGACATAAATGTATGTATCACTTTTTAAAAGGCAAATGGAAACATCACAGTAATATTAATAAGAGTTTCAGGCAAAAATCATCAATGGATGCTCAAATTAGTGGACAAGAAAGTACAATGAGTAACAAGATATTTGCATAGTCTCAAATTAGCTCCCCACAAGACACTTGTTATGTACAGAACTGTGTCCTTCCAAAATTCATACAGTAAAGCTCTAACCCCTCCAGTGTGATGCTATTTGGAGATAGGGCCTTTGGGAAGTAATTAAGTTCAAATGAGGTTATAAAGGTGAGGCTCTTAGGATGGGGTAAATGTCCTGATAAGAAGAGACAGCAGAGAGCTTGCTTTCCTTCTCTCTCTACCGTGTGAGGACAGAGCAAGAAGGTTGCTGTCTGCAAGCCAGGAAGAGAACCCTTACCAGAAATCAAACCCTTCTGGACCCTAATGGATCTTGATGTTGAACTTCCAGCCTCCAGAACTATGAGAAAACAGATTTTTGTTGTTTAAGCCACCTAGTTTATGGTATTTTGACATGGCAGTCCATGCTGGCTAATTACGAAAGAAAAATAAAATAACCTGACCATAGAGACCCTGGCAGATACCACCTTAACCAAGTGATCAAGTCAACAACTCCAACATCAACATCATGAGCCTCCTGATGCGTACTGTGAAGAGCTAACATTCCTGTGGTATTCTTGCCAAAAAAAAAAAAAAAAAAAATTAAAATCTGTATCTAATCATGAGGAAACCTTAGACAGTCCCATTTTACAAAATATCTGATGAATAGTCTTCAAACGTGTCAAGATCTGAAAGGAGAAGAAAGATGATGAGCTGGAGGAACGGTCCCTGATTAAAGTACACTGAAGGGCATTAGTGGAGCAATTGAAAAAAAAAATTGAAAAAAAATCTAAAAAGGTCTGTGGATTAGTTATGATTTCATTAATGTAATTTCCTAGTTATGTAGCTTTTTATAAGTATAGTTATTTCAAAAAGAAAAGTAAATTTTAAAAATTAAAAACACAAGTGGTTGTGTTCTGTGTATGCTATTTTCCATCTTTCATTTCTCATCTAGACTATGTCATAAGCATCATCCCGTATCAGTACAGATACTGCATTTTTAATGGATGTGAAATGTTCCACTGTGTGGATTATAATATCTTTAACCACTTCCCTATTAATGAATACTTTGAGCTATTTCCAGCTTTTGCTATTACAGTGTTGCAGTTCACATTCTTTTCAATAAGATGTTTGGTGCACATGGTAAAGCCACTCTAAATGCACAATAAACCAGTGTCTCCCTTCCTCTACGAGAGAGGCTCCCCAACCTTTTTGGCACCAGGGACCAGTTTTGTGGAAGACAATTTTTCCGCAGGTGGCTTCGAGATGACACGCTTCCACCCAGGCATTAGATTCTCATAAGGAGCTCACAACCTAGATCCCTTACAATAGGGGTCATGTGACTATGAGAATCTAATACCGCAGCTGATCTGATGGGAGGCGGAGCTCAGGAGGTAATGCTTGCTGGCCAACTGCTCACCGCCTACTGTGCAGCCTGGTTCCTAACAGCCACGGACCAGTACCCGTCCACGGCCTGGGGTTTGGGGACCCCTGCTGTAAGACTTAGAATTTATGCCAAGCAAGTGTTCAGGACAGAATAATACATGTGGCCAAGTTCTTTAATAAATCCAGATTTGAGAAAAATAATACATGACTTATTTTTTGATATTATAAATTCTCAATGTTGTGGTTAAAATGAACCAATTTTTAAGACTGTCTTATACATTGAAAATATGTTCCTTGGCTTTTTACTTCTCTTCTAAATTATTTAATTTAGGGGAAGAAAAAGCAAAATTATCACAAATGTTATCAGTTCAAGCATTTTAATCAAAATAGATGAAATTAATCCTATTTTTTTTTTTTTTGAGATGAAGTCTTGCTCTGTCACCAAGCTGGAGTGCAGTGTCACAATCTCAGATCACTGTAACCTCCACCTCTCTGGTTCAAACAATTCCCCTGCCTCAGCCTCCAAGTAGCTGGGATTACAGGCATGCACCACGATACACGGCCTTAATCCGAAATTTAAAATTCTAATGCACCTGTCTTCTCTGGTAATTAAGACTCTAATCAAATATTTAGTGTGCAAATAGCTGTTTTAAAGATCTGAATTCTAAAGCATGTGCAAGAGTTTAAGATAAATTTAATAGGCCAGGCACAGTGGCTCACACCTGTAATTCCAGTACTTTCAGAAGCAGAGGCAGGTGGATTACCTGAGGTCAGGAGTTCGAGACCAACCTGGCCAACATGGTGAAACCCCATCTCTACTATAAATACAAAAATCAGCCTGGCATGGTGGCATGCACCTGTAGTCCCAGTTACCTGGGAGGCTGGGGCAAGAGAATTGCTTGAACCTGGGAGGCAGAGGCTGCAGTGAGCCAAGATTGCACCACTACACTCCAATCTGGCAGAGTGAGAGTCTGTCTTAAAAAAAAAAAAAAAAAAAAAAAAAAAAAAAAGGTAATAGGTAAAAATATGTAAACAAACCCTAAATGTTGCAATAAAATGCTAAAATGCACTTATCTGCAAGAAATATTGTATCAAAAACCAGAAAGCTCTGAATACGTTATCCCTCCTTTCTCCTCTCTGTACTGTAAACATAATCTTGCTTACTCTCCATCTGCCACCTTAACTTACCTCAGCAAGTGGTCAAACAAGGCATTCTAGTCCCAAGGCCATGCTTAAGGAAAGAGGAGAGATACTTTGAACTTGTTCTTTCCCTTTTAAAATCTCCCATATGTTTTTTGTCACTGAAACAGAATCAAGCACTATGCCGGGTATTTCACAAAGCCAATGAACAGTTCCCATCCACCTTTTAGCTTATGACAACAAACCAAGAGCAAATATAATACAGCAAACCAATAAACATGTGGGTTTTCCTCTGAAGGTCAAGTAAATAGAGCACTGAATGAGGTGAAGGACTGCTATTAGGGGTCCTTTATTTTTTCAGGAAGGTCTTCATGGGAATTTCAAGATATTAGGAGTCATTTGAAGAAAAAGGAAGCTATATTAAAGTCCTCTGGTGGTTGTAACAAATTATTACAATTAATGATAATTTGGTGGTTGGAAAACAAAGGGAATTTATTCTCTTGAGACCAGAAGTTCATCAAAATCAGTATCACTAGACCCAAATCTCCCTTATGACATCCCCGTGGCTCTAGGGCAGAATCTGTCCCTGCCTCTTCTCACATCTGGTAGCGGCCAGCATTCCTTGGTTTGTGGCTGCAAGCCAGTATCTGCCTCCATGTTCACACTGCCTTCTCTTCTGTTCGTGTCAAATCTTCTTTTGTCTCTCTTATCTTATAAGGACACTTGTGACTGGATTTGGGGCCCATCTGCGTCATCTGGAATAATCTCCCTATGTCAAAAATCTCTTACTAAATCACATCCGCAATGACCTTTCTTCCATTTGTGGTAACAAAGACAGGTCCCAGAGATTAGGATCTGATATCTTTGGGGACTACTATTCGACTTACTCCAGCGTTCCTTCCCTTTTGTGGGGAGCTGTGTTCTAGGAAGCTTGCAATCAAAGTAAGGGAAGTCAGCCGGCGCAGTGGCTCATGCCTGTAATCCCACCGCTTTGGGAGGCTGAGGCAGGCGGATCACCTGAGGTCAGGAGTTCGAGACTAGCCTGGCCAGCATGGTGAAACCCCATCTCTACTAAAAATACAAAAATTAGCTGGGCATGGTGGCAGGCACCTATAATCCCAGCTACTCAGGAGGCTGAGGTGGGAGAATCAATCAAACCTGGGAAGCAGAGGCTGCAGTGAGCCAAGATCATGCCACTGCACTCCAGCCTGAGCATCAGAGCAGGGCTCCATCTCAAAAACAAATGAACAAAAAAACTAAGTAAGGGAAGTAGAGGTTCTCACCAACACAGGAACAAAGAGTTTGTGTTTGTGTTGCTCCTGTTGTTTATCAGGGTACCTAGCTGAAGCCTTGAAGGAGAAAATACTGCTTTAGATAAAATTTAATTGGCAGGCAGAAAAGGTGTGGTCACCAAGGGGAACCCAGGGATCACAGATCTCAGACTCATCAAGACCATGGGCTGAGAACCAACAGTACCTTCAGCTACTTATTATGGCTTTCCTAGGGTCTACCCTGACACCAGACCGTCTTAGCCTCCCACCAGCACCCCCAGGACTCACACATACTCCAGAGACAGCCACAGCAACACCCCCACCCTCGCCCACCCCCCGTGCTCCCTACTGCATGGCATTCTCCTTTCACAACTCTGTTTGCACTCCATTTCATTCTACTCTTTCCACCAGATGGTCTGCTTATTCTTATCATAGCTAAAAAAGAATTCAGTCAGATTAAAATAAATCCTCTATAGTCATCACCTAAGTGTTAATTTAAGCCCAATGCTTGTCTCAAAACCAATTTTTCTATTTATGGTCTAAGTACAATGTCTTGGGGGTGAGAGAGGGGTGACAGGATGACAAACTGCATGTTTTCTTTATACCCTTTGAATGAAACTAAGAGACTAAGCAATTTGGTGGTGAGGGACTAATGATTTTAGGTTCTTTTTCTATAACTGAGGTGCTAGATAATATCCTCCACATGACAACCTGAGAACAGCCACCAGTTCTGGTTATAAGGGACTGACTGCTCTCTAGGAAACACAAGGGGCCTGTTCCAGGCGATGCTTCAGAGAGAACTTGTGTGTGACTTTGGCCTCTTGCCTACAAAGCACTCCGGCATGGTGCACAATCCCTGGGTTCCGCGTCAGATCACCTAGGTTCAAACCCTGCTCCGACACTCACCACTCTTGTGATTGGCTTCACATGGATTGCTTTGAGGGTTAAATGAGATACGCATGTTTTATGTGTCAATTTGGCAAGGCTACAGTCTCCAGATATTCAATCAAACATCAATTACATTGCTGCTGTGAAAATATTTTGTAGGTGTGCTTAAAGTACATAAACCTGACTATAAGTAAGGGAGATTATCCTCAATAATCTGGATGGGTTTGATTGAATCGGTGAAAGGCCATAAAAACTAAATTGCAGTTTCCCAGAGGAAGAAGAAATTCTTCTGTCTATGGATAGCAGCCTCAGCTCATGTCCCAGGCTTCCAGCCTGCCCTTCCTAACAGCCTCACCTACAGGGCCTTCACAGTCACATAAGCCAATTCCTCTCATTAAATGTCTAATATATGAGTCCTGCTGGTCTTGTGTCTCTGGTTGAACCTTGACTGATGCAAGACATAAAATGTGCAGAACAGACACTGACACAGAGTGCTCAGAAGGTGTTTGCTCCTATTTTTGATGGTGATAGCGGTGGTGGCGGTAATAGTGACGGTGGGATTATATAACATGAACTGGAATTTTCCTATTGTGTCCAGAATTCTGTCCCACTGACCCCAATAAGTACATTCGTTTTTGTCAGATCATGTGACTCAATGTTTCATTCAAACAAAAATACAGCCACTAAAAATTCTCCACTTAACAGACAAAACGACTCTCATTCCAACCCACGTCGTATGATTTCCACATCCCAATAATTAAAACCTGTCCCAATAGAAATATGTGCTTTAGACAATCATTAACTTGGAGAAATTTCCCATCCCTTGAGTATTAGAACAAATTCTACATTAACGTTTAAGTGCTTTTTAAAAGCCAAAGAATTATATTATTTCCTTCCACTTGCTCTCCTTATATTTTCAAAATTCTTTCAAATATATTAATATTCGCCTCTTCTTTCTTCCTCTGCTATTTTTCACTTAACGTGGCAGAAGTACTTCAACTCCACGAAGCTATCTGCATACAGCTCCAATTCCCTGCTAACGGATTTATTCTATCTGTAACTGACACATGTTTGTGGCAGGAGCCACACAAGCGACTCTTAGACCTGATGACATCACATTTTCCACTTACCTAAATGTCCTGTGCAAATTTGAAATACAAGGTCGTTTTCACTTTTTTTTCTAATACTTCATGACTACATTATCTTCCATAAGTATGCTTTACTGGTTCATGTGAAAGACACTTACCAAGCACCTGCTATGGGCAAAAGGAATGTGTCACCTCTCCTATTCTCATTGTGTTTTCAACATATATGAGAGATAAACACAAATAACTCTATTAGTTAGAATATGTCGATAACTGTCATGAGTGTGGTTCAGGCAGTGTGACAGTGATTCTGAGAAGTGAAATGTCACAACGGGTTGATTGGGTGATTACATGGAGAACAGCCTAATGACAGCTTGTGAGATAATTCTTAGAATCTCTAGGATTTCAACATGCTGACAAGGAAGTAAGAACCATTTCAGAGAATGAAAATAGCACATAAGCACTAAAAAGTACTCCCTTTATACATGAGGAAAGTAAAAGCCAGACAAGAATTAGCCCAGCGGTGTGCAGCTAGTCAGTTACCAAGAGAACCTCTGGCTGGTGGACCCCTAGCTGAGGCCTGAAACCCCAAGGAAGCTGATACAGACCTTCTATCGGCAGCTTCTCCACTCCTCCTAGTTATAGAATGAGACCTGAACTGCTGGGCTTTCCATGAAGAGGCCATCAAAATGAATGTCTCATGCTTTATTCCTTTTAACTGAACCACTCTCAGAAGCCTAAGACCCTATCATTCATCCACTTATCTCCCTCCAGTCTGGATCCCATAGTCCTCCAGCCATTCTCCCATCTTCTCTACCATCTCCTTCATTGGGCCACTGGGGACTCCCAGCCTTCTTTTCCTAATTGAAACCTTTTCCTTCCTATAACCACAAGCAAAGGTTACTTTTTTCTTTATAACCCATGAACCTAGAGCCTGGTTGATGTCTTCCTAGCTCCCAGCACCATTTTCAAAGCTTTCTTTTGCCTCTCCTTCTTTAAAATATCCAGTGCATACCATTAGACCACAACTCACTCACATCTCCCTCCCTCTAGATGCTATCTACCAACCTCCTGATCACTCCTCCACTCACTGGTGACATTTTTTTCCAGTCCATTACCTTCATGTCCCCTCTGCCCTCTGTGCCCAGATTCCCGCTCACATGCAAATTCCTTTAATTACTTTCCACCCCCTCCCTCCTTCTGATTTCCCCGGAAAACCTTCAAACCTGATTAAATTTAAATCCTTATAACTGAATTTTGCTAAAGAAAACCATTTAATGACACTAAATCATTCCACCATCAATTCATGACTCAAAGTCACAAACGGATACCTGACACTTCCCCAGGGCGCTTGTTTTCCAGCTCTCATAGACAGCTATTTTATTCTTTCTCTTCCTCAAACATCCCTGAACTCATACCGGCCCCTGACCTGACCTCCCATTTTCCTGAGAAATTAGAAGCAATTTAAAAGGGGTTACCTTAACTTCTCGTCACCAAATCTATATATCTCTTTTCTTCTGTGCCTCTGCTTTCTACCTTCTTTCCTGCCATTACTAAGGTAGATGTGTATTTCTTCCCAAAAAGCTCACCTACTCCACTTGGGATCTCTGCATGTTCTCCACTGCTTTGCAATTATACCCTCTCTCTTTCATATCTCCCTATTTCTCCCATGCTTCTGAATCTGTTACATCAGATCCAGTTTCTCTATTTATAAAATTCACCCTCCCTTGACCCAAGATACTCTCTAGTTATTACCCAATTTCTTTCCTTCTCTTTATGGAAAACACCTCAAAAGAATAATTCTATCTCCTGTCTCCACTTTCTTACCTCCCACTCTTACCTCAGCCACTCAAGTCAAGCTTCCATGTTCTTGCTGAGGTCATCAGTGACCTCCATGTTGCCAATTCAGTGGACACAGCCTGTGCCTTCATCGTGCTGAACGTCTTGGCAACATTTAATGTTACTGACAACTCCTTAATTTTCTGAAACACTTTTCTCTCCCCAGGACAGTGTCACCCCACTGTCCTAATTTTCCTCTTAGCCTCACCAGTCTTTCACTCTTCAGCTCCTCTTTTTCTACCTACCTCTGAACTTTCGAACAGTCTTGTATTCTCTTCGTTTTCTCTGCTTACATTTGTTTCCCTGGTGACTTCACCTGAGTCTCTGGTTCCAGTCACTTCCACCAGCAGAGTACAGATCCCTGGCTAGGCCTCATAGTCCTTAAAGGGACAAGCAAGAAATTAGGCTGCACTCAACCAAGTGTACTCTCCACCAAAACTAGACAGGGTTCCCAAGGTCACATCCTGAGGCTCATTCACATACTCGCTGCTCCCTACGCAGTGGTCTTTTCCCAGGACAGGGCATCACACAGACTTATCCAGTGCCATCCTTTGTGTTTAACTTTCACAATCCCTGCTCTGAAGCTGGGAAATCCCTCCTTCCTGCTCCCCCAAGTCCGCTTCCTGTCACAGAGTGAGTGAACTCCTTTCAGAGCGCAGTCCCCCAGCCACTCTTGCGTACACAGACCTCCTGATTCTGCATCCAGGATTTCCTTACACTGTCAGACCCTTACTTATACATTAAGCTCCATTTGACACCACCCTGTATATACATTGTTTGCGTAAAATTCTTATGCTCTACAACCACCTTCCAAAAAACAATTGACCATTCTTTCCTATGTGGCTCCATAAAATACTAGCAGGGAATGCATTGTGGCACAGAGAAATTGATTTTTCCAAACAGGTAAAACAAAAACCTTGATTTAACAATAATAAGCACTTTACATTTGTGCATACAAACACATAAAAAATCATATTCCTCGGTTTTTTTTGCAATAATCCATTACTATGTCATATTTCAAAACAAAAGCTAGTTTCCAAAGGAAGGGAAAACAGATTAAGTAAAACAATGAAGAAAGGAGAATGTGTATAAGGTTTGGATCTGAAATCTTACATAGCTTTTCCAAAAGTACCGATTTGGCTGGCACTTTACTGTCTTTAATCTTGAACATGAAATTTAAACTTCTTTGGAGATAAAACTACATATCTATAAACAAAACAAGCAAAACAGTGATCTCTTCCTGATCAAACTCAGGATGAACTTCCCTTGCAATGCTTTTCAAATTTGAGTAATGTACCTTTTTCTCTTGCCATATTAAAACAGATTAGATTCTAAGCTCACAAGGAGTCAAGTGACAACTGAGCTAAAACAGGGTGGGAAGAAAGGTCTCATTTCATGTTCCTCAAAGCATGTTCCACTGGTAATTAGTGCATTGGATAGTAATAATGTTTATGACAAAACCTATACTATTTTTGTTTGGGTTATGAATGATTTATTTACACCCTTTAATGAAAACCAGACATTGTCTCATTACTGTCCCATCCAAAAAGTATGTCTTGCAATGCATTCTAGCAATATCTATTTTTCGTCCATTAGTATGCGTGTTAAAAATTAGAAGTGATACTGTTAGATGATCTGTCCAGGTCAATGTTTCTAGGACTATAAATTCATGGCTAGTAGGTACCAATTCATGTTATTAAATTTGGAGACTATATAAGAAAGAAGTACTAGAGCAGTCAGATTCCTGACTCTTACCATCATTAAATTATGGACATAGGAAGGGGCCACCAAACAGCTGTGTTCCATCTTTGAGTGCCTTAAGAGCTCAGGAGAGGTAGACATGTATTATTGAATACCATATCCACTTGCTATTTGATCTTTGTGTTCAAGGAATGTTCTTGAGCTAATAGTTCAATTGGATAGTGAACTATGATAAGGGCAGGAATGAGCTTGGGTGGCATAAATGTTTGGAGTCGGGTAGACCTATATTGTAATCACAACTTCTTAGGCCTTAGGTGATTTCAGACAAACTGAATAACCTCTTAGCTTCAATTTCTCCTTCTGAGAATCAGAGGGCTAATACATAACCTCAGTAAACCTGCAGTTTGGATTGAATGACGTAAATGTTGTACAGCGCCTGGTTTCTCTTTTTTTTTTTTTTTTTTTTTTTCTTGTTTAGCCTGGAGCTCCTTCCTGCCAGTCCTATGGGTTGGTACCTGGGCACAGTGAGCAGAATAGAGGTCAGACAGGTTTGGCCTTTTGACCTCTGGCAGGTTGGAACAGCTGGGACCAGGGAACAGCAGGCACAAAAGTCCAAATGCTGCCACTTCAGGTGTGGCCAGTGCTCTGCAGGGTGCAGGAGGTGGATGGGGCACCATGGTTCTCTTTTGGTGAAGGGTTCAAAACATACTAGTGTTTCTTCTCAGGCAGCTGCTACGACCATTGGATGATTCTATCACCCACCACTCCACCCAGGCTAATGGGCACAATGCTGTGCAGTGGGGGGAGGGGTCTTCTCCACATACTGCATAGGTCTTGGTCCACTGTCACTGGCTGGGCCACCAACTGGCTGCAGTTCTACCTGCTGCCAGGCTTCAGACACCAAGCAGACTCTCCCCATGGGTATGGTGTCCGGCTTCCATTAAGAATTAGCTCCCCTCCCTTGAACAATTTTACATCAGGAATCAGTGGTAGATTCCATCATATCACAACTGCTCACTGGTTCTCTTAGGTGTTCAGTAGATTATTGGCCTATATGTTTCCTGTTTAGAGACAAAAAGATTTCTAGAGCTTTAGAGCTCAGTGATAAGCCAATCTCCATCTAATGACCCATTTCATGGATAGAACTTATGGCTCATAAATGGTTTTGAACTAAGATAATAAAAATATTAAAGCCTTTCTACAGCAAATTAATGCTGGTGGGCCCAGCTAGATTTTTCGAATTAGATGTAGATTTCTAACACTCACTGAGTTCACTAATGCATATGCTCCAGAACAAAGAGAGGGAAGATTTGTTATTATTATTATTAATACAGAATAGACAAGAGCAAGAGTATACACCACAATCATATTTCTGGGGCAGGGGGCTGAAGTTTGGCAAATTCATTAAAAGGTTAAAAATGCTCTATGCTTTACACTCAACAAACAATATATTCCAATGAAATAACCATGGTTGTGCATAAAATTTTACCTATAAAAGTGTTCAAAATGCAACATTTGTAATAATAATAAAGAACTGAAAACAGTGCTCCAAAATAGAGGATTGCTAATTAAATTATTTTCTATCCACACAACAGAGCTGTATGCAGCCATCAAAATGATGTTGTAGAATACTGTAGAATATTGTTGAACAGATGTTGTAGAAATATGTTAATAATTGGTTAAGTGAAAGAAAGCTATAAAATGGTATGAACAGCATTCTTCCATAAAGAGAAGGAAGGAAGGAAAGAAGGAAGGAAGGAAGGAAGGAAGGAAGGAAGGAAGGAAGGAAGGAAGGAGGGAGGGAGGGAGGGAGGGAGGGAGGGAGGGAGGGAAGGAAGGAAGGAAGGAGGGGATGGAATAAAGGGAGGGAGGGAGAGGGAGGGAGGGAAGAGAGGGAAGAAAAAAGCATCAATATTAATAGTTTGTTTACTCTGGACAGTAGAAATTTGGGTGTTTTTTTAAAATTTGCTTTTCTTTTTGTAATTATCTGTTTCTTACAATGTGTTGTAATTATGTATTCAATTACACATAAGTATGGTAGTTTTGAGCTATTTTTAAAGACAAAATAAATTCTCCAAATATCCCAATCAGTTAAAACATCATAAAGATAAAGAATAACAGGCTGGGTGAGGTTGCTCACGCCTGTAATCCCAGCAATTTGGAAGGCTGAGGTGGGAGGATCACTTGAGCTCAGGAGTTCAAGGCCAACCTAGGCAACACCGTGAGACCTCATCTCTACAAAAAAATTTAAAAATTAGCCAGGTGTGGTGGTGTGTGCCTGCAGTCCCAGCTACTCCTTAGGAGGCTGAAGCAAGAGGACTGGTTGAGTCAGGTAGTTAGAGGCCACAGCGAGCCATGTTCGCACCACTGCACTCTAACCTGGGTAACATGGTTGACAGAGTAAGACTCTGTCTCTAATTTAAAAAATTAAAAAAAAAAAAAAAAAAACAGAAGGGAAAAGATAAAAGATGAGAACTTGTAAAATATAGACTGCTCCCTGACAAATGTCTAGAGAAAATTTTTAAACATGTTTTGTGAAAAATTGGACATTAGTTAATAATAATTAGATAATAATATAATTTTTTTGCATGTGGGGTTTTCCAGTGAAAGCCAGAAAATCTAGCATATAAATTCTGAAAGAGCTGTAACATCATTATAATAATATTAATAACAAATATTATACTTTCAATAAAGTGATTTCAAACTAACTTCACGCCTTTATTGATGCGACTGTAAAGTTGATCAAAAACATGCAATAGCCACCGTGCACATAGCCTCCAACAAAGCATGTGGAGCTTCTCATAATATTCATTGGAGAAGATAGTGAAAATAAACCTAAGTGGGTTATAAATTTGCTGAACAATTGCAACACTCAGGAGATTCAAACACTTATGTATTTAACAACTGCTTATGTAGAATTTCCTACACGCGAGACACTGTTTCAGAAATATTAGAGGCTTCGGAAATATTAACTTAATTCTCACAACAGTTGTAGGCGATAGGAGATGACAAAACCCTATTACAACTTCCTCTCTACAGAGAGCAGTTTAGGTAACTTGACAAAGGTCAGAGGGCTGGTGAAGGGCAGAGCCAGGATTAAAGCCCAGGCAGCCTGTTTCCAGAGTGGGTGCTCTGGAAACCACCACGCTATTGTGAACATCTTCACAGTATATGGGCCATCCAATTTTAAATCTTAAATTTAGGACCAGAAAACATAACATGTTATATAAATACAAAACGAGAGAGACAGCTTTATATATAAAAAAAGTTTGGATTTCAGGTCTAAAATAATAATAATACTGTAGTAGTTAAGAAAAAAATGAATTAACAAATTTCTAGACTTTATTAATAGGGAAGAAGTAAGGGAGAGGAATGGAAGAAAAAAAACTAGCTTTATTGATTGCCTACCGTATATCAGATCATTTGCACATAATATTTATTTTTCATTAAAACTCTTGGAAGTAGGTATTTGTGGTCAATTAAATGCATTATTGGCTTCAATGGCCTCCCTCTATTCACCTCCACTGCAACAAGACTTTTTAACTACTCCACCCCCATCAAGAGATGAAATCTTCAACTTTTGAATCTAGGCTAGACGGACAGATCGCTTGAGCCCAGGAGTTCGAGATCAGCCTGGCCAACATGGTGAAACCCCATCTCTACAAAAATTACAAAAAACTAATTGGGTATGGTGGTACATGCTACCCACCCAGCTACCCAGGAGGCTGAGGCAGAAGGATCACCTGAGCCCAGGAGGTTGAGGCTGCAGTGAGCCATGATCACACCACTGCACTCCAGCCTAGGAAACAGAGTGAGAAGCTGTCTCAAAAAAAAAAAAAAAAAAAGAAAGAAAAAAGAGTCCAGCCAAGATCAGCCAACTCTCCCATAGTCTCTTGGGAAATAATATGCAGATATCTTTTAAAATCATTACACTTTAGGGTGTTTTGTTACCCAGCAATTGCCATATGATACAGTAATTTTTTTCTCTTCTAAATGTAGAAATTGAGGCTCAGAGAACTATTTTACCCAAACTCATCCAGTTTGTAAGTGGCAGAAGTTGGCCCCAGTCTGTTTTATTTCAAAGCACAATCTCCTAACACTGTACCCTACGTATAGCATTCAGATGTTAGAATAATCATCTCACTGAGCTCTATACTAGTCTGGCCATATATGAAGTACGATATTTAATTCTACACAACCTTATATGAATCCAGAAGAAAATACAAAGAATTTTATGATGTCTATAAACTCCAAAAAAAAAAAAAAACAAGAGAAGGAAAAGTTTGCTGGCCAGGTACTGAAGCTCATGCCTATAATCCCAGCACTTTGGGAGGTCAAGATGGGGGGACTGCTTGAGGCCAGGAGTTTGAGATACATGTGGGCAATATAGGGAGACCCCATCTCTATGACAAATAAAAAACTAGCTAAGCATAGTGATACACACTTGTAGTCCCAGCTACTCTGGAGGCTGAGAGGGGAGGATTATTTGAACCCAAGAAGTGGAGGCTGCTGTGAGCTATGATTGGTGCCACTGTACTCCAGCCTGGGTGACAGAGCGAGACCCTGTCTCAAAAAAAATTTTTTTTCAAAAAACAAAGAAATAGAAAGGTCTGCTTAGGTTGGAGAAGATAAAGCTCATGGAGGACATGAAAACATAAGTAGAACAGAGGGGCAGATTTTTTTCTGTTGCTCCTGTCGCTCCTGTCTCATCTATTCCGATTCCTTTAAGCAACAGTTCCCTACCACTCAAGAAGAGACACATCTAACCCCTCACGCCCATTACTGGGTATAGATGCTAATATCTCAGTCTTCCTGGTCTTCATCACCTAAGGGTCTACTCAACACTTAGAGACTCACTTTGAGCTTCTAGACAGCATCTTTCAAGTCCATCTCTGCATCTAACCACAACTGTATTCAGTGTGACATTTTCTCAAATTCCTTTCCAGGTAACACTCTTCCCAGCTAGACTTGGCCTCTAAAATTGGCCTCTTCTACCACAAAAAGAAGCCTCCATACCACAAACACACACACACTTTCTTACCTGGCCTTGCTCCAGAGATCAATGGCTAAAGCTAACAGGATTTCATCAGATTTTAGCTTAATCAAGAGAGATGTACCTACCAATGACATCTGTCAAGTAAAAGCACTAGGCCTTCATGACCATAAAGACCAATTCCAGGAAGCATGGTATGTTGCATAAGGGAATCCTCCTCATGTGATAACTTGGATAATACAAGGTACTGAAACAAACAAAACCCCCCACATTTTAGTAGCTTAAAACAATATAATATTCTGTCTCACTCCTCTATCAATCCAGTGAGAGTATTTCTAGTTGGCTGACGGTTTTCCTGAATGTGATGATTCAGGACCTAGTTCCTTCTATCTTGTGGCTCCACCATACTCTGAAAATATGGAGCATTTGTTTTTTATTTAGTCCACCTAGGAGGCAAGAGAAGAAAAACTAGAAAAGGTATTTATTTTTTCAACCACCTCAGCCAACAAGTTATGCATGTCAGATTCCATTAGTGAGGCCTAGTCATACGTCCCTACCTAGATGTAAGGGGGATTGGGAAATGCAGTCCTTGGCTGGAAAGCCATGTCCCAGTAACTATTTCTCACTACAGAAGGGGAGTATAAATATTTGCTGGGCAGACAACCATCTCTACTGCCGTTGGTAACAAAATACATGGGCTCTAAGTTCCATTTTAACTTCTATGTTCACGACCCTCAACTTTCGCCAAGGTTCAGAAAAAGAAAAAAAAATCCACTTAAAAGTATCCACGTAAACTGTAAACACTATCCATATTTCTAGTTTAAGGTATTAATCAGAAGCTCTTATACTAGACCCTAAGGACTTGGAGGGCAAGAATTGACTCCTTCACACTGTATGCCCAGAGCTTCCCATATACAGTAGAACTGGGCTCTAGGTTACCCAGTGTCCTTTTTTTTTTTAAGTTGGTCTGCTTTTATTTTTATATTTATTTACTTATTTATTTTTTAACTTTTTTTTTAAGGCAAGACCATTGAGACTTCTTTTTTTATTTTTTTATTTTTATTTTTGAGACAGTGTCTCGTTCTGTGGCCCAGGCTGGAGTGCACCGGTGTGATCTCGGCTCACTGCAACCTCTGCCTCCTGGGTTCAAGGGATTCTCCTGCCTCAGCCTTCCAAGTAGCTGGGATTACAGATGCATGCCACCACGCCCGGCTAATTTTTGTATTTTTAGTAGAGACTGGGTTTCACCATGTTGGCCAGGCTGGTCTCAAACTCCTCAGCCTCCCAATGGGCTGGGACTACAAGTGTGAGCCCCTATGCTCTATTTTTTAACTTTTAAGTTCAGGGGTACAGGTTCAAGTTTGTTATATAGATAAATTTGTGTCATGAGAGCTTGTTATACAGCTCATTTCATCACTCTGGGTATTAAGCCTAGTGCCCATTAGTTATTTAACCTGATCCTTTCCCTCCTCCCACCTCCACCTTCTGATAGGCCCCAGTGTGTTTTGCTCCCCTTCATGTGTCCATGTGTTCTCATAATTTAGCTCCCATTTATAAACAAGAACATGCAGTATTTGGTTTTCTGTTCCTGCATTAGTTTGCTAAGGATAATGGCCTCTAGCTCCATCAGAAGGTATGATCTCATTCATTTTTATGACTGTATCTTATTCTATGGTGTATATGTACCATATTTTCTTTATCCTGTCCACCATTGATGGGCATTTAAGTTGATTCCATGTCTTTGCTATTGTGAATAGTGCTGCAATGAACATACATGTGCATGTGTCTTCATAATAGAGCAATGTATATTCCATTGCATATATACTCAGTAATGGAATTGCTAGGGTGAATGGTATTTCTGCTTTTAGCTCTTTGAGGAATCACCACACTGTCTTCCACAATGGTTGAACTGATTTACACTCCCAACAATGATGTATAAGCATTCCTTTTTTTCCACAACCTAACCAACATCTGCTGTGTTTTGAAATTTTAATAATAGCCATTCTGACTAGTGTGAGATGGTATCGCATTGTAGTTTTGATTTGCATTTCTCTAATGATCGGTGATGATGAACTTTTTACCATATGATTTTCGGCCAAATGTATGTCTTCTTTTCTAAAACGTCTGTTCATGTCCTTTGCACACTTTTTAATGATTTGTTTTTCTCTTGGAAATGTGTTTAAGTTCCTTATAGATGCTGGATATCAGACCTTTGTCAGATGCATAGTTTGCAAAACTTTTCTCCCACTCTGTAGGATGTTTGTTCACTCTATCCAGGGCTTTTCAAACAAAATCAACTTGAACTCATACATGAATTCAATGCTGGGGATGTTGTTTCTCAAGATAAATTTCTTCTAAGCCTGTCTGTTCCTGCAATGCTAAGATACTTGTGGTTCTGTGAGCATGCAATATTTTGGTCCTTCATTTGTTTCCAGATACAGTCTCCTTTGCCTAGGTTGCCCTACCCCATATTCACCTGGAAAAGGCTTTCTCCTTCCTGAAGTGTAGGCTCAAGAACCACCACCTCCCCTCCACACCGTGTACCCAATTTTCCCCGCAGACTTCAGCACCCCTTCCCCTGTGCTTCCACTCTGACCATTACTATTCTTACCTTAATTTATAGGAATTACACATTTATTTTCTGTCTCTCCATTAGATAAGGGTAGGAACCATGGCTTTGCATATTTATATTAGCAAAATCTTGGCCACTGTGTGACATATCAAAAAGGCTCAATTAATATTTGTTAAATGATCATTGTTTTAATCTATTCTAAACCTAAATAAAAACCATACTAATGTCTTGAAAAATGATATGCTTCCCTCTTTCATACTCTTTGCCCCAAACATATAATGGTCTGAAGTATCTTAACAAATCAGAGATGTTGAAAGCAGAAAACCTTCAGTACCTTATTTAAGTGGAACTTCTAGTTCCACTCATACTACAATGCCTATGACTCTAAGCACAGCGATACATTATCTGTTGCATTATGTTACAGCTTCAAACTTCAATGGAACCTTAACTGGATATTAAACAGTATTTTGTCCATGTGTTAGTCATTTTGGACATATTTTTAGTATTTTGCATTTGTGCTGCAAAATTTACGAAGTTCACTGCCTTTGAACTAAAATACTTATTGTTTTAGATATTATCAAAGGAGACAAGAAAAAAAGAAATTAAAATTAACAGAACACCTATGGGGGAACTTGGTCGGTGTTAGGACTTTATATACTTAACTCATTAAAATCTTACATCAATGCAATGAGAGATAAACATTATTAACACCATTTAGAGAAATCTAAGGCTTAGAAAGAATAAAACACTGTTAGAGCCAGGATTCAAATTCAGATGCATCAGGCTATGTACTGGGCTGAAGGGTGGTTCTACAAGATGTCCACATCTCAATTCCTGAAACTTGTAAATGTTACCTTACATGGCAAAGTGACTTTGCAGATGTGATTAAGGATCCTGAAATGGAAAGATTATACTGGGTTGTCTCAGTGGACCCTAAATATAATCACAGTGACCTAACAAGAGAGAGAGGCAGAGAGAATTTGATTACAGTAGAGGAGAAAGCAGTGTGAGCATGAAGGCAGAGACTGGAGTGATGCAGCCAACAGCCAAGGACTGCTGGTAGCCTCCAGAAGTGGCAAAGGTGAGGAATAGATTCTCCCACGTAGCTTCCAGAGAGATACAGCCTTGCTGACACCTTCCCTTGATTTTAGCCTTTTATGATTCATTGGGCCTCTGACCTCCAGAACTGTAAAAAAATAAATTTATGTTGTTTTAAGTGTGGGATTTGTTGAGCAGCCACAGGAAACTGACATACAGGCTCCAAACGTAGGGAGATGTTTGATTAAATCAGTTTAGTGCAACAAACAGGGCAGAGTACTTAAACACCTCCTCTAACAGGAAAAGAAAACAGCTGGAGCCACGTCAGACCACATAAGGAAGTTCCAAATGTGAATATCCTCCAAGAACACTTGAGCCATCCGCATGACTATTCCCAAGTAATATCTGGAAAGCTTTAGCCAAGTTCTCCAGCAGATCTTCCCAGCTGGGAGGAAGGAACGGCGTGAGGGCCAGTCCCTCAGATAGCCAAGTGGCAATCCTTGCAGAACTAAACCAAAACTTGGAACCGAACCCACCAGCCTGAGGTGGCCAACACAAACCTCAGTAGAACTCGTGCTTCCAGTAGCAGAACAGTTTTAAACAAGGGCCGTATTCCATTTGCAACCTTGAGGTGAAGCTTTGTCTATGTCCTACAGTAGCCCAAGACTGGAATTTACCATGGAATGAGTAAGTCAGAAAAACAGTTTGCAAACTCTGTGCCTAGCCCAGATGGAAAAACAAGCTACTGGCTTTAACGCAGTACAAACTCCAGACCTTGTGCCAGCAATAGCCTCCTCCAGGACTGCGTTTGGCATAAGAATGGGAATTACAGTGGTGTGAATTACACATATTTTCCAATGCAAAATAAGGACTACCACAAATTGAAAGAAAGTTTGTATACATCTTCTGTTGTTCATTAAGGCAATTCTCACCAGCTCGCATGTCTGCTGTCCAGGGCTACCCTCTCAGGGGACGCGACTCAAGCGGAAAACCAGCGCCAAGGCCAGGAGAAAACAGAATCTTCTGAATGAAATTAGCTTTTGTTTTCCTGCCCCCTTTTGACCTTGATGGATATTTCCACATAAAAAAATTTTAAGTCTTAGCCTTCTAAAACATTTGGAAAGGTGACGCTCAGAGGCATAAGCAGTAAAGTTGTCTGCATAGTCAGTAAGTTTCCCTGGGAGAGGTGGGCTGTGATCTGATTCAAAGAAAAGCAAAAACATGACAAGAAGCTGAGGGAAATCTACAGGGATTTTTAACAATAAAGTGTTAAAGTAATGAAATATATCACTGCAATCCTTAATGATATAGCTAATCTCAAAATTTAAAAATCCATCCATTTCTTCACCAGTCTCCCTGAATCACTAACACTGTGGGTGTAACCATTGTCCAAAGTCCCATGAAAAGTAACTTAAGTGCCTCAAAATGATCTTGACTATGACTTTTATATCAGATCAACTATATCTTAGAAACTATCCTCCTCAACGTTAATTAAAAGCAAATCAATAGGTAGTCATTGAGCATGAGTCATTCACAAAATGGTGTGGGAAGTACAACCATCAAAGTCAGTGCCTTCTGCGGGCTTACCATCTACTAAAGAGAAAAGCAACAAACAAGCAAAACATTAAATAACAAAGTTTCAAATATGGGATAAAAAAAAAGTAGAAACCCATCACAAAGCAGTATGTGGTCAGTCAACACATGATTCCACAGGTAAGGGCCGGTGTGGGAGTTTAAGAGAGAAGGAGGTTAGAGCAGCACAGCTAGATGGAGCCCAGAGAATTCAGTTGTTTCTATTTTATCTCAGTGTGGCCAAAGGCAATAGGTAACTGGTGTGATGGGAAGTGTCAGACATCATCTACAACTTGCCAGGCTCAGACCTTGACAGTTACTTAAACACTATGAGCCTGATTATCTTACTCCACAAAATATAGATCAAGCCTACCTCCCAGGTTGCACTGAGGTTAAAGTGAGAAATGTATATAAAAGTCCCAGCAGATAGTAGATGCTCAATAAATATTAGTTGTTTTTCTTTCTGTGCTTAGTCTTCAATAAATTTATTTTTCTGAGACTGTAGTGATATTTTGTTATTTTCCACAAACCCAAACATGTATTTTATCTCATAGATCTCTTGAAGCATTATTTATTGTAAATGCTAATTACTTCCTGGTGAATGTTAGGTTCCAGAAAACACAGAGAGTCTTGTTTAAATTTGCCGATGCACCTTAAGCTGAGAGTGAAGTCAGTAAGCGTTATCTAGTTTAAAAGACCTGAAGTTTTCCCTGACTTCTGGGCACTTACAAAAATCTCTTTCATATTTCAGGCTTTTAAAAATTCAATTCTTCTCTCACAGGTACCGGTCTTGCCACACAAGTTTGCTCTGACACATTAAATTACCTTTGCAGCATCAACCCAATCAGATAGAACTGAGTGCCAGCGAGACCATGGCCCCTCTCAGGCCTCCCGTCAGTTCATGAGCTTTGCTCATTTCCATTGTCACACAGCATATGGAGAAGGCTAACCGTCTGTCTTAGAATTTCTTGCCCATAATTACAAGAGAGCCTGGGTAGGGCAGTATGGATACAATTAACACAGATCTATCACCGTCTCTCTGCCCACACCAGCCATTTGTGTGGGGACTCCCTCCTGCTGATAGCTGGGCAGAGGCTCAGGGCTGAAAACCAGCGAGAAACGAAAAGGAAGTCATTTCTATAAACCAAAGTTCAAATAAAAATGAAAAATCTGTAATTGATTATGTGTTCTGCCAAATGCAGTCTTTTCCACCATAACCAAGCCAGGCGACAGAGCTGGCCCTCTGCTCTTCACCCTCCCCCACCCCACTCTCAGTCCCAAGGTGGCCTATGCTCTTCTCTTTAATGTGGATCTCGCCTAATGGGAAGAACCTATCTTTCTCGTTTCAAAATATCGACATTCATTTCATTGAGCCTCACAACTACACCTCAATTCTGCTACCCCTTATCTACACATGCTACAGTTTCCACCAACACCATGTGGAAAGGGAATAAGGCACGTGAAGCCACCACGGCAATGAAGATGAGACCGCATTTTACTTGACTTCCCTCAGCCATGATGGCTAATGGGCTTGCCCGGATAGTACTGCGGTGCTCCCATGACTGCCCGGCGAAGTGCAGGATTCCGGCTTGATCATCACGTACACCATACAGAAAGTAACTCTCCCCTCTGAAACATTTTTTGAAACTCCTGCCATGGCTATGGGACAGAAAGAAGCCACATATTTCCTCTCTTCTGTGGTACATATCTTTCACTTCTGAAACAGGAGTGTGGCTTCTGACTGACATCCAAAGAAACTTGCCAGGAATATCTTTCTCAATAAAATATTGCTATGAATATAGTGCTTTGTTATACAATTAATGGCATCTTCACACGGAGGAAATATGGTCCTTCCACCAAAGAGATTGGAGTTTCAGTAGAGAGCAGGCATGGACTCAAGTTTAGAGGCAAAAAGCCCACAGAATCATGCCACAGAGCTCTACACTTAAAAACGGTTAAATTAATAAATTTTATGTTATATATATATTTTTTAATTTTGGTATATATATATTTGGTATAAATATATAAATATATATATATTTGGTATATAAATTATATAATATATATATATTTGGTGTATATATATAATATATACATATTATATATATACCAAAATTTTCTAAAAAGTAAGCCACAGGATCTGTCACTACCCCCTGGATGAACAGTTCAATATTGTGCAAGTGACCAGCATCATGCAGGGTTTATTGGAAAAAAAAAAAAAAAAAGCAAAGCCTTCCACAGGAAGCAACTGGCTCTCTGCCTCCAAGTCCGTTCTTTGAGGAAGAACATAGGTATAGGCTGAGCATCTCTACAATTAGTCACCCAGGCTCTAGAGCAAGACACGGTTGTCCCTACCCAGGTGGACAGACTAGAGAGTCACAGGAGATGACGGTGGACACTCTTCCCTTAGTCCTACCAGTCAAGAGTTTTCACCAGTTCACTGAGTACAAAAGACCTAGAAACAATATTGGAACCCACCATGGATTCTTCACAGCGCTCTACAGCTTGGTGAATGGCTCTCTGGAGTAACAGGTAACTCCCTCTAGAGAGCTGGGCCCCTCATTCACTGAATCCTACCGTTGTTTCCAACAAGTGGTATGGGTCCTAGCAGTTCAGCCTTCCACTGTTGGAACTTCTTGGTCAGAAGGGGTCCAAACAGGTGGCTAATCCATCTGCCCCTCATCTGGCATATGGTACCATATGAAATGTTCCAGACTGGACATTGCTCAGCAAGCTCGGCATTCAGTGGGGCCAATGACCAGGTCAGCCATTGTCAGGGGACACTTTGTTGTTGAACACATGCATAGCCTCTAGCCCTGACTCCCACCTTGTTCACAAAACACTGAGCAAGCACTGGGTGGCCAGAGAGGAAGCTGAGTGGCATCCACAGGACAGCTCAGCATGTCGTGTCTACCCTTCCTTTGAGTCTCCTCTTCAGCAGAAGCTCTTTGGTCTGCACTCATGAGGTACATGCCCTGGGGCCCACTCAAAGAGCATCACCCACTTGACTTCCCAAACCTCCTTGCCATCAGCCTTCAAGTCTTCTCTCCTTTCAGGCTAAATGAACCCCAAGGTGTACTTCTCAGCGTCCTGGGGAGATTTCCCTTCTCCTCTAAACTCCAGGGTGCCTCAGCAGCCCATGTCCAACTGCTGTCAGCAGAGCCATCTGTAACTCTGTACCCAAATGAAGCAAACTCCCCACGAAGCCACAGATGTGGGTGCTACAGTCCTAATGGCAAAAACAATGGAAGCAACTGAAATGTCCAGAAATGGAGGCTGGTTAAATAAAGTATACCATATAGAAATAACAGGCATCCATTTTAAATGATGCTATGAATACTCCATGAGATAAGCTATTTGTTACTATATAGTTAAATGGAAACACACATGTTGAAAAAACAGTGATTATCTCTGAGGATGTAAAATTATGAAATATTACTTTTCTTCCTTCTGTTTATTTGCATGTTTTATTTACTGTGAACATTTATTCATTTTGTAATGTCATAACCCTTTTGGTAGACAAAACACTCCTGCCAATCTTCCTAACGACAAGCATATTTTGAGTATCACTGTAGGGTACGGCTAAGGTCAGTGAATGATTTAAATGCTTTTGCTTCCTACAGGGAGTATATTAAACAGGGGGAAAGTCATTTTCTACAGAAAATTGCTTGGAGTTATTTTTGAAGAGATCCAAGACATCCAGTGGGACTTTCTACATTTCTGGACAACAAATTCAGTTCTTAATAAAACGCTTAATTCTAGTTAGCAAATACACTTTTGGTCAGATACAGCTGATATGTATCTGTAGATCTATATCCTTTCCACAATCTACATATGAGATATATATATACATATATTATTAAGATTTAGAAAATCCATTTACTTATTTGGATGTTATGTGTTTGCTTTTATAACATCCTACTGGCTATAACAATGACTTACTTGTTTCAAAGTTCCATTCTAACATTGTTTCTTTAGAGAAAAAACAATCTAGTCTGCATTGATTTATTTGATGATGGTATCCAAGAGGAGCTACATAGGAAATAAAAACATGGATTGGACTCTCCTTAGCTAGAATTCCCCTAAAGATAGACTTGGCTTTACGCTCCTGCGTAAGGGAATTATTTGCAATTCTCTTATTTATGTTCAACTCAGGCAGCCTTTCCAACAAGTTGACTGCCAACAGACAGACCCACATTAGAGGTACTAACAAAGTTCATCTTTGTCATTTGGGCCAGAGACTAAAAGGAGTATGGTCCAGATTCCAAAAAGATTTTCTTCAAAAGTGCCATTTTTGTGTTTATTCCACATTCTTAATTAGCCTTCACAGATATATATTCAGTTTCTTTTAGGAAAGTTTTGAGGTTATTTTAAAAGCATTGCAACATCATAAAGAATGCCATGTAATTTAGGCAAGGTATTTGTTTTCCCCCTGATATCAGTGGCTATTTCTCTCTCAACCATGAGCCACACACTGAGAAAAATATACATTTTCCACACCCTGGTGTGTGGCCACTCCCCATACGTTGGAGCCATACGTTGGCAGATGGAATAACCTAGAAAGTGAACATCACTCCACCTAGAAAGAGAACAAATGACTACCATTCAAAGAATTGAAGGATTTTAAGTGAAATGGTATAAAAATCGTTACCGAGATCATTTCTTTCCTATACTTTATACCATTCTATTTGACCCAGAATAGAGTGTGATGCATACTTCTTTTCTAGGAGTTATCTGTGTTGCCACTCATTCATACACAATCATCCTAATTCTTCTCTCTCTCAGCATCCTCTGCTTCATTCCTGTACAGAACTCTCATTGATTATAGACTAACCTATTGGAAACACTGGGAGGGTCTCCTTCCTCACCATATGTGTTCCAGTGGTCTGAATTTATATCTTTAGATATAATTTGTTTTAGGATCTTAAAGGCTTTTCTTTTTACTCTCCAACAATCTCATGAGAAGTCAAGAGTAAATCCTAGACGCTGCTAGCACCCTGAGGGTGTGGAGACAGCCTGACATGTTAGGGGAAGGATTCCAGGGGAAGGAAGGCAGAGGAGAGAGGGCAGGGACAGAAATCTTAGTGGAAGGCAAATTTAATCTGACTTCAAATACAAAAGCATTACTACAGGATACTCAGCAGTTTATTTACTGCTGTAAATGGACTCTCCTTTACCTTCACATTTAAGCCAAAACAATGACAAATAAGAATACCAAAGTTATAAATACACTAGAGTCAGTAGTAAGAAAAAAAGAGAGAGATGTTCCTTCTAGAGGCCCAATAAAGGGATAAGGACAAAGAAAAAGGGGTGGGGGGTTAAGTACTTTAGTGGTGGTGGGGCAGAGGCCCGTTGTTTGAACCAGAGCCAGGGTGCTTGGCTTTGTTTGTTCTCCACACTTCCTTCCCCATTTGCACCACATCCTTTACACTCACAGCCCCAGCAGCACCCACCCCATTGCACCACATCCCTTACGCTAAAAGCAAAAATGACTGATCATAATGTTGCAGAGCCTGAGAAATCAAAAGGAGGATCTCAAAGACTCAAGCACCAAACAATGAAGCAATCACTGCAGCCTTATGCCCCCAGCCCAGAGCCTCACATTCAGCGAAGGAAGTGTTAATACCTCCGAGAAAGGATCAAAGCTCCACCCTTCTTTCTGTAAGTCGCATGAGAAGCTCATTGAGGCTGGCTCGGGCAAAGCTGGAAGGGAGAAGACCTAAAGATCTATCTATCTGTCCTTCACTGCCCCTTCCCTGCATCCTTTTCCAGAATCCATATCCCACGTTCTCAGCTTATTAACAGCATCCTGATGAGCCGGTACATTCTTATTTCATCATGAGATTGCTGAAAACTAAAGAAGGCGTCAAGACCCCCATATGAATTTCTACTGATAGAATTTCAGACCTGTGAGGGAAAATATTTAAGACCAAAAACTCTTTCTTGAGAGGGTGCCTTCAAAGTTCCCAGAGCTCTTGTCCCTCAGCTGACTCTCACAAACCAGACACCCAGTGACCCAGCAGCTGCAGCCTCCTCCATTGACTCAGGCTTCATCAGAGGGCACCATGAGTGCCTATCTCCTGCTTCAGACCACCTGAGGACCATTCCACCTGTAGTATTCATCTGCTAGGGCTGCCACGACAGAATACCACAGTCCTGTTACGTAAAATACAAAAGAGATCCTCCAAAACGGAGAAACCTATTGGGGCTATGCCTTCTGAAGGTTGATCAAGGAAGATGGACATGAACAGGAAAGAAAAACAGCCCAGAGGAAGCTGAAGGTCTCCCACATTGCACCAGATGCTGCAGGTGGGGAGGTCCATTCCACTGGATGCACTTGGGACTGTAACCAGCAGACTGTGAATGCGACAGGCAGGGATCACCCAGGCTTGGCCACTCAGCAGAGTGAGCAATCTGCTGCTCCCAGACCCAGCAAGAGCATCTGGCATTACTTTGGGGCTGTTTCTCATCTAAAGCAGCCAAGCCACTCTTTTTTATTTTTGTTTACTTTCAGTAATAATAACAACAGCAGTAACAAAAACTGTACCACTTATTGAACACCTGCTGTATAGCAAGCATTGGTTTAATTGCTTTATATACTTTGTTCCATTTGATTCTCACAATTTTATACAGGAAGAAATTGAAGCACAGAGAGGTTGGATCAGTTATCCAAGGTCACACAGCTGGTAAGAAGAAGAGCCGGTATTTGAACCAGGATCTCTGATTACAGAGTGCTTAGCTACTTCTCTTCATCATTCTAACCTTGAGAGGCAATATAGTTTGACTAGAACAATGTAGAGAGAAAAACATAAGCTTTAGCCTCATAAAGACTAGTGTTCGAATCCTAGCCCTATGACCAAGGGCAGGTTCATCTCTTTGTATTTGGTTGCCTCCTATTTGAAGTGAGGATAACTTATGAAAAACGCAATCAAAGTAACTCATAAATAGTATCTCTCATTATTACTATTATTTTTCTCTCCTAGTGCTGTTCTATGATTGAATTTGTAACAATATAGACCAATAACATTTCAGTAAAATATAAAATAAAGTAGGCCGGGCATCATAGCTCTTGCCTGTAATCCCAACACTTTGAGAGGTTGAGGCAGGACAATCGAAAGCTCAGGACAAGCTTGGTCAATAGAGCTAGACCAGGTCTCTACCAAAAATGAAAAATTAGCTGGACACGGCAGTGTGTGCCTGTGTTCGCAGCTCTCTGGGAGGCTGAGGCAGGAGAATTCCTTGAGCACAGGAGGTTGAGGATGCAGTGAACTGTGATCACACCAGTGCACTCCAGCCTGGGCGACGGAGCAAGACACTGTCTCGAGAAATAAAAAATAAAAATCATAAAATAAAATAAAGTGATACCTTGCATTGCAAGTTTACATTAATTAGTACTGATTTAAAGCTGTCCTTCTAGCTCATTCTTCAACAAAGGTGAAATGTTGATGGACCCTTCTTTTTCACCTCCTTTTTAAAATCACAACTGATTGCTTATTAATACTGCATTTTCATTATCCCTACGGCATCTCAATCCCTCAGGAAGATAATGAATAATTTAAAATTCATGTTTAATTTATTATACATGCTTATGGTAACTATTTTCATGGACTGATACTTGTTAAAGTTCTCAGAGGCCTTGAGGCACAGGTGGCTCCATTAAAAATGTATTTCGGCTTTCTGGAGGGATTCTGTTTTAAAGTGCTGGAATGAGCACTTTCATAGTAACCTGACAGTAGGCTCATAGTTAATCGACAGTAGATTAAATGCTACCCTGTCCCCCATACCTGAAAAACAAAAAACAAAAACACTCCTTTGTTTCTGTCCAAAAATAAGTTATTTGTCAATACGTTTTGTTTCCTTCTTTAGAGACTGTAATTAACACATATAACACAAGACAACATGACTGCTTCAGTGATTTTTTGGGAAATGGTTAAAGGGAGAATTACAGAGAAAAACTGGGAGCAAGGGAAAGGAAGCGTGAAGAATATATGCTTCTGAGTAGGTCCTCAGGAAGTTAGCAGAGTTGGAGACAGCCAAGAGGCCAAGATCTTTCCTGGCACTGTCCCGATGCTCTGAATGGAATAATGAAGATGGAGGGCGCTTTGGTCTGGTCATGACCTCCACTCTGGGGCCAAGATGCAGCCCCAGTCAAGTATCAGCCACTTGCCTGCAACAGAACTGAGGCCGGAACACAGCATATTTTTCTGCTGAATCTAGTTCCATATTCTACCAAATGGCTTATGTTCATTATCATTTAGCTTTGCAGTCTTCTCGTACCTAAATTGGGCCCCCATAGAAGCTTTCTATTTATTGAGTAAATAGCGTTATTTATTCTGTAGAGACGTGAAAACCACGACCACAACAAAAGATGTTAGTTCCAATTAACACGGTGTGGGACGCATTGATTCCATGTGGATTCGTGTAATTTTTTTTTTTTTTAGAATATACCTATGGTTAAAAGTCTTCCTTACTTGATGTTCTTGTGCCATCCAAACTATGAGCGGTGTAAACAGCCTCGGAAGAGGCTCTTTTTCCCTGGGTAAGGGACTTAGGGAAGCCCTACATTACTACAACACGGTTTTCACTACTTGCAGACAGGTGCACCAGACTTAGGGTTGGCTCTAGAGTTTTCTATCAAAATAATTGTGATTTTTCCCCCCAAAATATATAAAATTACTTCTATTAAGTTAATATGAACAATGGCCCCAGGATTGAGAACAAAAGTTAAGCGATCTATTTGTGAATATTTCCTGGGGGGGGGGGGATCTCATGTATATTTTTACTGAGACTTTATTTAATGCAGAGTACTAAGAGAAGCTCTTGAGAAAAACAATGTTGATTTCACTTATCATTATATCTCCAATACCTAGCACAGGGCATATAACACAGTGGGAGATGTCAAGATATTTTGTTAAATAGGGAAACGTGCTTAAAAGTAAGCACATTCTAGCATCCTAATTCATCTTCTATAATATATTCAATTAGATAATAAATCTATTTTTTAACACATCAACTGCAAAAGATATGCTTGCTGTGAGGTGAGTCTTCTTTCAGCAGAGAGTAGCAATTAGCTTTGGAACAGACTTTTTTGAATACAGATCATAAGAACACTAAGGGAACAATAAGAACATAAGGGACATTGCCCTTAATCTTTGCAAATTCCTTGATGTAGAATTTCATTAGCTATTTTAAGAATAAGACCCAGGAATTCCAGCAGCAGTAACCCATTTTACAGATGAAAAAGGAAAATCCAAAGGTAATAATGACAGCTGACACAGACTGAGCACTTGCTTACATTCAATGCTTACAGATCCCTAATCCTCACAGCCACCCTGTGAAGTAGGTATAATTTTAGTCCCATGTTACACTGGAGAAAACCAAAGCTCAAAGAGGTTATGTGACTCGCCAAATATTGCATGGCTTCCTAGTGGTGAAGAACGAAGTTCTGTCTGGCTCCAGAGTTCAGGTGCCTAACCACCGTCCTTTCCTGCCTCTGTGCTCTTCTGTCTTCTGAAAATTCATAAAGGCATTGGTCAAACCCATTCCTGGACATGGTGTACTTTAATGAGACAGGGTCTTCCAAGGTCTCAAAGCAAAAATTGTTTTAAAAATAAAAACAGGCTAGGTGCAGTGGCTCATGCCTATAATCCCAATACTTTGGGAGGCCGAGGTGGGTGAATCACCTGATGTCAGGAGTTCGAGACCAGGCTGGTCAACATGGTGAGACCCCCATCTCCACTAAAAATATAAAAAATTAGCCGGGCATGGCAGTGCATGCCTGTAATCTCAGCTACTTGGGAGGCTGAGGCAAGAGAATCACTTGAATCCAGGAGGCAAAAGTTGCAGTGAGCCAAGATCGTGCCACTGCACTCCAGCCTGGGCAACAGAGTGAGACTCCGTCTCAATAAATACAATATAATACAATACAATACAATACAATACAATACAATACAGAAGATGAATTAAAAGGAACTCTTAAAAGCTCCATGATCTGGGATCCCGCACTGAGGTTTGCTAACCCTTACTTCAAAGTCCTGGTCCCAAGCTTATAGTGTTTGGGCGCCTTGAGCTGCATACCCAGTTTCATTTCAAGCCGCTCATCAACAAGCCTCCTTTATTCAAATCAGGCTGGACTCCTTAAAGTTCCTGCACAACTTTTATGTATTCCTATCTCTATTTCCTTCCAGAAGCTGTTCTCCCCATTGGAAATGCCCTATGGCCACAAATTCTTTAAAGCTCTTCCCACCGAAAGGCAGAATCTATTTCCCCACTCCATGGGATCTGGGCTGATTTTGTGACTTGTTTGGAGCAACATGGTATGTGGCAGAAGCAAGATCATATGACTACCAAGGTTTGACTTTCAGAGGCCCTATAGCCTCCACCTTCACCTTCTTTGAACAATGCTGACTGTGAACAAGTCCTTTGTTGAGGATGAGAGGCACCACATGGAGAAAGAGGCCTACCCAGCCAGGCATTACAGGACCCTCTTCCCAGGTCCCAGGCTGACAGTGAGGCCATCTATGATGGGCCAACCCATCAACAACTGCAAACAGATGCCGAGTAGAAATGAGCCATCCTAGCTGTGCTCTGCCCAAAGTGCCAAGCCAAGGAATGGAGATGAGTAAATGGCTGTGGTTTTAAGCCTTCAAGCTTTGGGGTGGTTTGTAAAGCAGCACTAGGTTACTAACAAGCCTTTTATTCCTTCCTTCCTAGTATGTCCACCTCCTATCTGCAAACTGAGCTCCAAAGTCACTTCTCCAAAAAAATGTTCCTGGTTGGAATTTTCCCCCACAAAGCCAGCCTTACTCAGGGCTAAGTAGATAGCCCTGTCTAATGTGATTCTAAGGGCATGGAGACCCCAATGTCTCCCTAAATACCTTTCCCATCCACTGACTGATGCCTGAGATTTCATCATTACAGTTTAATTGCTTACATAAGAGCATAATGCCTATTAAATTTTAAGATTCCCTGGAAGGCATAGCAAGCTTGTGCTTTTAATTTTGCTCTTATTATAAAAGCATACAGGAATAAAAAGCAACACTAATATAAGGTTACTTTCCAAAGAGAAAAATTTTTTTAATAATGTGGACCAACTTGATTATAAGATAGATGAAATAGTTATATATCTAATTTCATAGATAGATGAAATAGTTATATATCTAATTTCATAGATAAATAGTTATGTATCTAATTTCAATGTTTAATTTATTAATTTAATTATGTATACAGATTTAAAGTCATATTGTATAAAATAACTCAATTTAGAATTTTTTTCCACTTTTCCATCCCATGAAGGTGTCTGATTTCAAGTTGCCATCTGTGTCTCTAGTGACAAGTGTCCTCTATTTCATGAGACATGTTTTTAGACATCTGATAGTTTTCCAGACCATAATCTTCTCTTCCATCTAATTTGGTTTTTTTAAAACCATGATGCTGCCATTGCAATTTTTATCCCAAGCCACAGTACTATTCACAAAACACCAAAACAATCTTTTGTTCTAGTCATCCTACAAATGCATATTTATGGTTGTCACATTGTAATCACTTATAGCATTGCTTGGTAAAGGGACCTTCAGAAAGCTGGTTTACAATGACATCTACAACTTCCAATTAATTTGGAGGCCTTTTCCCAAAGAAAGGATTCATCAAATTCATGTTAATGCTTTCTGATCCTTTTTTAAATTTTAATTTTTAATTTTTTCCTTTTCTTCCTCCTCACTCCATGGTCCTTTTTTTTTTTTTTTTAAAGCAAACAACCATAATTATCCAAAAGTTTCTCAGGGTCAATTCAAGCTAATGTGTCCTCCATACCTAGTGCTTTGTGTTTCAGAAAAAGTCAGAGAGCACACACCATTATGCAAAGGACTTTGGAAGAACTCAAATGCAACTCCTTTTCTGTTTGGGGGAAAACCAAATTTTCTTATCTGTTATATATGAATACATTTTCATTCTAGAAACTTTGGACAATACAGAAAATTAAGGAGGTGAAAATAAAAATAATCCATAATGCTCCCAATTAGAAGTCATGATTTCAACAATTTGGTTCATTTCCTTCTAGATCTTCTTTCTATGCATTATTATATATTACATTAAGCTCAACCAGCTGTTTCTACTTATTACTATAACATGCATATTTCCCTTATTAGAAATTCTTTGTATAAAGACATGCCATCATTCACTCAAATTCCTTCCTACTGCTATAGATTTAGGTCATCTAGGGAAACAGCAATATCTCAAAGAGACATCAGCCCTTTGCACCTTAGCATGAATGGCTTTAGATTCTTTTTTCCTTTTTCACTTTATTGAGCATCTACCTAAGTAAAAATATAATAAACATGAATAAAGGGAAGACCCTGCCTTGAAACAGACGGAGCTATCAATAATGAATTGCATGAAATATGATGAGGACTTGAATAAAGGTATGGTCATGGCACACACAACAATGTTTTGGTCAACAATGGACTATATATGCAACAGTGGTCCCATGAAATTGTAATCTTTTCTATGTTTAGACACAAAAATGCCACCAGACAGTGTCCTTATTATACAGTGTAAGGACACTCTATGACGTTCTCACAATGACGAAATGACCTAATGATGCATCTCTTAGAACATATCCCTGTCATTATGTGATACATGTACGTGCAAAGCTGTCTACACAAAAAGCTCTGGCAACACAAAGAGAGAGAGATTTACAGCTCAGAGAAGTGGTCCGAGGAAATTTCATGGAGTCAACATTTGAGGATTTGGGGACTTCTTGTTTGTGTGTTAATTGCTTATTTTAAAAATATTAAGACTTAATTTTGAAAATATTTGCAAAGAAGAAATTTTTAGGAATTTTTCCCCATCTAAATTCCCAGAACAGAGTACCTCTGCTATGTGGAAGCCAGCCAGGCCACACCTTGGTTGTGCAACAACTGAAGGCTTCCTGAATTTGGGACTTTTCTCTGAGAGCAGGTTTGGATGGCGGTGTGTGGGGGGAAGAGTACAGGGACACATGGGCCTGAAGGGTGGGTCAAGAAAGACACAAGGACAAGTGCCGGCATGACAGGCCAGAACAAGCCTGGCCTCTTCCTTGTTTGGCTGGGACGAGCCCTGCCACTCCCATGCTCATCCACGCCTTGCTTTGCATTTCCGTGTCCAACATGCAGCACAGTGACACTCACTGACTGTGCTCTCTGGTTCTTAATGTATGCATGTCTCATCTCCTTCCATTAAGTTCCTGTGATAAGCCCAAGGACCTGGGTTCTATGCCCAACTCCACTAATGACTGTGGGCTCTGTGTGACCCTGGGTTAACCTCAGGGTTAACCAGATTAACCAGAAACGGCAATGCTCAGCCAGATTTTAAATTTCCCTCTGTGCTCTCATTTCTGCTCAAGCAACCTTACTATTCTTCTCTGTCTGTAGACATAGCCACAGGCAGGTGATGAATGTGCCCCTCTGGCCACGCTAACCCTACAGATTCTTCACTTCAGATCTGTTTCTTGCTTTTCATATGGCACTTTGAATTTGACATTTGTCCATGCTTTCTTTAAAAAAAAAAAAAAAAGTGAAGATGGTCATTTTAATTGTGAACAAATATCTATAAGAATTGATCATGAAATAATTCCCCCTGTCAATTAGCCTCAATCACCTATGGCATTTTACCAAATACAAATGTCCCTATAGCAACTATTTGTAGACATCAGACTGACAGAGCTGATAGTGTAGGAAGGTCAAAGTAAAAGAAGATTGAAAACAATTGGTGCAATTGAGAACAGAAATTTTCTTTTTCTGCTTAGGGCACAGCCTTCTGATTGCACAAGGCATCCAAGTCTTTTAAGTTCCTCCTGCAGCATCTTGAAAGCTTAGTGCCTATCTCCACATGCCTCTCAGAAATAACCCGGGCTTAGCTGTTCATCAAAACATTCCACTGGTTCCTGGTTTGGACGTGGCCTGGGAGGTGATATACACAAGTATCAAGACAACACATACACGGCTGGTTCTGAAACAAAGAAACACCTCTAGGAAGCATCCCCCAAAAAACTATTTAGAATAGAGGATAAAACGTCTCATAAAACTTATCTCCCACAACCTCTGGGAGAAACAGCAATGCTCATCCAAATTTTAAATTTTAGTTTAAACCCTCTTATAACCACGTGAAAATGCTTGGCCCAACCCTAGGCCCCTCACAAAAAAGAATTGAATCTACCTGAAAGTCATATGCTAACATTTCCAATCTCCTAATTCAGAGAGACCTGTTCAGAATAGATACTACCTACATTAGAGGATGTATAGAACAAAAAGCTACCTCTGCGGGAAAAAAAAACCTAAACATCACACAATTCAGACAATTCATTCAGCCATTTCTTGCCTTCTCTCACTAGAAAATAAAGTATGAAATTAGTATTTTATTCTTACCAGTGACCACTAACATTTATTAAGCACTTACTATCCTAGGCATAATACTTAGTCCTTTTCAGTTTTAGCTCATTTAATCGCAGTAACCCTACTGAGTACTATTATTATTCCCACTTTATAGATGGGGAAGCTGAAGTTTAGATACATAGCTAGCAAGTCGTAGAGCCAAGTTTTGTTACCTACTCAAGGTCAGAGAACTAGAAAGTGGCAGAGAGGGAATGCAAACAATGCATGAGAGTGAAATTCCAAAGCTCAGCCTCTGAGTCACTGCACTAGAAGAATCTGGTAGCATGAAAAACCTTGAATACATTTGGATGTAGGTGATGTTTATTTACAGTTTGACCTTGAAAAGAATCAACTGGGAACTCCGTGGCAATACCCAGGCCCTCCTTAATGTAGAGTGCTTTTCACCAAGTGCGTCTTGTGTGGGAGACAAGAAATGACCTTCCGGGCAGCAGAGGAGAGCATTCACTCAACAGTGACCAGAAATACTTGAAACCTAGATTTTTATTTTTGTTTTAAGAAGTACTAAGCAAAACAAGCCATAAAAAGGGGAATGAGACATGTTAGTGTTTGAATCTGCTCTCTTTACTGCTCTAATTCTATGCCTCTGTGTATTATTATTTGGATGCATGCAGTGCCGGTGTAGAAATTGGTCTTCACACATACTGTGGTTTTCCAGAAACACTCACAAACCAAAACATGTAACAGACATTCCATTTGTTAATGGGTGTATATCTGAAAAGCAGTGTATAGAAAAGAGGCTAATATTAGAAAATGGTTACGTCCTTAACTCCAAGTGTGTTTATAGAATGGACACTGTCAGTGTTCACAACTTAAACTTAGGTATGTGATCAAAATAATGCTGGGGAAACATTTTATTAAGATTGAGTTAAATTGTAAAAAAAAATAATAAGAATACTGAAACTAACAAAATGAGGAAACAGTCAAACATTGGTTTAACTGCAGAAGGCTGATACGAATTAGAGTCATTTGTGTGTTCTGTTTATAGTTATTGTGCAACATGATATCAGACAGCACAGATTTTGTGCGTTTGTTATAGATGGTTTTGTTTTATAGCACCTCGGTCTTCCCACTGGACCTCTCAGACCACATGTGAGATGGCTGAAGAGAAGACCTTGTCCAGCCCTTAGGCAACATCCCTACCTCACCCCACACAGAATTACCCAGTGTCCAGATATAACTAAACTGATCACACCAGCAGAACGGCCAAGGATTCTGACTAGGACACACATGAACTAAAAGGCATATTTTGTGGGATTTCGAAAACTTAAAACAGGGAGAACAAAGAGATATTGTTCCAGGGCTTGATTCTGGCCTCAAGCATTTGATATTAAAGGTGTAAGTTAGAGGTAATAACAGATAACTTCAAAAAGTGTATAGGAATACACTAAGTGCTCAGTAATCTTTGGGAAGTTCTGATGCCCAAGACTTGCTTTACTACCAGGGAGGAGAATGAAAGTCATAGGGTCTCAGCTCAGAAGGGAGTTTGGACTGGAGAGCAGCTGGGCTGAGCATCTGAGCCTATTGAGAAAGAGTATGCTTCAGGGGGCAAGAGGGAAGAGAAAGGGAATATTCCCAAGACTCTGTATTAGAATCATCACCAAGTTGTCATTTATGCTTAGATGAGTGTTTGTTATGTTTATCTGAGATTTGATATAGAAGAATAATATTGCCAGTGGACCAACATCTAAGTTATTTATGAATAACTAAGAAGCCAAGCATTCTGCCTTCATTTTACATTCTTACATTTACCACTGACTCGTTGTTTTATTCCTGGGAAAGCTATTTAATCTCTATCATTTATGCATCCATCAATAAATTATGGGGAAGACTAAACCTCAGCCCACATCCTAAGAATATAAGAACCACACAAGATGGCTGCTGCCCATCAGGAGAGCAGCCTCTGAAGCACCACTCAATTCCACCAAGCCTGTCATGAAAAATTCTGCTCTGCTACCACACCTGCTGGCGGAGGAGAGAAAAATGAGTGGATAGTGAAATCTCATGCAGTAATTCAAAAAGTAACCAAAGTGAGAAGAGTGGATGAGAATATGAATGGCCTGAAACATCAAAGGCATTTGAGAAAAATGATAAAAAATAAAAGCAAAGCAAATGTAAGACACAGATGAAAGCACAGTATAATATCCAAATAATAATAATATCCAAAATAATAAAGAAAATACCTCAATTTCTAGTATACGATGAAGATAAACTCTTAACAGTCATCGAGAAACACATTTGGCACTGATTGTTAAACAGCGTTTTGCAAGCCAAAGGCATCAATAAAAATAACAGTCAACTAAAAACTGAAAGTTAAAACGGAGGTGGGATAGGATCACAGTAAAAGGCAATGTAAAGGAACTCTTAGAAGCTTATTTCAGAAATAAAAAAGGTGGAGAATTAAATGAGGAACAGAAAGTAAAACAGTCATGAATCTGGAGGGTGACTCTTTGGCATCTTTCTCTTTCACTACCTTTTCACTCCTTTTCCTTAAATAAATGATTTCAGGGTATGTCCATTTCTTCTGACTTTTAAAACCTGCCTTACATATCCACAAAGCCAATGTTTGGTTGTTTTAATGGTAAACGTAAATCGGCCAACTGAGGGGTGGTTGTTCTTGAGGAGTCAGGGAAACTGATGGCCCACAGATAAGAATGTGTCAGTGTTCACTCGGTGCTGTGCAGGAAGCGAGACTCTGGGACACATTTTTATTTGGACTTTACTCTGTTGCCTTAGGGGTTTGAATCAATGAATTGGATTTTTTTTAATGGTCACAACTGAGTACCAGATCATGGACCCACTGTGACGGAACAAAATGAAGTAGCATTTGCATCTCTCCATGGCACGCTGTAATCAGCCCCGTGCAGTTCTATCACTGTGCCTTCCGGGTGCCATTATGCAGCGATTTCTAGCCAGGCCTTATTACAGACCCCAAATGGGTCAATAATTTCTTCCATTCCTGAGTAGTGTTCTTCAATTGTGACTTTAAGAGAAACAAAAATTTCCAGGGTTTTTTTTTTAATTATACCCTAGGAAAACTAATACTCCAATTTTATTCTACAATTAGCTGCAGATATCTCAACTAATTACGGATATGCCATAAACATACAGATGTCATTTTAGTTCCCACCGCCAATCTCTCTGGCCCTAGGTGAGTAAGTTGGCATTTTATCTCTATGTCTGTCTTCAGGATCTTTATCTGTTGTCTGATTCTGAGCATTTTTCACAGGTATGGTCACATACAACACAGACATATGTCCTTCCAGATAACCTCTGAATTTACTTCATGGCCAGGCATTAAATGATAAGACTTAACCACACTAACTGAAAAAGTTTTTAAACTGTTCTTACTATCCTCTATTTCCCAATGCCAGTCTGTAGAATACACAGAAAAAAACTACTGGGGAACAAGTTCAAAACACAGATTTCTGGGGCCCATCTCCAAAGATGCAGATTCAGAAGTAAGGCCCAGAAACCTGTATGTTTAACATATTTCCTACAAAAATGGACAAGGGGATGGGCAACATGGTGTAATTGTTACAAAGTACCTGAACTCAAATATCAACTCCCACTTTTACTCTCTGTGTATGCTTGGGCGAGTGACTTTATCCCTCTCTACTTCATATGCCCATTTGGAGGTGGGAGGGTAGTAATAGTATTGATACGATTTGGATGTTTTCTCCCCTCCAAATGTTAAAATGTGACCTACAATGTTGGAGGTGGGCCTTTTGTGAGGTGTTTGGGTTATGGGTATGGATCTCTCATGGATGGCTTGGTGCTGTCCTCACAGTAACAAGTGAGTTCTCACTCTATGAGTTCCCACGAGATCTGGTTGTTTAAAAGAGGCGGGTGCCTCCTTCCTCACTCTTACTTCTGCTCTCAACATTTGATAGGCTAGCTCCCCATTTGCCTTCCACTGTGATTGTAAGCTTCCTGAGGGCTCACCAGAGGCTAAGCAGATGCTGGCACCATACTTCCTGTACAGCCTGCAGAACTGTGAGCCAAGTAAAGTTCTTTACTTCTTTATAAACTTCCCAGTCTCCAGTATTCCTTTACAGCAATGCAAAATGGATGAATACAAGTATATATGGCATTTTCATAAGTATCAAATGGATTAAGACTTGTTGATCCTTGAAACAGAATTAATATCTTGAAACAATATTAATGAGTCTTCAGAAAAACTCATTTCTTGCTTCATACACTTCTATATATTATTTTAAAGAGTTTTTATCTGTTTTTCAAATAAGCATGTAATTACTTTTGTAATGTTTAAAAATCTTGCCCTTCCTGGAGGATTTTGACACTAGGGGAAATTTGCAGAAATCCCCCTTTGCCACTAGGGGGTTTGTAAGCTGGGCTGCATGGATGATGGTACTCCCTCCTCCCCCATCCAGCTATGCATTTAGCTGTGTTGTGTGGACCTTGGTTTTCTTCTGCCTCATGCCCGTTTTTCTGTTGGCCCAGGTGAGCTTCCACTCTCAAAGGTGACCCTACTTCCTGGACTCCTGCTCCTTCAGGGCTGGCCTCATGCCTCCTGGAAAATTAAGCAAGGCCAATCTAACTGCTGGGCCACAGGTTGCTTCTCTGCTCCCTCTCTGGTCCCCCTTATGCCACTGGCCAGCCTATTCCATAGGCTCACACCCTACTCTACCCCACTTCTTTTGCTCTAACACAGAATCTTGTATCTTTCCAGTCCTTAGCACAAGTCCAAATTCTACCTGAGTTTACTAATAGGGACAGGATCCCCATCTAGTTTTTTTTTTCATCATTGTATTTTAGCTCTTAGGACTGTTCTTGGCACATAGATGGCACAATCATTAAAACATTTTAAATAGATGGATGAATAAATGGCTATTCCCATCCACCTGGCCACTCCAAGAGGCCTGACCCTACTGACTGTCTCAGGCAACCCACCTGTGGTCACATGCAGCCTGCACGGCAGGAGGGTTTGACCTTCAGGCTTGGCATGAGGAGAAATTCACTTACGGAGACAAAGCAGCCCTATCTCTGGGCTAGTTCCCATGCTGCCATGCTGCAGTTATCCCTCCCACAGCTACAGGAACAGGAATGGAATCACCGTGCTTCAAAAGGAGCCCACTCTATTCAACTACCATCATTCCATCAGAAACATCGTGGGACATTTTAAACCCCTATAGTCCTTCCAACCCATCCCCAGCTCAAACAGACCCAGGCCTGAGAGGCCAGCGGACCAGCTCTCAGACTCCTTGCTGATAACAGGTCCTCTTTAAAGCTGTAAAGTACCTTATGATGCCTGATCACCAGATAAAATCAAATGGCAATAGGTTCAAATTGCTTTTAAAACATTCCTGTGGCCTGACGCAGTGGCTCACGCCTGTAATCCCAGCACATTGGGAGGCCGAGGCCAACATGGTGAAACCCCTGTCTCTACTGAAAATACAAAAATTAGCTGGACATGGTGGCATGTGCCTGTAATCCCAGCTACTCTGGAAGCTGAGGCAGGAGAATCGCTTGAACCAGGGAGTCGGAGGTTGCACTGAGCCCAGATGGTGCCACTGCACTCAAGCCTGGTGACAGAGTGAGACTCTGTCTCAAAAACAAAAAAATTCCTGAGATTTGTGAATTAGCCAATAAATGCTTTTTCTAACAAAATAATCCACATATACTAGATAGTTTTGAGCTTCTTGGATGAGATATACTAAAACAAGCACTACCTTTCATGCTAATGTAGCAGTGAAAGTGAATTATGCTCCAAACTCCAATCTATCAAAATATAGGTATTTTACCCAGTTCCTAGTCTAAATCTTTAACCCATTTATTTTCATCCTCAAGAAACACTAATTTACATTATCTTGTCAAAGATGTAGAAGACTGGAAGGAATCTGTTCTAACTTTGCCACCTAGGATATGTTGCTTCCTCACCTATTAAATTTTACGTTTCAGTATTATGAGATCAGTTTCGAATTTCCTTATTTGAATCTCAAACTTTTACACAATTTCACAGCATGAAGAAAAAAAAGGACAATTAAAATATATGCTTGCTGGGTGATAAAATGCATATTGAGAATATATATATGTATATAGGCAATTACACTTCTGATCCTGAGAACTGCATTTGCTTCACTTTCATCCTCCCTTATGAAGTACTCTAAGTAGTGACTTCGTGCATTTTGCAACACACCACACCCTTTAAAGTGAAGGCTTCCAAGGGGCAGTGACTACAACTCTGTGTTGCTTTGCATAATGCTACCTGAGCCCTTATATTAAAAGATAGGCATCTTCTAGTACCTCTTCCTCTGCTAATTCCTAAAGTCACAAAGCATGGCCTCCATGTCTCAGACTTCTATATAAAAGCAGGAAAATCCATTGCCACAGGATTTGCTGTATTTGTTGAATGTCCCTATAAGCTGCTACAGTATTTTGCTTCTTTCCTTACAAGGGCACACTCCACGGCTGGGCGTGTTGCAGCGTGCAGAGATGCACACGACTCCGTCCGCTATTGCTTCTGTACCTGCAGAGCTCATCTTAGCAAAGAGTCTTCATTCAAAGTCACCTCTTCCCCTTCTCATCACCCCTTCTTTTCTCCAATATTAACCAGTTTTGTTTAGACTGAGATAATTCTGCCTCAGAAAACTTCAAAGTTATTTGCTCGCTAAAAATAAAAAAGGGAAAAGAAAAGCTGTCAGAACAAGGGTGTTAACCAGGATTAAGAACATATTCAGGAAAATGCAAATAACACGCTTTTTAATTTCTTCAGTCCAACTTCTAGCTATGAAAAACATAGTAGAGAAATAATACAGCGAAGGACAAACAAAACGTGAGAATTACACTGAGTTGCTTGCCAGGACCCCACAATTTCCTGCTGCATTCCTTACACACTGACCACCCCTTCCAAGGTTCCTTCACTCGTTACTTCCCGTCTCTTTAACTCCTTTTTCCTTCACGTGTGTGTGTGTGTGGATTTTTTGTAAACAGCCAAGGCTGTTAAGATGAGGGATAATTTATATACCACAAACTTCAGTTGTTTTATAACATTTGCAGAAAGCCCTGGGGCTGCTCAGCAGCCAGGGCTCTCCTCCGACTGCCCCCGCCCAGCTCCCCATCATTCAGCTGCTGGAGACTGCCTGTCAGCGTGCTCTCATCGTCCACTTGTGTGTTTGCCTGCTAGAATCTTAGGGTTTTTATAAGCACAGGATAGGGGTGTGGCAGGCCAGGGTGGTCTTGGGAAATGCAACATTTGGGCAGAAAAACAAAATGCCTGTTCTCACCTACCTCTGTTCTGTGGACACAGGCCCAGAGGTAGAGCCCTAGCCAGGAGCCACGCCCTTCCCCATTTCCTACCATTTAAAGGGACTATGCCTTTCCCTTCCCAGCACTTCCCTTCCCCACCTGTGTATCATTACCAAGGAACTTAGTCTTTGGACCACTTTTCTTTATGCTAATTCCCTAGATTATCTCATCTGGTCTCCACATTTTAAATACCAGGTATATATTCTAATGACCCCAAATCTATAGCCCACCCTCCCCATCTCCCCTAAACTCCAGACTCATCTCTTAGATGTCTGATAGGTATTTCAAACGTAAGCATGCTCGAAGCCAAGTTTTGATCTTTCCCTAAACTGTTCCTCCCGCAGTCTTCGCTAAACCAGCCAGTAGCAGTACCGTATTCCAGCTGCTCATGCCAAAACCCTTGGAGTCAGGCTTGACTCCACTCTCCTCCCACTCCTAAAACAATCCGTCAGAAATACCATCGACTCGACTTGTGGAACAGTTGCAAAATCCAGCCACTTTTCACACCCACACTGCTGCCACCCCAGTCCTGCCACCACTTCCCCGCCCTGGATTATTGCAACAGCCACATAACTGGTCTTCTGCTCCTCTTCCTACTCCCTACACTCAATGCTCAACATGGGAGCCAGGGTGATGCTTTTAGAACTTGAGTCAGACCACAGCACAATTCTGTTCAAAACCCTTCAATGACTTCCCATATCATACAGAATAAAAGCCAGCATCGCTACCATGGCCGACTGGTCCCCACGGGCACTCTGACCTCAGCTCCGTGGCCTCTCCCTTTGTTCATTCTGCTTTAGTCTCTCTGGCCTACTTGCTCTTCCTCAATCGCATCGGCCTCAGAATCTTGACACTGATGGTTCCTTCTGCCGGTAAGACGTGTGGCCAGAAAACTGGCTGATTTCTTTGCCTCCTACAAGTCTTTGCTCAAACCCTACTTTTCAATGAAACCTATCCTCACTACCCCATTTGATACCGTAACCTACCCTCCTTCCCTCCCAATCCCCCCTCACCTTGTTCTATTTTTTTTCTTTTTGCATGGAATTTTCTATGCTTTAACTTGACAAACTACTTCTAAATTTAAAATGAAAGAGCGAAGGGCCAGGAAGAGCCAAGAAAATTTTCAAGGAGAATAAAGAAGAATATTATACCTACCGGACAGAAAACTTATTGTAAAGCTGCAGCTATTAAATGGGTAGAGCAATGGTGCAGTGATGGAAAAATAGACTAATGGAACAAAGAGCTCAGAAACAAATTCATGTCTGCACAGAAACTTTGGATATGACATGCTGGCATCACAAATCACTGAGAAAGAAAAACTATTTGAAACTTGTGCCAGGACAATTGGCTTTCTACTTGGAAAAAGATAAAAAGATAAAATTAGACCCTTATTTTACTTCGTACACAAGATAAGTTCTAGAGAGATTAAAGAATTAAACATAAAAAGGAAAACTTTCAAACTTTAGCAGAAAATATAGGAATATATTTATGACATCCAGATATGAAAAGTTTTCATAAACAAGGCAAAAAATACACAAACTATAAAGAAAAATACTGACATATTTTGCTACATTAATATTTAAAACTATGTATGTAACAGAAAGTACAATAAACCAAATTAAAAGATATACCACAATCTAAAAGATGGTACACAATAATGCCTCATTTCTAGTATTTATATATTTTAAACCACAAGCAACTTAAAAAGAAAAGATAAATAATTCAATGAAAATACTTTTAATGTTCAAGATAAATGTTGAAATACACGAACAGCAATTAATTCACAGTAGAGGAAATTTATCAGACCAGTATACAAATGAAAATATGTTCAATCTCATTACATTTATATGCAATTAAAATGATGATACTCTCCAATTGGCTCTACAAAAACCTGATAATCCATAGTGTACTTCATAAAGATATGGAGGAAATTAAGCTGTTTTATACCCTGGAGGGGTATGTAACTTGTCTAAACTACTTTGGAGAACAACTTGGCAATTAATATCCAATAAAGTTGAAAGTGTATGTATCCTAGAACAGGTCCATTTTAAGAAGTGTATCCAGAGAAACTGTCATATATGCACATGAAATAATATGCATGCATATTCATTGCAGCTTTGCTGGTAATCGCAAAAAATAATGGGAAATAATTTAAATGTTCATCAGCAAGAAAGTATATAGATATTATACGAGGTGAATTTCATCAAAACAGTACGTTTCAAAAACGTAATTGTGAATTTTAAAACAATGTGCAAAAGCATATATTGAATAGGATATTAAACTATGCTAATATAATAATACAAAATATTATTTGTAAATATAAACACATTTACTAAAAAAGGTAAAACACATACGTGGAAAAAATACAAAATGGTCACAATTTTCCACCCCTCCTAGAAACCTACTCCGGCTTACAATATGACTTTACTACTCCTTACATCAAAAGGAAAGTACATTTTCCCATTCCTCAAATCTGGTGTCTTTGTGATTTGCTTTCACCAACAGAACACAGGAGACGCCATGTTTTGCCAGAGGCCTTGCATTCTTCCATGCTACTTTCCCTCCTACAACCCTGCTGCTACTCTGTGAATAAGCCTGGTCTAGTCTGCTCAATGATGAGCAAGGCATGGCCCAGACAATCCCATTGCCCAGTCTGCAATCAGCTAACCACCAGACATATGATTAAGGCCATACCAAGACAAGCCACCACCCAGTTGACCTGCCAATTGACCATAATAGACACAGAGGCAAGTCCAGCTCAGATCAGCCTGGGCTAGCTCATGTCGATAGAACCACCCAGCTGACCTATGGACTATGAGCAATAATAAGTGGTTGTTGTTTTAAGTCACTAAGTTTTGGGGGTGATATTTTTTGACACAGCAATGTATACATGATGCATGTGCTATCTTCAGAACAATGATCTCGAAGGAAAGAAAAAGGGAAGAGAAACATGGGGAGTGAACACCTTCACTTTTCACCTTTTACATTTATTTTTTTTTAGACAGAGTCTCACTCTATCACCCCAGCTGGAGTGCAGTGGCTCCATCTTGGCTGACTGCAACCTCCGCCTCCCAGGCTCAAGTGATCCTCTTACCTCAGCCTCCAGAGTAGCAGGGACTACAGGCACACACCACCATGCCTGGCTAATTTTTGTATTTTTTTATAGCGATGGAGTTTTGTCAGTTACCCTGGCTGGTCTCAAACTTGTGGGCTCAAGTGATCCTCCCACTTTGGCTTCTCAAATTGCTAGGATTACAGGTGTAAGCCGCCATGCCTGGCCTACACTTAATTTTTTTAAGAATTTAGAAGTCCTCAAATCTTATATTACATCTGGGTAGTAGCAACTTGGGAGTCTGTTCTATTATTTTCAGGATTATTTCTGAATATTGGAAATGCTGCCTAATTTGTTTAAAGAAGCATGCTGCCATTTTTCTATATTTGTCCTGTTCATATAAATATGGTAGAAGGAGACAGGGCTGAAACATCTGGTTCACCATTTGATTCTCATGTACACTGGCGACACAGAAACTTGGAAATATTAAACTTCGACTTATGTAACTGACCTCATGAGCCACAGTGACTCAGACTGCCCAAATATTTTGGTCACACCCCATTATGTGGTAGAATACAAACATGAGCTAAGAGAAAAATACCAAACTTTCAATTAATTATATTCAAGAAACAAATTTTCTTTCATGGAAAAAAAGATATTTTGGGGACAAAACAAACTGGTATCAAAGGTATTCTTTAGTTTTCAGATTAAGTCCTGGCATCAGTGTTGATTCAAGGTAATTTTCTCATGTTCAATATTAAGGTAGGAGAGTGGTATGCTTCTGAAAAACATTTTCATCAAAGACTGAGATAAAATAAGTTTTCTACTTGATCTTCACCTTACCAAAAAATCAATTGTGCATCAAATACAACAATGCTGATTTTATTGAAATAAAATTATTTCATTTTTGTTGCAATGTAATTCCACAATTAAAAAAAAATCCTGTGAGAGGATGTAGGTGTTGGAATTGTAAATAACTTATGCAAATGAGGACTGTCCATAAATTCCAAGTCCCCAGTGAAACCTATTGAAAAAGTTCCGTTAATCTTTACAAGGCAAGATATTTCTAAGGAGCCAATGTCCCTGATTTTGATAGTATCTTTTTACCCTAAACCCCACAAACAAATGAAATGGAGGACCAAATTTTTACCTAAAACTTTAGGTAAAAATATAAACAGGCCATAAGCAATCTCTCTGCATCTGGAGCCATTATTGCAAACACTTCTTTTATATGGAAAGAAACGGAAAGATTTAAAGCCAACGTCATTCCAGGTGGCAGCAGATAAGAAAAGGCGTTTGTGGCCAAAAGACAAGGTCTTCTGGGACTTGGGAGAGGCTGGTGTGAGACACAAACACACAAAACGAAGTAGAAAGTACATTCTCTGAGGCAAATCACATTGCATAAGAGCTGAGGCAGTAGAGTAAGTCAAGTCTACACATAGCTGAAAATGAATTAATTTATAAACAGAGGTACGAGGCTCTCTCCCATTTAATTATCAGTTATATATATTTATGGCCTTTTTTCCTTTCTGCTGCTTCTACCACTCATAAGTGATTACAATACAGTCTGTTAATTTGCTTTGTAGGTTTAATTTCTAATAAAGAATATCTGTGGAGTTTCAAAAATAGAATAGCAGAAGGTCAGGATAGCAGGGTGAACCAAACAGCAAAATCACTTCTCCCAATATTTGAGAAGACAAACCAAAACTCTATAACAAAAATAGTAAAATATAGAGAGTACTTAGTATGTGCCAGACATTATTCTAAGGACTTTATACATTTTAACTCATTTAATAATATCTTTATGAAAAATAATATTATATCCTCATTTTACAGATGTGGAAACTGAAACACAAATTATAGCTAGTAAATAGCAGACCTAAAGTTTGATTCCCAGCAGCCTCAATTTAGCGCTTGTATTTTTAACCACCACACTACACTGCTGTCAGATAGACAAAATAAGCAAGTAAGTAATGTGAAAAGCAAGAAAAAAAGCCACCGTTACCAAACAAGGAAAGGATCAAAACTTATGCCTAAACACACAAAAAAGGAAATGAAAGGGATTGAGAAGGTATACTAATCCTGTTTCCAATTACCAGGAGCAATATTGTATTAATATTCTGAGTGAAACAAATCCAGAAGATTCTCACTAATACATCTTCCCTTCCCCCAAATAAATTATTTGGGGAAAGGTGAAACAGTGGAGTGAACAGGCAACATCAGGCATTAAATACTCCAGGCCTCACCATTTTCCAGAGCTCCATGAACAATTAGAAAATGATCTAAGGCCTGAGAGAATCAGTTCAAGAACAAAATACATCCCAAAATAGTTTCATCGATCTTTGGTATAGAATGCTTAGCAATATCTCAGATGAAAAATGAGCTCAGGTCTTCTAACAAAGACTGCATGTAGTTCCATTCTCGACATGCAGCCTAAAAACCATAGCCCAAATGGAAGAGAAACAAATCTCACATAAGGCGGAAGGCAGCCAAAAGAATGCACCTACATCAGAGAAAATGTAAATGAGCACATTTAAAATGAGCATGAGCCGAACGTGGTAGCTCACATCTGTTTTCTCAGCGCTTTGGGAGGCTGAGGCAGGCAGGTTGTTTGAGCCCAGGAGTTCAAGACCAGCCTAGGCAACAAAGGGAGACCCCCATCTCTACAAAAAATACAAAAATTGTTCGGGCATGTGGCACACACCTGTAGTCCCATCTGCTCAGGAGGCTGAGCTGGGAAAATGGCTTGAGTCCAGGAGGTGGAGGCTGCAGTGAGTGTTAGCGGCACCACTGCACTCCAGCCTGGGTGCCAGAGTGAGACCCCATCTCAAGAAGAAAAAAAAAAAAGAGCATCGTATAGTCAGGAGGCTGCGGTGGAGGGAGTGCTTAAGACCAGTGGTTCGAGGCTGCAGTGAGCTATGATCACGCCACTGTACTGCAGCCTTGAGACTCTGTTTCTAAAAAAGACCAAAAATAAATGAGCATGATAAAAATTAATGATATAACAGTGGCAAACACTACTCACGCAACCACACAAGAAAGGAATATGGCATACAAAAAAGCAAATGAAGAACTCTATCTGGAAGAAATCACAACCTAAGGAAATTTTCCTGTGTCTCTTTTTACCACAAAACATTAAAAGAATATAAACTCAATGAAACACCATCTCAATCAATAAAACAATAAAATAAGATGAAAAGGCAGTCTGCAGAGTTAGGAAAACTAATTGAGCACTAAAACTACACCACTGGAGTGGGGAGCTGCAATCTACAGCCCCGGGGAAAAATCTAAGCTACTGCTTATTTTTATAAATAAAGTTTTATCGAAACACAGCCACATCCATTTATGTATGTATGGTCTATGGCTGCTTTTGTATTACAACAGCAGAGCTGAGTAGTTGCAATGGAAACTTTATAGCCTACAAATCCCAAAATATTTACCAAGTGATCTTTTACAGAAAACGTTTGCCTGGCTGGGTGTGCTGGCTCATGTCTAAATCCCAGCACTTCGGGAGGCTAAGGTAGGAGGATCCCTTGAGGTCAGGCATTCAAGGCCAGCCTGGAAAACATAGCTAGACCCCATCTCTACAAAAAAAGTTTGCCTAAAAAAATGAATACATTATAAATGACCTGGGCCTTCCTGTCCTGGCCTTTTCTACCTCATTTCTGTGCTGCTGTTAATACTCTCTTGTTACACTCTGAAACTGAATGCTCACTAGTTTTAAATGCCGTATGAGTTGATAGGTCACACTTTGGACCTCTGCAACTTCCAACCAGGCCCTTGGGAACTGCCTTGAAATATGTAGACTTCTCACCCTCAGCTCAAGCCAAGTATCTTTGATAATATATAATTATAATAGGTAGCATTTATTTTATTATTTTGGGGGGAAATAAGAGCCGACAAACAGCTAACATTTCTTTAGTGCCATATGCTGGATAGTATTGTGCACTTCTAAGAATATAGGAAAAAATGGCAAAGGTGGTACATAAATAAAGTTGAGGCAATATTACCAAAGGGGAAAATGCTTCCCTATTGCATAATAATCTAAAAATGAGACCATAAAGGAGAAAAAACAGGCTTAAATTTTATAACATTTTATTCTACTTGTATAAACATGTTTTATTGGAAGTATCACTGTAGTAAACATATTAGAGACTTATTTACTTTATTAATTTTCAGAAAAAAGTATTAGGCTGTAATCCCAATTATGAAAGATTTATAGTTCTTTCAAAAGGTTACAAAGTACAGTGCAAATTATATGTTACTGCTTTAACTGTGGCTAGGAGTAAACAGAAAGCACATTTTACTCTCACTGGTCATTGGACTGGAATTTACTACTTTGAGGCAAAATAACCCATTGGACCAGTCCGATACCAACTCCTCAAATCCCTGATCCAAGCTCCACAGCTCCCTTGGGTGTTTCTTATTATTGAACAGAACAGAAGTTCATTTATTTGACGATAATTTTGAAGTATTGTCAAAAAAGCAATTTTTGTTCAGAAACATTTTTCAGAATGTACATAGCTGATTATGATGTCACCATTTTCTATATCCTCTGTGATCATTACATTTCAATTTTATTGCACTCAGTTGTCAAGGTAGGTCAAAACATGCTTAGATATTGTTAGCTAATCTAACATTTTAGCTTTCATTCTGCAAATATTTATCCAATGCAAACCATGTTCTCCAAGCTTTATGAGAGGAGCTAGAGACACTAATAAATAAACCGTCGGCTTTTTTGGAATTTAAAGTCAAGAGCACAGATGAGGCCCGGGCGCAGTGGCTCACGCCTGTAATCCAGCACTTTGGAAGGCCGAGGTGGGTAGATCACCTGAAGTCAGGAGTTCGAGACCAGCCTGGCCAACATGGAGAAACCCCATCTCTTAAAAATAAGTAAACAAATAAATAAAGTACAGATGAGATCTTCCAAGATAGTTATGCAAGACAGAAGTAGAGAAGATGCTGCTTTTCCTGTGCAGACTCTGATCACTTGGTGGCTGCCTGAAGCATTTTTTAGAATTCTAGGATAGAATCAGGATTCAGAGAAAATTGCCAAAATCAATTAGCAATGTCTGCTGTGAGCATGTGAGATTTGATGCATATTGTATGTTCATAACTTTTGTAGCATTAATAGAAAAAAGGACCAAGTATTGAATATTGAATATCAATAATTATGGTATGGGTGAAGGAAGAATAAGAATAGCAGAAAACTATTCAATGGCAACACCATGGAAGCTAGAGACTATAAAGCACAATGCAAATTATATGAACTCATAAGAAGTGAATTTTCAGGAGGAAGTACTCAATCAAGTCTAATTTTTTCCTTGCAGAAGAAAGTCTGGCAAGTTGTAATTCATTGGTGACCTCTAGGAAAGCAGTTTCAGTTGATTGGTAGTTGAAACAAGTACAGTGACTAAGGAGGTAAGAAAGTAGGTACAAACTACGTATTTCTAAAAATCTAAAATTCTTCAGACTTCCTACCGCTTCTTAATATATAATAATGCATTGGTTCTGGGCTTATTTCTTTGTTCACAATTATGTACTCTGAAATTGCAATATCTAGATTGCATTCTTCTGGTACATCCCTATCTCTATTATATCATTTTTCTCTGTAAACACAGGTGGTTCTGGGAGCTTATTTTACATTATTCTGATGCTACACTCATACACCTACTTTGCCTTCTATTTGCTAAATGATTGACTTTTGTTTTTGCTAAATAGTGTCTTCTGTTTCAATAACATGAAATATGTTATTACTATACAATATGTACAACTCCCAGGATATCAGATTAGCATTTCTAATGCCTTTCCTCAGTTAAAGTTCAATAATGAGTTCTGAGTCTTCAGAATCTAATTTATTAATCAATATTTTAGATTTTAAAAAATCCTTTTATGGGCCATGCGTCGTGGCTCACGCCTGTAATCCCAACACTTTGGGAGGCCAAGGCAGGAGGATCATGAGGTCAGGAGGTTGAGACCATCCTGGCTAACAAGGTGATACCCCATCTCACCTAAAAACATACAAAAATTAGTTGGGCAAGGTGGCACGTGCCTGTAGTCCCAGCTACTTAGGAGGCTGAGACAGGAGAATCGCTTGAACCTGGGAGGTGGAGTTTGCAGTGTGCCAAGATTGCACCACTACACTCCAGCCTGGGCAACAGAGCAAGACTCCATCTCAAAAAAAAAAAAAAAATTCTTTCATAATATAAAAAATCCTGAATTTGGTTAGGGTACTCTAGTGTAATTAATTCAGTAAGAAACATTTAATCTAAATCATGCTGTGGTTAAAAAAAAAAGGAGAAATATTATGTGCCTTAAATATGATTTCTGAATGTGAATATTCACTAAAATTATAGGCAATTTTATACTCAATACTAAAAATGTACAATATGGGGTGAGTACAACCAGCTGCAATGGCAGATCATGGCACAATTTGCCACATCTCATTGACGAGAACCTGGAAACACCAGTTTCCACTCACGTATCAAGTCTTGTTCTAGGGAAAGAACTGCTCACAGTGTTTCAGATTAATATGATTTTGCCACAGTTTTATATATCTAAACAAAAAAATTAAATAAATCGGGAGTCAGAGAAATTGAAAAAATGTTATTTCCTGGGAGAAATAAACCATAAGCAGAGCTGCAAATCATGACTTTGAGTCTATTCTCCCTTCTGAGGTTGGTGAAGATGATCAATTAACATGACTGGGTCATAGAAGTGAGTTAAAGCTCTAATGTTCCTTCTGATTCTAATGCGCTTTGCCACTCAGGGTCTACAATGCTAGGGAAGCAAAACAAGATACAAAGAGAAATTGGAACAAAGATAAGCTTGAAACACAGGCAACACGAAGAGAGCCCTTGTTTTAAAGATTAGGTTTGTACTTAGGATAGTTAAGGAAAATGGCATGCAAATTCACTCAGAAGCAAATGCCAGTCAACCCTTTGGTCATCTTTTTTAAGCTGTGGACCTATTATGAAGGTAAGTTATGATCTCCTAAAATGTGTCGATATAATCAAATCCTCCTTGTAAAAATCAGGATGAAGGAAATGCTAGTCTATTACATCATGCATCACCAAGTGAGTAATTTAAGCTATGTCAATAGCTTGTGTAACAACAATAAATCCATTGTTATTAAACATTAGGGTAAGATTTGTGTCACATCATTTAAAAGTCAGGATCAAGGCTTTCTTGTGGCACATATAAACTACCAGCTCATGGCTTCATGATCACATTTTATTACATTAGCAAGATTTTTTTCCATTTATTCTTATGTCTAGTAAAAATTTAGTCTTAATTTGGGGGACAGTTCTTAAATATAGACCAATCTCAAACATAGCAAAAAGCTTCATTCTGCAAGTCATTATTTATTCCCTAACTAAATTTTTTTAAAATCTACCTTTGAACTTTATTCTCAATGGCCTATATAAGAACGTTGGTCATATAAAAGATATAAGGTCTCACGCCTATACTTTCATTATGTTGGAAGGCCAAGGTGGGTAGACTGCTTGAGCCTAGGAGATCAAGACTAGCCTGGGCAATATGGCAAAACCCTGTTTCTACAAAAAATACAAAAAAATAGCCAGGCGTGGTGGCACACCCCTGTGATCCCAGGGACTCAGGAGGATGAGGCAGGAAAATCACCTGAGCCTGGGAGAGCAATGCTGCAGTGAGCCACAATTGCACCACTGCACTCCAGCCTGGGCAACAGAGCAAGACACTGTCTCAAAAATTTTAAAAAGAAAAGATACAAGGTCAAATCACCTGGTTCTTTAGAATCACCAAGTGAAATCTAGTTCTAAACAGATGTATCAAGTTTCAGTTTGCATTTGCCAAAATGTCAAAAAAGAACCTCCCCATATTTTTCCTTTAAGTAATAATATATTCCATTTTTACTATGTTTCAATTGTACCAAGCATTTTACATGATTTGTCTCATTTAATTCTCAAAGTAATTTCAGAGATAAATATCATTATCCTCATTTTACAGATAAGGTAACAAAGGCTTAAGGAAATTAAATGACAAAATGGCAAAGCCAGGCTTTGAAGTCACATCCCTTAACCTTTGTGGCAGTGCAGAGGTGACAGATCGAAGGCAAGCAGCTGATTTTAGGAGAATAAGAACTTGGTTTCTAGGAAAACTGGAATTCTACTTACTTGATGATTCTTTGGAATATCCACCAGGCATTCAGTAAATCCTTAGTGATTGACAGCTGATTGATTAAACCTGGAATTCAATGTGATCATTATCAAAGATGAGAAGATTTGACAATGACAGCAAAAAGATGTTTGGTATTATAATCAAACTCATTGATTGATTAAACCTGGAATTCAATGCAATCATTATCAAAGATGAGGAGAGTTTGATTATGATAGCAAAAAGATCTTACCATTCTTGTTCTACAAAAGAGTAAACAGACACTCAAAGAGGGTAAACAATTTACAGAAGTTCACTTACAGTAGTAAGAAGTGAAGCCAGACACACCTGCAGATCCTTCAAGACCAAGTCCAGCATTCTTTCCACAGGGCCCTGTGAGCTTCCCAAAGATGGTGCTCCGGGCCACTCAGTGAGGGCCATTTATCCATTGTAACCTCATTGTTTAGATCCTTAGTGACATACCGAGACTATCTTGGACTTTCCCCCAACCCAAATATCCTGTTAAGTTACATATTTGACCCTGAATGTGCCTTGAACCAGATGCAGCACTGCTCCTACTGCCTGGAGGAGGCAACCTGAACCTCCTACCAACAGAACTTAGAAAAAACAAAGGCTTTACACCTGATGATGAGGTGCTGCTATCAGCACTTCAGTATGATGGAAGGAGATGATCACCAAGGTGAGGCCTTGGAGCCTAGGACAAGCCCAGCATTTGGAAGGAATTCTATAATGTTTGCTTAATGAGTGATTGAATGAACACAGCCATAGTGCCCACTTCTGATTTAGACCAGTGGTCTCTGGTGTAGGGAGTATAGATTCCAAGGGATATATCATGTGGTCCATTGGAACGTATAAAGAAATATTAAAATTTCACATAGAATTTTTATCTCATCTTTTAAAATTTCTATTTTGTTTTATAATGGGTATATTAGCATAGTGGTACTTGTAAGTAAGTTTAAAATAAATGTATAAGTAAATATATAAACATTAGAATTACATTACACAAAAGATTTTATTGATGGGGATGCATAAGTTTTTAAAATATAGAAACTTCTGGTTAAGATCAGTTTATCTGCCTGTCCTTTATGAGCCTCAGAAGGGTACCAAAACACCTTATGTAGTGGTTTTCAAACGTTAGTGGGCATAAGAATCATTTGGATAGTTTGTTAAAAATGCAGATTCAGGGTTCCATCTCTTTATACGCTCAGTTGATCTGCGGCAGACTTTGCATTTCTAACCAGTAACTAGGTAATTCTGCTCCAGGTGGTCTCAGGAGAAACACTACCTCTCCAGGCTACAGTGACCCGGAGAATCTCCTACTCCTGCCACCACCAACACAGATCAGATACCCCAGTGTAGTTTTGAGAACTAAAGGGATAAATGTTCTCTTGGGTAGGAATAACCAAATATTGCTTATGAACCCAAAGCCTTGAATAAAAAATATAATTGTAATAGTAATAATAAAATCAGCCACTGTTTATTAGACACCCACATAGGATAGTTTATTTCTGATTATCAGAATTCAACAAGGTTTCTATCATCAGCCTCATGTTACAGAAAAAGAAATGGGTCCTGACAAGGTTTAGCAAGTTACCCAATATTTTCAATTATAGGTTGAGCATCCTAAATCTGAAATGCTCCAAAATCCGAAACTCACTGAGTGCCAATATAACGCTCAAAGGAAATGCTCCTTGAAGCATTTCGGATTCCAGATTTTCAGATTTGGGATGTTTGACTAGTATAATGAAAATATTCTAAAATCTGAAAATAATCAGGAATTTAAAACACTCCTGGTCTCAAGTATTTGGAATAAGGAATACTCAATATGTACTTTTTCTAAAAGTTTTGAGGCCCAGAAGAATAAACTTTGTTTACAACTTCTCAACAACTCATTTTCCCAGTAATGTGTGGGAGACTTAGCTTTAGGATCTTGATTCTTTTTCTCTGTTTAGATTCACTCAAAGGTTGCTGAGAATCAGATATCCAGTTTCTTCATTGTCAGCCACTATCTTGTCTTTATTCACAATATCCTTGGAAAGTCCAGAGATTGCTTATCTATACTGTGCTGTAACAACCTACCTACAAAGAGATGTTAAAAAGGATAATTCTTTTAAATACAAAAACTCCAAGGTATTTATGTAGAAATTCATCTCTCATGCCTTCCACTGGTATCTGTAAAATGGGATGTTTGAACTAAATATTTGGTCAAATGCTTCTATTCCAAAAGTTAGACAATAATAACTTTATTAGGCAATGAATGACAGCTATTTATTTAGAAGGCTTCTCCCAGGTGCAGTGCCCGCGTCATCACCCACCTTTCACATCTTCCAATGCAGACTCATTTGCTTCCTTTGCAAGGCAAGTGAGTAACCCTTGGGAAGTCCACATCATCCCCAACTAAATTGGCTGTCAGGGGCATGAAGCCATGAAGCAACTTAGTAACACCAAGACGCTGTAAATCTTAAAAATCCAATCTAGAAAGCCATGTTAATTGCAGTCCTCCCTTCTCTCTTGGCTTGTTCACTTTGAGGAAAGCTAGTTGCCTTGTCATGAGGAGAGTTGATGTCAAGATCGAAGGAGCTGAGGCCTCCAGCCGATAGCCATATGAATCAGCCAGCTTGAGCCAGTGATGCACTGTCTTGGAGTAGACAGTGCCCCGGTCAGGCTTTCAGACAATGGAGCACTCACTGACACTGGCTGCAACCTCATGAAAGACCCTGGGCCAAAACCACCCAGCTAAGCTGCCCCCAGATTCCTGACCCTCAGAAATTATGAGATCATAAATGTTTGCAGCTTTAAGCTTAAACACACATATCCACATACACAATAACAAAATGCCTAGGACTCACTTCTGAGATAAAAGGCCCAAAACAGCCCCTCAGAGATTTGTCCTAGCAGGGAGTCTAGCCTGAACACCAAAACAATATTTTATAATCATGTTTTGTTGATGCACCTTCCAATGTCAGCACCCCCCAAAATGCGTTGAAGAATTAACACACCCTTACAGCCAGGCTCAGTGGTATGTACCCTGCAGTCCCAGCTACTCAGGAGGCTGAGGCAGAAGGACTGCTGGAGCCCATGAGTTCTGGGCTGTAGTGTGGAATGATCCTGCCTATGAATAGCCACTGCACTCCAGCCTGGGCAACGAAATAGTGAGATCATATCTAAAAAAAAGAATTAACACACCCCTCCCATCCTGCAGCCTTCCTGGATCTAATCAGGAGGGGAATCGTAAGTGCTGGGGCAGTGTGGGTGTGCTCTTTTAACCATAAACTCATTGTTAGGTGCTGGCACCTCATATCAGATCATTCTGATCCCGAGCTATTCACCAAGCTTGTATTTAAGTGCCTTACACCTACATGATTTCTACCCATAATGAAGAACAGCTACCATTGAGCTCCAATCTCTAGGAGCCTCTCAGAGTTTGCAAGGAACCTAGGTTGGCCTATGTGGTCTGTGACATTCATGCTATTCACACTATTGGGCCATTGCCTCTATCCTGCTCTGTTGAGATGCCTAGGCATTTACACAAACAGGTGTCAAAGATGAACCATGTTTGGCCCCAAAGAAAGCAAGATAAATGAAAGGATTCTCAGTATTCCAACAAGAGACTGGTGAGTCTCTGGGCTTTAATGATACCTCTCTGTGACTGCTAATATCTGGCTGGTGCTGCATGATAGTGTAATAAGATAAGAATCAGCCTTGCGTTGACTTGCTCCTTATGTGCCTGGGGCATAGCCTCACTGCAGTGTATTTTCTAACTTCAAGGAGAATTCTGTTACGAAGAAGTGATGCTTTGAAATGGAAGAATAAAGCTAAACATGTGTCAACGGATAGCTGTAGAAGGAAAGGTTGTTTTTAACATCTTTGCCTACGTTTTGCAAGTAATAGGTATTTTTCAAATGTGCACCAACCAAATGGCTCAGATACTATCTAGCAGGCTTTTTGATAGTGAATTCTCCTTTTTCGATTCCACTGTCCTTCAGTGGAAGGACATAATTTGCATCAAGTTTCAGCAATGTGAGCATTCAGTGGCTTATCATCATTTAATTTCATAAACAAAAAGCAGACTATGAAATAACTTCTGCTAGTTTATTTTAGTGATTGTTTTTCTTTGTCCCATGAAACTTCTCTTTATGCTGGAAATGCAGCTTAAGAAGCTGTGTCACCTTCCCTGCCCACCCTATCGGTGCCCTGCTACACCATTCTGAACAGACCAGGTTGAACTCTTCTGCCACTACCCACAGGACACTGAGCCTCAATTTCACCAACTTTATATGGGAAGATTTGGACACGGTGGTTAAGGTCCCTTCTCATGGTAATATTCTATAGACACAAAATCTGGGTTTTGTTTTTTGTGTTTTTAATGCAAAGGTGGTGAAAATTTAACCCTTAAGTTACAGCTACAAAACTTAAGTACATTAAAAATAGTCTGGTTCAAGACAATTCCACATAGCTTTCCAACATTTCCTTGGAATGTTTGCAAGCTTTAAGAAAGCTCGTTCTTTTTAGCTTCTGCTTCTGTTTACCCCCTACTCTGCAAGGAAAGGTTCTCTCCCCCATGTGTTCCTTGGTCGAAGTTCAGCTGAAAAACAAACCAACCTTATAGCATTGTAACGAGTTCATTCCCCTTGTTTGTAATCTGGCTGTGGCTATCAGATATGGACTCTGGGGAGAGCAGAAATGAACACATCAGTAGTGCTTTGGTCCACGTATATGTAGTCTTTACCTCTCATAATCAGACGCCTTTCTGTTCCTTTGAAAATATGTCTGTGTGAGTCCTATTCTGGTTTGCTGTCCTATTCTTCAGAGATCACAGACTGACCACCTGCAGACTTTATTTTATTTAATAATATTTCTGGAGTGCTAGCACCCTGTGCATTGCTTTGTTTTTCCAACATACAGAGGTTTTGTTTTTCCTCCACATTCTAGGAGGACCAATCATTCCAGTGTGGCCTGGGCTGTCCCTGTTTTAGCAGTGAAAGACCCATGTCCCAGGTAACCCCTCAGTCTCAGGTAACCCCTCAGTCCCAGGAAAACCTGAATGGTTGGTCACCTATTTAAAATGTTGGCCCAAGAGTTTTGTTGTTGATGTTTTAATTTTAAATTGGTTGCCAATATTTAAATATCAGATGATTACAGAAAAATCCAGATTTCTGGCTTCTCTTTAAAAATGGAAATATCTGACACAACGGGACCCTCTTTCACCGCAACTATAAGCAGGAACTGAGTCGCAGCCGCTGCATTAGGTAAGTCATGTTATTTTCAGGGTCCCACAGACCCTGCCACTCTATACTGCTCCCCAGAGGGAGAACATCAGTCATTCATTACTGCCCACTGGCTACTGCTTTTCTTACGGTAAAGTGGAAAGTAAAGTTCCCTATATCTATGTTTCTATCACAAGAAGGGAAATGAAAGATCTACCGATAGAAGAAAACACATTGTGTGTATGTAGAAACTGAGAATATTCCTACCTGTTAACAGTCCTGGCCCTCTGTACCTGGGTATGCAGCCTACTAGCCCCTCTGGGCATTGAGGTCCAGACACACAATGGGTTCTGTCGTTTGTAGTTGATGGCTTGTGAGGTTGGTACCTTTATTCAGGAATCTGGCAATGCACAGGCTGCTAGCATTCCAGAAATATTATTAAGCAAGGTCGTAAATACTTGGTCCTTCCTAACAGGAACTCAATTTCTATTATTTGCTTCTACTCCATGTAAAAATCAGATAAACTTTTATCTTCCCCATCAGGGATTTCTCAAGTTTCGGCCTCTAATTAATTTCTGTGCTTCATTCATCTTGAAGTCATTAAGGACTCTAGTCCAACACATAACCTATGCCTAGTAATCAATTTTAATGTTCTTTCTGTGGAAATATTAACAAAATGTTCATCTCCTGTATTAAAAACATTTTATTTTCCTCAATCTAATTTTTTTTTTTTTGAGACGGAGTTTTTGCTCTTGTTGCCCAGGCTGGAATGCAATGGCACAACCTCGGCTCACGGCAACCTCCGACTCCCGGGTTCAAGCGATTCTCCTGCCTTAGCCTCCAGAGTAGCTGGGATTATAGGCATGTGCCACCACGCCCGGCTAATTTTGTATTTTTCTTAGTAGAGACAGGGTTTCTCCATGGTGGTCAGGCTGCTCTCGAACTCCCAATCTCAGGTGATCTGCCCGCCTCAGCCTCCCAAAGGGCTGGGATTACAGGCATGAGCCTCCGCGCCCATCCTCTCAATCTAAATTCTTCTCTGTGTTTGCAGGGAGTTAATTCTCATCTTTAAATACTAAAAAAGCAACTAACCTTGAGGGAACAAAGTTCTCAGCTCTGTGGAAGCAGAGATGGTGCCCTTTTTATGGCTCATTACTTAAATATTGGCACATGCCTGGTCCATAGTAAGCATTCAAGTAGCATTGACTGACTGACTGATTGAATTAATGAATGCTCAAATGAATAAATAAATGGTGCAGAAGGGGGCGGGTTTTTTTTTCATTAGGGCTATGATGAAGAAGGTATTAGGCTTTGAAGTTGGGAAGATATGAGTTCAAATCCTAGTTTTCAATCCCAGCTCTGCCTCCCCTTGCCAGGTGTCTTTGAACAAGCATTTCCTCCGAGCCTCAGCATCCACATTAGCCAAACAGAAATAATACTATCTATGCCTCATAGGGAAGCTATGAGGATTCCATGAGAAAATGTTCAAGGCCTCACATAAAGAAGGTACCCAATAAAGAGTCATTCACAAGGGAAGTCAGACACAGTGGCTCATGCCTGTAATCCCAGCACTCTGGGAGGCCAAGGAGAGCAGATTGCTTGAGCTCAGGAGTTCGAGACCAACCCGGGCAACATGGCAAAACCCCATCTCTACTAAAAATACAAAAAAAAACAGCCGGGTGTGTGGCATGCACCTGTTGTCCCCACTACTGAGGTGGCTGAGGTTGGAGGATCACTTGAGCCCAGGGGACAGAGATTGTAGTGAGCTGAGATTGTGCCACTGCGCTCCAACCTGAGTGACAGAGTGAGATTCTGTCTCAAAAAAAAAAAAAAAAAAAAGAAATCCTTAAACTATCTCTAACTATGAAGTGCTTAAAATGGAGAATGCAAAAGTTTTAGAGTTTTAAGTTTCCTAACTTTGATAAAATCACATTCTTAAAAAGCACATTCTAAAATTTTGTTTAGGTTTTTCCATATTTCTATATTTTTACATAAGCAGGGGATTCCCAATTATTATTTCATATTGATTCTATTTAAAGTTATGCTTTAAATATGTGAAACAGATAAACTAACAATATCTATAATTGCAATGGGCTTTTTAAATAAAAAGCTCACGGATGCAAGGTTAAGAATAAAAAGAATTTTACTTGGGAGGCTGAGGAGTGGGGATTGTTTGAGCTCAGGAGGTCACGACCAGCCTGGGCAAAATAGCAAGACCCCATCTCTTAAAAAATAAAAAAGAATAAAAAGAATTTGTGGATTGTCACTCCTCTAATATATGTATGCACACTCTATATTATGTAACCCAGTAAAATGTATATAGCATATTTTATGAAAATAAATAAGATTCATATAAATAAACATTTAGGAATATCAAATAATAAAAGTAAAATCAAGTAATGGATTTCTTTCTTTGCCAATAAAAAATTCCCAATCTGAGCTTCTGTGCAATTAAAGCCCTCCTTAAGACTTAAGTTTAACCACTGCCTTATGTTGGAAATAAACGTACCTGACGAGCTATGACAAACAGTGTCCAGGCTGACTGATCTCATAGTTTTCTGGTAGAGATAGGAGGTGTAAACAGTTTCACTCTCCAGGAGAGCTCAGATCACGGCTTTGTTGAGTTCAGTCTGTCAGAGACTGATACTTAAGAAATGGTGATGCTATTCATGGTCACAGACATATTGTAACTTTGGGGAAAAGTAATCGTTCCTGAAATTGTTATTTATACTGCCCATCAGTATCAAGTAGAAGAATCTCTTGTTTGTTTGTTTAGACTGAGTCTCGCCTGTCAGCCAAGCTGAATACAGTGGCACGATCTCGGCTCCCTGTGACCTCTGCCTCCCAGATTCAAGCAACTCCTCTGCCTCAGCCTTCTGAGTAGCTGGGATTACAGTCACCCACTACCATGCTTGACTATTTTTTTTTTTTTAATTTTAGTAGAGACAAGGTTTCACCACATTGATCAGGCGGTCTTGAACTCCCGACCTCAGATGATCTGCCCACTTCCACCTCCCAAAGTGCTGGAATTACAGGGGTGAGCTCCATAATAGCACCCAGCCCTATTTAGGTTTTTTACTGAGACCTTGCCTGGCAGATATAAACTTGAAGATTGATTCACTTTTTAATAATCCCTTATCTGCCCATCCTATGTATGACGAATTAGCAGCCCTCACAGCCATTCTAACCTTTTTCCAATGTGCCCTCCCATGCTGCAGAGACTGGAAAGCTAAAAGCCACATCTCCCAGACTTCCTAGTATCCACGGCATTGTTCCACCAATCACGTGCACTGTCATGGGAGCTGGAAGACAAGACAAATGAGCTAAAGGACAAGCTTTGGCTGCTTTGGTGCTTCCTGCTAGCCAGCACTAGAGTGGCAGTGTCTGTTTTTTCTGAGGCAGTTTCTTGAGAGTATTTATATATTCTGAGTCAACTTCCTAGGAAATTTTTTTTGAATTGGAGAAAAGAGATATGAATTTTATTAACGCATACATGGGGAGAACCACACAGAATCATACTCCGGTTTCTTGATCTTGTCAGTTTCTAGTAGTGCTGAACTCCTTTTTATGCAGGGGTGATCTTCCCAGAAGTGGTCATTTGGTCCCAGAGCCAGCAGCTGACCCCTCAGTATTCCAGCTCAGCTGTAGTTCGCCCAAGAAGAGCAGTCTCTACCTTGGTGGCCCAGTCAGTGTGTGGTTTCCAAGGTGGTTCCTGAAAGCTTACTGTGAAGCCTATTGCTGCAGACTTCTCGATGGTGAGCCGCATTCTGTAATTAATCTCTTTCTGTTTAAACTAGCTAGAGTGGGCTCTTTTTTTTGCTACTGGACCTTGACAGACACACCCCTTAAACCATTTCTATTGAGACTGTCTTCCACCCTGAATTGATTAAAAGACAGACATGTTTATTCAACTGCCCCATAAACTATGGGCCTTGATGTTTTAGATTACAAGGATGCCATCATAAGCAAAGCAGATAATGTGGAGTGGTCAGGGAATATTCATTTAAGGGGGTGAGGTGGACATCTGCCATGTAAGCAAGATAATTTCCAAGACAAATGTAATGCAGAAACTAAAACAGAGTAACAGTATAGAGAGTGACTCTGGCTGGCAGGGAGGGTCACGTAGGATAGGGTGATCAGGGGAGCCTCTCTGAGCTGTGTCATTCGAGCAGAGATCTGAGTAACAAGTAAACAGAGACCTGCAAATAGAGCTTTCCAGGAGTGAGATCTGAAAGAAAAAGGCTGAAAGGTGAGAATGAGCTCCAGATGTGTGACATGAAGAAAAAAGGTCAGTGTGGCTAGAGCTTAATGAGCACAGAGGGACAAAATTGGAGTGCATTTCATTTCTTCACCCGTGAAATATCTGTCTGAGCACCTACTACGCATCATACCCTATTCAGGGTGCCTGCATTACATTAGTGGAAAATAGACACAAATATTCCTGTTCTTGTGGAGATGATTTCTCTTGGTGGGGAAGGGAGGAACAATAAACAAATACATAGGTAAAATACATATTTGCATTAGATCAATGACTCTCAACCAGGGGTGTTTTTGTCCCCCAGGAGACATTTGGCAGTGTCTGGTGACATTTCTGGCTGTCACAACCTAGGGAGGAAAATTGCAGGTATTGAGTGGCTTGAGGGTCGGGATGCTGCTAAACATCCTGCAAGGCACAGGTAACGCCCTGCAACAAAGAACTGCCCCAAATGCCAATCATGCCAAGCCTGAGAAGCCCTGCATGAGGTGGTGACAAGAGCTACAGGTAAGAAAATCAGAAAGGCCAGTGGAGCGGGCGAGGAGCTGTTCAGAGGAGAGCTCACTGGGAAGATGACATCTGAACAAAAACCTGCAACGGAGCAGCGGGGAGCCGCGGTAGATATCTGCAGGAAGAGCATCATAGGACAGGAAATGACAAATGCAAAGGCCCTGAGGGAGGTACGTGTTGGGCAAGTTCCAGGAGACCAGAAGACCAATGTAGCAGAGGCAGAGTGAGCAAAAGGAGGAGGAGCAGAAATGAGGAGCTTACGGGGCCCAGATGTGTCGAGCTTCAGCTTGTGCTCTGAGTGGTCAGGAAGTCATTAGAGGACTTTGGGCAGAGCAGTGACATGACTTCTGAATCCATTTTTGAAAGAATCACTCTGGCTGCTGTTTGGAAAATGATTCGCAAGAGAACAAGGGCAGAAAGCAGGGACACACCAATCAGGTGGCATCAAGTAGACTGCAAGAGAAGGACGTGGTACAGATAACAACCAAATGCCTGGTGTAAGCAAGAGAAGGTCTGAGACGCTGGGAGACGGAGAGCCATGAGAGAAGCCGGTTTAGGAGGCAATAAAGATCAGGCATTCCAGGTTAGACATGCAGAGTCTGAGATGCCTATAAGAAATCCAAATGGAGATGTCACGGACTGTAGAATGAGTCTAAGGTTTACAGAAATCTGGGTTGGACATACAAATCTACTGGAATCAACAAACAAATGACATCTAAAGTTGCATGGAGTATAAAATCACCAAAGAAGTAAGCACGGAGAGTAGCAGGATGAAGACTGGGGAGTTACACAGGGTCCAGATCGTACGGAAGATTATCAAAATGCTAGACACATATGGTCTGGCTGGGCGTGGTGGCTCATGCCTGTCACCCCAGCACTTTAGGAGGCCAAGGTGGGCAGATCACTTGCGCCCAAGAGTTCAAGAGTAGCCTGGGCAACATGGCAAAACCCCATCTCTATTTTTATTTAAGAAGAAAAAAACAGATAATTGTTACTACAAATTCCTTAGAGAAAAACTAAAATCAAGATTTTTAAAGCACAGTATCATGGATTAATGGAGTGGTTTAAAGAATTCCATGGCAGGACCATAATAAAAATCAACTAATTTAAATCCAAAATATTAGAGATGAGGAGGCTGATGCCCCACAGAGCCAGGTCACAGAACAGCAGGACTCTGGAGTGCCATTAGCCGGGGGTCCAGGGCTGACTATGGGCATAATCAAAACAAGAAGCTTAATCTCCTTTCTCATTCTAATGCTTTCTTCGTCATGCTGAGAGGTCTAACTCAGAAGTCCATTTCAAAACAAAGAAGAAATTCTTCTGAAATAATCATTTCAACTGGGAGAGAAATTTGATTTGCTTACAAATATTTGATATTCACAAAACTCCTTATAGACAGCCTGCAGCATAAGAACGCACCTCTGTGTCTATAGAAGAATAAGAAAAATCCTGTATACTAAACTCAAGGATGAAACACCGATCTTGTTTTGTGGAGGTAAAATAAGCTCTCTGGCAACTGGTCCTGTCGTTTTAGCAGCTAGGAGGAAGGCAAGGAAGTGAGTCAACATGGAGATGTAACTTGGTGAGCCCAAGATTTTGTTCTTACCCTGCAATAAACAAGCCAACATTGAGAAAGCTGCTGTGTGTCCCGGATAGAATCTCCCGTGAATGTTGCTAACAGTATTAGGAGGCAGAGTGATTCTGTGCTTTGCCTGAAGAGGACAAGAACTAATCCTTTTCATCCTTGTCTCAAAGCACACTCACAAATACACACATTTATTTCCACGGAATGAAGAGAGACGGTGAGGGCTGCTGTGGTCCCACTGTACACAAAGGAACAAAACATCAGAAGGGGAAGTGAGCTGGCCCTGCCATCCTGTGAGTCAGTGATGAGGAGACGATATTCTATCCACAGCTTAGCCACTGACCATGTATTCACTGTCTGTGCTCAGCAAGCAAACCCAGAGAGGCAGAGCAGCCCCAGGCCTGGACAAGCTCAGCACAGGGCGAGATGAAAAAGACTGTGAACCTTCACACGGGAGGTAGCCACAGGGTACAACATGAACCAAAACACCTCAGACCTCAAAGCTCTGCTTTCAAGTTCTCACTCTTAGATGGCATTTGTATACTTCTTTTTAAACAATATCTGAAAAAAAAAAAAAAAACCTTTTAAAATGTCTCTTTTCTTTTTGTTTTGTTTTTCAAAATGAGTATTTACAGCTGCTTTCCTGAACACTGTTTACTTCATTTCTTCTATCAGCATAAAATTACTCTGGGAACAGGAAATATGGTTTAGTAAGAAAGCTGTATTTGTTGAAAAAAAGAAATACTGACTGCATCTTCTGAAAATCAAAGGGTACAGCAATCTACATCTCCAAAGCAGGTCTTTGAATGGTAAATGCCCTGCTATTGTCTCTTGGGAAAGGCAGTTCTTAAGCAAGTAACCTGAATCTTACTGAATTATTTTCCCATGTGATACAACTTTGCTTATTTTCTTTCTTTTCTTTTTTTCTAGCTCTGTTGCCCAGGCTGGAGTGCAATGGCACAATCTCGGCTCACTGCGACCTCCACCTCCCAGTTTCAAGTGATTCTCCTGCCTCAGCCTCCCGAGTAGCTGGGATTACAGGCACCCACCACCACGCCCAGCTAATTTTTTGTATTTTTAGTAGAGACGAGGTTTCACCATGTTGGCCAGGCTAGTCTCAAGCTCCTCACCTCAGGTGATCCACCCGCCTCAGCCTCCCAAAGTGCTGGGATTACAGGTGTGAGCCACCGTGCCTGGCACAGCTTCGTTTATTTTCTAGGCCACTCTTGGAAAAGTCTTTCCAAATTCTACCCATACTTCAAGGTCAAGTTCACATACTATCTCTTTCCTGAAACTTCCCTGATTATTCCTCTGAGCCAATGTGTATGTTTTGTGTCTAATTTCTCTACTAAGCTGAAATGTCCTTAAAGAGTCCAGTATATATTATTGAATCCTATTCTCTCCTTATAGTAATGTAACATGGTGCTTTTGTATAAAAACAGAGGAATCCCATGTATTTATAGCTAGAAAGAGAAGGTTAGTTGGTTCCTAGACTAAAGGGGACATCCCTAAAAGATTCTAGATATCTAGGAATCAGTATAAATATGTAGAAAGGCTACTCACAAAATGGGGCATTTAAATGCATCACATATCATGGAAGGCATTCAAGCAGAAAGTGGATAATCACTCATGAGATGTGAGATAGCAGCTTGTAAGGTGGACCAGATGACCTCTTGGTCCTTTCCAACTCTAAGTTTCAAAATGATTTTTAGAAGGATTGGTTAGCTGAGTAACCCTGTTTTGCCTTGTCTCTGTGGACACTGCTACTATTGCAGGAAACTCTAGGAGCTTTTCCATACCTCCTGATTGAAACATCCCAGCTTACAGCTTCTAAGGGATAGAACCTTCTAACTTTGCCTTTATCCTACCCTCACTTTACTTGGTCATCACAGAGTCATGGTTCAGGAAGACAACAAAGTTGTTGGAACTTGAACTCTTTAACTCTCAGTCCCAGATACAGAAATGTAAGTTCTGTGTCCATTTTGCACTCACTTGCTCTGTGCTCTTGATCTGTTCAAGATCCAGTAGAGGGTCTGAGAATCATTTACCTAATATTTGCCATTGTTGCTTTTCTCTGTATCTTGTCAGTGGGAAATACTGCAGGGACTTTGGCTGGCTTCATTCTTTCCCAATAATTGTATGTGTCAGATTAGTGATGCAGAGAAAAAAGTAGCAAAAAAGTTGAAAACAAGCCCAGTAAGTATGCTGTACTTCTTGATTGTTGGTGTTCCTTAAGGTAGCATCTTCACTTTTTGAAGGACACGCCCAAAACGCTACTGAGGAGGAGTATGCCTCACACTATGGAGGCATATGCATTAATAGTGGGATTTCAGGCATCAGTGGGATTTGAGGACCAAGTTAAGAGTGTTTGATTGCTGTCTGTCTATTTCTCTTCTAATCACAACCCAGACCATAGTAATGCTAGTCCCTATGTGCTGTGTATAGAGATTTGTACAGACCAAACAGTTGAAGGTATGAAAATTAATCAGGACTATAGCAATAACGTATAGCAATACGTTATAACATGATAATCTGTTTCTTCATTCTAATTGTTTGTACTACTTTGAAAGATTGATAAAGCTAAAAAAAAAAAAAAAAAAAGTGACAGACCTGTCACATGTTTCTTTCCCGAAATCTACTTCACAATATAAGTGTTTTTGTGAGATTAATGCAGTTTTCTCCAGCTAGAGATTGTTTTCATTACCATAAAGCTAAATACCCTGTATATTAAATTCTAAAGTATAATGATCACAAATTCCTTACGGTAAATTCCAGCTAATTAAAAAATACGTTCTCCATTTAAAAATTATTATATTTTCAGGAGCCTCTTTATTATCCTTGGGAAAATATGACCTGTTTGGGCATGGGTGGAAGTAGTTACAGTGCAAAATAATCACGCCACCTCTTATGTTAACCAATCCAACAAATGAGAGCCAAATCAATTATTGCTTCAGCTTTTAAAAAGACTTCTCCCATGATATTAGACCAGGCTCAAGAAGACATTGTATTGATTCATTGCTTGTGTATGAATACACTGAAAAGGCACATCCTGATAGGATTGTTGTGAATCCAGCAAAAAGACAGGTTCAAGCCCCTTTTATAAGAATGAAACATATGTCCGGGCATGGCGGCTCAGGCCTGTAATCCCAGCACTTTGGTAGGTCAAGGCAGGAATATCCCTTGGGCTCAGAAGTTTGAGACCAGCCTGGGCAACATGGTAAAACCCCATCTTTACAAAGAATACAAAAATTAGCCAGGCATGATGGTGCTCACCTGTGGTCCCAGCTGCTTCAGGGGACTGGAGTGGGAGGATCGCTTGAGCCTGGGAGTCTGGAAGTTGCAGTGAGCCATGATCATGCCACTCCATCCTGGGTGACAGAGCGAGACCCTGTCTCAAAGAAAAAAAAGAAAGATATGTTCACAGTATCTCCAAACCCTGCCTGACTTCCCTAAATGCTAAATCAAATATGGGATTCTGTAGCTTAGCACATTAGTGGTTTATTAAACAGTTATTACATTAATTCAAATAGCCACCACATCCTGTTACTCAAACCAGCAGTGAGGGGAAGGAGGACAATGTACTTGGATTTATCTTTTTCACCAAGGGCTTTAATTTCATCTAGTCTGTGGGTCATCTTGCCTTTGCATAAGTGCTACTATTACTGTTACCCATGCTGGACATGGCCCTGAGTCTTTCACGGCCACACCTCACTTTACATGGACAAAAAAAGAGAAAGAATGGAGACATCTCGCTTCAGTTGCTAAAGAAGTGAGGCATCTCACCTCAGTTGCTATACACCTGGTGCGTTTAGCCACTGACCATGTATTCACTGTCTGTGCCCAGCATGCAAACTCAGAGGCAGAGCAGATCGAGGTCTGGAGTAGCTAGCACAGGAGGAGATGAGCAAGTGAGTCCATATTCACTCTCTCGAGTGACCAGAATCACATGAGTTAGAGGATGCTCCATAATTCTTCAGGCAGCTATAAAGGAGGAAGCACATCCCTTCGTTTGCCCGCTGAAAATCACCAAGCAGGATATGGCAAAATCCCAAACCTGGCACCTCTGCTTTAACCAGCCCAGCCAGCGTCCTGGCAGACCAATTTGGAAACCATGATTAATCCTTTGGTAAACAGAAAATAGGCTCTGGAGCCAAGAGAAGCCAAACCTGAGTCACTCTCTGGAGACTACATTTGTCCCATTCAGCTTTACCACGTCCTCCAGGAGCTGGCTCACTCGCCTGCTGACTTTCAGCAAACAGAAAGGCTTTTCCATGATGGCAGACTAGCACAGTGAACCAGAGACCGAAGCATGGCTGCAAGCGATGGCCGTGAGCTGGGGTAACCCGGGTCTGTGCAAGGGTCACCATGGCCCATGTGGATCAAATGAAATCGGCTGAAACCCTATCCTATATGAAATGGAAAACTCAGCAAGCTTCCCATTTTCTCCAGCAAGTTGGGGGAAAGAAGACAACGCGACTGAACTTTCTTTGTCATCAGGGAGAGCTTCGTGTGGTCGGTGGATCATCTTGCCATTGCATAAATGCTGCTACTCTGTTGTCCATGCTGGACCTGGCCCTGAGCACTACATATCCACACCCCACTTTAGGTATTTCCCCAGAATACCACCAACTCCAGGTTCTGGATGTAACTAACTTTTATGGAAGATTTAGGGCAATGGAAAAGGTTGACATGGAAACACCAAAAATAATTTAAAAGTAAAATTATATATCATTGTTCTCTAAAGCCCTTCTACCACTCTGACCCCGGAAGTTTCTGACCAGTTGTCCTTTCTCCTCAGGCTCTGGCCTCCGGCTCTGCCCACTTCTTTGCTTCCTGCTTTCTGCCCTCTCCTCTGTCTCCAGTTAAGGCTCTCTCCCTAATTCATGTCACTTTATGTCAATGTAATTTGGATTTCCCATCTCCTTGCCGACTGTATCCTCCCCTTGAACTCTTAAAACATTTTCCTAAAGAAAGATACCCCTTTTGCAAAGAGGAAATGTATGGCCCAGAGTTCAAATAGATTTACACACACACACACACGCCTGCACCTATTGACCATCAGAAAACACAGGAGCAGAGGTACAAGTTTCCAGAGGATGTGCCCACAGGACAAGAACAGGAGAGCTGGGAAAAAGGTGAGGTTTTTAAAATGCATTTTGGGTGGGTGGCAAGATGGCCAAACAGGAACAGCTGCGGTCTGCAGCTCCCAGCGAGATCAATGCAGAAGGTGGGTGATTTCTGCATTTCCAATTGAGGTGCCTGGCTCATCTCACTGGGACTGGTTAGACAGTGGGTGCAGCCCACCGAGGGTGAGCCAAAGCAGGGTGGGGCATCACCTCACCTGGGAAGCAGAAAGGGCTGGGGAACTTCCTTCCCTAGCCAAGGGAAGCCATGAAGGACTGAACCATAAGAAAGGGTGCACTCCGTCCAGATACTACACTTTTTCAACTGTCTTTGCAATCCACAGACCAGGAAATTCCCTCCGGCGCCCATGCCACCAGGGCCCTGGGTTTCAAGCACAAAACTGTGTGGCTGTTTGGGCAGACACCAAGCTAGCTGCAGAAGTGTTTTTGTCATACCCCAATGGCACCTGGAACGTCAGCTAGACAGAACCATTCACTCCCTTAAAAAGGGGGCTGAAGCCAGGGAGCCAAGAGGTCTAGCTCAGCAGATCCCACCCCCACAGAGCCCAGCAAGCCAAGATCAACTTGCTTGAAATTCTTGCTGCCAGCACAGCAGGCTGAAGTTGACCTGGGACACTGGATCTTGGTGGTGGGGACAGGCATCTGCCATTACTGAGGCTTGAGTAGGTGGTTTTCACCTCATAGTATAAACAAAGCTGCCAATAAGTTTGAGCTGGGCAGAGCCCACTGCAGCTTGGCAAAGCCACTATAGCCAGACCGTCTCTCTAGATTCCTCCTCTCTGGCCAGGGCATCTCCAAAAGAAAGGCAGCAGCCCCAGTCAGGGACTTAAAGATAAAACTCTCATCTCCCTGGGACAGAGCACCTGGGGGAAGGGGCAGCTGTGGGCATAGCTTCAGCAGACTTAAATGTTCCTGCCTATAGCTCTGAAGAGAGTAGCATATCTCCCAGCACAGCACTTGAGCTCTGTTAAGGGACAGACTGCCTCCTCAAGTGGGTCCCTGACTCCCATGCCTCCTGATTGAAAGACAGCTCCCAACAGGGGTTGACAGACGCCTCATACAGGAGAGCTCTGGCTGGCCTCTGGCGGGAGCCCCTCTGGGACGTAGCTTCCAGAGGAAGGAAGAGACAGCAATCTTTGCTTTTCTGCAGCCTCTGCTGGTGATACACAGGCAAACAGGGTCTGGAGTGAACCTCCAGCAAACACCCGCAGACCTGCAGCATAGGGGCCTGACTGTTAGAAGGAAGACTAACAGAAAAGCATAGCATCAACACCAACAAAAAGGACGTCCACACAGAAACCCCAACCAAAGGTCACCAGCATCAAAGACCAAACTAGATAAATCCATGAAGATGAGGAAAAAGCTCATCAGAGAATACTATAAACAACTCTATGCAAATAAACTAGAAAATCTAGAAGAAATAGATAAATTCCTGGACACATACACCCTCCCAAGACTAAACCAGGAAGAAGTTGAATCCCTGAATAGACGAACAACAAGGTCTGAAATTGAGGCAGCAATTAATAGCCTACCAACCAAAGAAAGCCCAGGACCAGACAGATTCACAGCCGAATTCTACCAGAGGTACAAAGAGGAGCTGGTAATTCCTTCTGAAATTATTCCAGACAATAGAAAAAGAGGGACTCCTCCCTAATTCATTTTATGAGGCTAGCATCATCCTGATACCACAACCTGGCAAAGACATAACAAAAAAAGAAAATTTCAGGTCAATATCCCTGATGAACATTGATGAGAAAGACCTCAATAATATACTGGCAAACCAAATCCAGCAGCACATCAAAAAGCTTATCCACCACAACCATATTGCCTTCATCCCTGGGATGCAAGGCTGGCTCAACATATAGAAAGCATTAAACATAATCCATCACATTAGCAGAACCAATGACAAAAACCACAAAAATCATATTGAGATATGATTATCTCAATAGATGCAGAGAGGCCTCAATAAAATTCAACACCCTTCATGCTAAAAACTCTCAATAAAGCAGATATTGATGGAACATATCTCAAAATAATAAGAGCTATTTATGACAAACCCACAGCCAATATCATACTGAATGGGCAAAAACTGGAAGCATTCCCTCTGAAAACCAGCATTAGACAAGGATGCCCTCTTTCACCACTCCTATTCAATATAGTATTGGAAGTTCTGCCCAGGGTAATCAGGCAAGAGAAATAAAGGGTATTCAAATAGGAAGAAAGGAAGTTAAATTGTCTCTGTTTGCAGATAACATGATTGTATATTTAGAAAACACCATTGTCTCAGCCCAGAATCTTCTTAAGCTTTCTGAAAAGCAACTTCAGCAAAGACTCAGGATACAAAATCAAGATGCAAAAACCACAAGCATTCCTATACACCAATAACAGACAAACAAAGAGCCAAATCATGAGTGAACTCCCATTCACAATTGCTACGAAGAGAATATAATACCTAGGAATATAACTTACAAGGAATGTGAAGGACCTCTCCAAGAAGAACTACAAACCAAAGCTCAAGGAAATAAGAGAGGACACAAAAAAATGGAAAAACATTCCATGCTCATGGATAGGAAGAATCATTATCGTGAAAATGGCCACACTGCCCAAAATAATTTATAGATTCAATGCTATCCCCATCAAGCTACTACTGACTTTCTTCACAGAATTAGAAAAAACTACTTTAAATTTCACATGGAAAAATCCCATCTAGCCAAGACAATCCTAAGCAAAAAGAACAAAGCTGAAGGCATCATGCTACCTGACTTCAAACTATACTACAAGGCTGGAGTAACTAAAACAGCATGGTACTGGTACCAAAACAGAAATATAGAGGAACAGAATGGAACAGAACAGAGGCCTCAGAAATAAAGTCACACATCTACAACTGTCTGATCTTTGACAAACCTGACAAAAACAACCAATGGGGAAAGGATTCCCTATTTAATAAGTGGTGTTGGAAAAACCAGCTAGCCATATACAGAAAACTGACCCCTTATACAAAAATTAACTTAAGATGGATTCCATACACTTTATATAAAAATTAACTCAAGATGAATTAAAGACTTAAATGTAAGACCTAACACCATAAAAACCCTAAAAGAAAACCTAGGCAAAACCATTCAGGACATAGGCATGGGCAAGGACTTCATGACCAAAACACCAAAAGCAATGGCAACAAAAGGCAAAATTGACAAATGGGATCTAATTAAACTAAAGAGCTTCTGCACAGCAAAATAAACTATCATTAAGTGAAGAGGCAATCTACAGAATGGTAGAAGATTCTTGCAATGTGTCCATCTAACCAAGGGCTAATATCTAGAATCTACAAAGAACTTAAACAAATTTACAAGAAAAAAACAACCCACAACCCCATTAAAAAGTGGATGAAAGATATGAAAAGACACTTCTCAAAAGAAGACATTTATGCAGCCAACAAACATGTGAAAAAAAGCTCATCATCACTGGTCATTAGAGAAATGCAAATCAAAACCACAATGAGATACCATCTCACACCAGTTAGAATGGCGATCATTAAAAAGTCAGGAAACAACAGATGCTGGAAAGGATGTAGAGAAACAGGAACACTTTTACACTGTTGATGGAAGTGTAAATTATTTCAACCATTGTGGAAGACTGTGTGGGGATTCCTCAAGGATCTAGAACCAGAAACACCATTTGACTCAGCAAACCCATTACTGGATATATACCCAAAGGATTATAAATCATTCTACTATAAAGACACAAACACATGTGTGTTTATTGCAACACTGTTCACAATAGCAAAGACTTGGAACCAACCCAAATGTCCATCAATGATAGACTGGAAAAAGAAAATGTGGCACATATATACAATGGAATACTATATAGCCACAAAAATGGAAGACTTCATGTCTTTTGTAGGGACGTGGATGAAGCTGGAAACAATCATTCTCAGCAAACTAACACAGGAACAGAAAACCAAACACCACTTGTTCTCACTCTTAAGTGGGAGTTGAACAATGAGAACACATGGACACAGGAAGGGGAACATCACACACCAGGGCCTGTCCAGGGGTGAGGGGGAAGGGGAGGGAGAGCATTAAGATAAATACCTAATGTAGATGATGGGTTGATGGGTGCAGCAAACCACCATGGCACAAGTACACCTATGTAACAAACTTGCACGTTCTGCACATGTATCACAGAACTTTAATAATTTCTTTAAAAAGCATTTTAATTTGTACATATCAGTACTACTTTTCCCTTACTTTCCTAGGGTGTGTATTCACTGGAAATGTTAAAGATTCCTGGTTGCTGTGTGGCTGTCTGAGGCCAGGTGGGCCCCGAGAAGCTAGCTCCTGTTACTCACCAACACATACATGGTGCTCCTGGCACCTCAGGCTGTTGCTTCACTTTCTCTGGGTCCTACCTGTCATTTCAGCCTCTCCGCTTTTGCTCATGCTGTTTCACTCCCGCCATTCCCCTACACACCCGTTTGCTTCCTGCAATGCTTTTCTACCCTTCACCTCCTGAATTCACGTCCATTCTTCAAGGTTCTTCTGCATGAAGTCTCCCAGATTGTGGCATTTGGTTTTATTCTCCTTATTTGTTTCATTTATGTAGGCATTTCCTCCCTACTAGTGGTATGTCTGGCACTTTCTCTGTGTTCCCCTAGATGAACTGGCACAATTTTAGACACACAATAGATGCTCAGCAATGCCTGCTGAATTGGTTGAAATAGATCATTGTGTCTCTAAACAGGAGTGTAATTAACCCCAAATATTAATTTGCCCAGTTGAGGTCAGCTAAGGAAATTAAAAACCCTGGAAATACCATCGTAAGGAGATTTAGCTAGTTTCCAACATGAAATCTAGTATCTACCTTTTTTTGTGACTCTGGGCCAGTTATTTAGCTTCTTTGAGCATCATTTTAAAATCTGCAATATAAGAAAAATAAAAATACTTGCCCTGCTCATCTCATATAGTATGCAGTTGCAAGAATTAAATGGAGATATACTTTTATATATATTATTTTATATATTCATACATTTATAACAATGATCTGAGAAGCATTGTGCAGAAGACAAATTATTACAAGTTCCGGAGTTCCAGATATCTTTTTAAAAACTTGAGTATTTTATAAAGTAGCATAGATTATACATAGACTATCTTCTCATATTTATTATGAAACATTTTCCCATAAATAAATGCCAATATTATTTCCCCAAAATATTTCCTTAACCTTAAAAAAACTTTATGACAGCTTTCTAACCTATGCAAATCTCACCTATAAGCAAATTATGTCCCATTTTTTTTTCTCCTGTCAAGAGAATTTGTTTTCTTTCCTGTGGGATTTGCAATCATATGAAAATTAAGATATATAAAGGCCACTTTTGATGCCAACATTATAAAAATTCTTACACTTTAACATTTGATGGCAAGCCGTGTTAGGAAAAAATGTTTAAGAAGCAGCAAATTTTCAAAAGGATCACTAATTTTAGATTGTTAAAAAATAAGCGTATTTTCTAATAAGAATCTAATACATTTTAAAGTAATTTAGTGTTGTCTCCTCGTTCCTTATTTCAGTGTGTATTAGTTTCCTGTGGCTTCTATAACAAATTGCCACAAACTTGACAGCTTAAAACAATGGAAATTCACTTTCTCACAGTTCCAATTCAGAACTATGATTCAGCAATTTGAAGTCAGTTTCACTGGGCTGAAATCAAGAGGTCAGCAAAGCCGCCTGTCTTCCTTCCACATGCTCTAGGGGAGAACCCACTCATTTCCTTTTCCAGCTTCCGGAGACTGCCCTCATCCCCTGGAGATCCTCCTCTTCTGTGTGTGTAATCTTCCTGTCTCTCTCTTAAAAGCGTCCTTGTGCTGATATTTAGGATTCATTCAGAAAATCTAGGATAATTTCTTGTCTTAAGATCTTTAATCAGATCTGCAAAGGCCCTATTGCTAAGTAAGATAACATTTTATAAGTTCCAAGGATTCAGATGCACTATCTTTTGAGGTGCCATTTTCAGCCTATCGCACAGTGGTTCTCAAACTTTCGCGTTCCTTAACGCTGTATGAAGGGCCTGTTAAAACACAGGCTGCTGGGCTCCACTCCCAGAGCTTCTGACTCAGTAAGTCTGGGGTGGGGCTCAAGATTTTGAATTATTAACAAATTTCCGGGTGATAGATGCTGCTGGTCCTGAGGCCACCCTTGGAGAACCACTAGCTTACCTTATCAAAGCTGTAAGAATCATATTCTTGCTTATTTTTCCCACTTTAAGCACTAACTTTTTGTGCCCATTTTTTGTACGTATTCTAATATCAGAGGCTTTCACAGAAAGCAGCAAGCACCTATTTTCCTCTTTCTTATCCTGCTACACGTTCCTCCATTAGAACTCTGAAATTAGACATGTCCAGAGATGAAAAATCTGCTATAGACTCATTTAATGCAGCCATTGGTTTCTGTGAGAGAAAGCACAGGATAATTAGCTCATATTCCTCAGTCTGGCGTTCAAGGGCCTCCATAATATAACTTTAATCCCTACCTTCGGTTTGCAGCTGGATTCCTCACAGCTCCCCAGATGCCCTCTGCACACCTCTCCCAAGTAGAAGACTTTCTCATGCCGTGTCAGTTAGATGGAGTGTCCTTTCATCACTGTCCAAAGTGCCAGCTCTGCCCATGAAAATCCCAATGTCCCAAAAGCCCAAATGATCTGCCTAGCCTTTTCCATTCAAATTAATATGCTCTCTCCCTTGGCACTGAACTCTCTAGAGCCCTTTGTAAGTTTCTTGTGACAATTAGTATGTTCTTTTTTGAATCATAATTACCTTAGTGCTTTCTAATCCCTCCATCGATTATAAAATTCTTTAGGATAAAGATTATTCCTTATTTATGATCATTTCTTGAGTGGCAGTGATAAACGTTTGTAAAATTGGCAAGAGAATTTTGCCTGTTGTTTAGCACTTCATATCTGCTCCAACCTCTTTGCAGTTAAAAGGCACACGGATGACATGATTGTCTTTTTGGTGACCCGGTAGCACAGGACTTTGGGGGAACTTGTCCCACCCCATCCAAGCAATGTGGTTCTGATGATGGTTGTCAATCACAGCAACCCCCATATAACCCATATTCCTATCTCTTTTACAGATGTGAGCCCCTTTCCTAGATTTTTTTACCTTGGCTTCTAGAGAAAATGAGCCCTTTCCTCTCTTGGAAGCAGCTGGGAATAGGTTGGCCTTGCAGGGAAAACAGTCTTCAGAGGATAAGATTAACATATAAAGAGGAGAATGAGAAGATGGGAGATGTGAGTCCTTATGCCATCAGCTCTCCAGCAGTTTCATTTTATGGACTAATATGGTTGCCATTTTGCCCACTCTGGCTCCAGTTAGATTCTGCCACATTCAGTCAAGAGTTCTATCTAATAATCCATGGGAAGGGTAGAGGAACTCATTATCTTTGATATCCTTTTAGGTTGAGATGAGATGAGAGTGAGGCTAAACACCATGAAAAGAAAGCTTCTAACCCTCTGTGTATATAATGTACCGCCTGTGATGATATTAGACATACTGGAAACTTACATATAATTAATTGTTATGAAGCTATCACAGCAGAAAAATAACAGAGGAGTCCAACACTTTTTTTTTTTTCAGGAGAAATATCCCCAGGAATCTTGGTAAGGAAGTTAAATATCATTAATAATTTTACTTTTGATAGCTTAAACAGGTAAAGCCCAGATCAGTCAATAGGTTTTAATTATGTGATGTGAAGATAACAAAAGAAATGATTCCTCTTAAAAGAATGGTAATAAAAAGCCAAGAATGGTAGGTAGGTAAATACATTTAGAAGATCAGAAACACACATACCAAAGAAGTTTAACCAGACAAATAGCAATTTTCCAAAAGCCTGTATTTTTCCAATGGCTAGCTTGACTTTGGAAAGATCCCGGTAATGTGACTTTTAATGAAGGCCCTTCAGATTATACTTGTTCACATTGCATATGACTAGGATAAGTCCAAATCTTGGATCTTCTACAAGTCTACACTACCCTACCTATATCCTATATTTATACTTATATATACCTACACTATCCTACCTATGTATACCTACCTATATATCCTGCCTATATCAGACAGATCATTTAGGCTTTGGGGACACTGGGATTTTTATGAGCAGAGCTGGCACTTTGGACAGTGATGGAAGGACACTCCATCTTGCTGAAACTGCATGAGGAAGTCTTCTACTTGGGAGAGGTGTGCAGGGGGCATTTGGGGAGCTGCCCAGAATCTAGCTGCAAAGAATCTAGCTGCAAACCGAAGGTGGGAATTAAAGTTATATTATGGAGGCCCTTGAATGCCAGGCTAAGGACTTCAGACTAAATTCAGAACAGATTTTAGGAATAAATGTATAACATTTACAACTTTCTTCTCTTTTTTAGTATCTACTTAAATTTAAGAAAAGGGATTTGGTTGCCAACTCACAAGTCTATTTGTGAAGAATACTTCTAAGGCCAAGACATTCATTTATTAACTTGGATGTAGATTCTTGGGTTACCTAACAGAGTCAAATGCAGTTGTTACCAGCTTTTTTTCCCCAGCTTTAATTTGAGGATCCAGGAGTACATGTGCAAGTTTGTTATATGGGTAAACCGCATGTTGCTGAAGTTTGCTGTACTGCTGATGTTGTTACCTAAGTAATGAGCATAGTACCTGATGGGTAGTTTTTCAATCCTCACCCTCCTTCCACCTCAAGTAGGCTCCTATTGTTCCCATCTTTGTGTCCATGTGTACTCAATGTTTAGTTCTCACTTAAAAGTGAGAACATGGTGGGTGCGGGGGGCGGGAAGAATCCAAGATGGCTGAATAGGAACAGCTCTGGAGTGCAGTTCCCAGCAAGAAGAGTGCAGAGGGTGAGTGCTCACCGCATTTCCAAACAAGTTTTCACTACCCACAGACCAGGAGATTCCTGGGTGGAAAAGCACCACGAGTTTTCAGCGCAACGATTTCAGCTGGTGCCGGGTTGGCACACAGAAACTCACACAAGTCTGGGTGGCTGTTTCGACTGGTGCCTGGAATGCCTGGGAGACAGAGCCACCCATTCAACTGAAAGTGAGGAGGCAGAGACAGGGAGCCAGGTGATCTGGCTCTGTGGGTACCACCCCCACAAAACGAGCAATATGAAATACTCTAGATTGAGAGTTTCACAGCAAGTGCAGCTGGACTCAGGATGTCAGGGGAGGAAACAGCATCCCCCACTACCGAGGCAGTCCACCAATACTGAGGCAGTTCACACAGCACAGGGCAGAGCCTGCGGCAGCTCAGCAACACCTCTGCTAGCAGACTGTGACTAGAATACTCTGTGAGGAGCAGGGCATCTATGAAAAAAAGCAGCAGCATGACAGGAACATATAAATAAAGCCAACCTTCCTAGAACAGAGCACCTGGGAAAAGAGGCAGCTATGAGTTCAGCTGCAGCAGACTTAAAGGTACCTGCCCAGCAGCTTTGCATGGAACAACGGAGTTCGCAGCACAGGCAGCACTTGAGCTCCTATAAGGGACAGACTGTCTCCTCAAGCAACTCCCCAACCCCCGTATACCCAAAGAGACACCTCATAAGGGAGAGCTCAGGCCGACATCTGGTGGGTACCCTTCTGGGACGAGGATAGCAGAGGAGGAAACAGGTGGCAACACCTGCTGTTCTGCAGCCCCTGCAGAACAGGTGAGCAGGGTCTGGAGTGGACCTCCAGTGGTCCTACAACAGAGGGGCTGGACTGTTAGAAAGAAAACTAAGAAGCAGAAAGAAATAGCTTCAACATCAACAAAAAGGACGTCCACTTAGAGACCCCATCCGAAAGTCACCAACTACAAAGACCACAGGTAGATAAATCCACTAAGATGGGAAGAAACCAGTGTGAAAAGGATGAAAACACCAAAAACCAGAACGCCTCTCCTTCTCCAAGGGATCACAACTCCTCACCAGCTACGGATCAAAGATGGATGGAGAATGAATCTGATGAATGGACAGAAATGGGCTTCAGAAGGTGGATAATAACAAACTTCTCAGAGCTAAAAGAACATTTGCTAACCCAGCACAAAGAAACTAAGAACATAGTAAAAAGGTTAGATGAGATGTTAACTAGAGTAAACAGCTTAGAGAAGAATATAAATGACTTGATGGAGCTGAAAAACACAGCATGAGAATTTCACAAAGCATACACAAGTTTCAATAGCCAAATCGACCAAGCAGAAGAAAGGATATCAGAGATTGAAGATCAACTCAATGAAATGAAATAAGAAGGCAAGAATAGAGAAAAATGAGTGAAAAGAAATGAACAAAGCCTCCAAGAAATATGGGATTATGTGAAAAGACCTAATCTACAATTGATAGGTGTACCTGAATGTGACGGAGAGAATGAATCCAAGCTGGAAAACACTCTTCAGGATACTATCCAGGAGAACTTCCCCAACTTAGCAAGGCAGACCAACAATCAAGTCCAGGAAATACAGAGAACACCACAAAGGCATTCCTCAAGAAGAGCAACCCTAAGGCACATAATCATCAGATTCACCAGGGTCGAAATCAAGGAAAAAATGCTAAGGGCAGCAAGAGAGAAAGGTCAGGTTACCCACAAATGGAAGCCCATCAGACTCACAGCAGATCTCTCCACAGAAACCCTACAAGCCAGAAGATAGTGGAGGCCAATATTCAACATAGTTAAAGAAAAGAATTTTCAACCTAGAATTTCATATTCAGCCAAACTAAGCTTCATAAGTAAAGAAGAAATAAAATCCTTTATGGAAAAGCAATTGTGGGGAGATTTCATCACCACCAGGCCTGCCTTACAAGAGCTCCTGAAAGAAGTACTAAACAAGGAAGGGAACAACCAGTACCAGCCACTCCAAACACATACCAAATGGTAAAAACCATCGACACAATGAAGAAAATGTGTCAACTAACGTGCAAAACATCCAGCTAGCATCAAAATGGCAGGATCAAATTCACACATAACAATAGTAACCTTAAATGTAAATGGACTAAATGCCCATTCAAAAGACACAGACTGGCAAATTGGATAAAAAGTCAAAACACATCTGTGTGCTGCATTCAGGGAACCCATCTCACATGCAAGGACACATATAGGCTAAAAATAAAGAGAGGAAGATTTATCAAGCAAATGGAGAGCGAAAAAAAGCAGGAGTTGCAATTCTCATCTCTGATAAAATGGACTTTAACGCAACAAAGATCAAAAGAGACAAAGAAGGGTATTACATAATGGTAAAAGGATCAATGCATCAAGAAGAACTAATGATCCTAAATATATACACACCCAATATAGGAGCACCAGGTACACAGAGCAAGTTCTTAACAACCTACAAAGAGACTTAGACTCTCACATAATAATAGTGGAAGACTTTAACACTCCACTGTCAATATTAGACAGATCAACAAGACAGAAAATTAACAGGGATATCCAGGACTTGAACTCAGATTTGGACCAAGCAGACCTAATAGACATCTACAGAAGTCTCCACCCCAAATCTACAGAAGATACATTCTTCTCAGCACTGCATGGCACCTACTCCAAAACTGACCACATAATTAAAAGTAAATTGCTCCTCAGCAAATTCAAAAGAACAGAAATCATAACAAACAGTCTCTCAGACCACAGTGCAATCAAATTAGAACCCAGAATTCAGCAACTGACTCAGAACCACACAATTGCATGGAAACTGAACAACTGGCTCTTGAATGTTGACTAGATAAACAATGAAATGAAGGCAGAAATAAAGATGTTCTTTGAAATCAATGAGAACGAAGACACAACATACCAGAATCTCTGGGACACATTTAAAGCAGTGTCTAGAGGAAAATTTAGAGCAATAAATGCCCACATGAGAAGCAGGGAAAGATCTAAAATCGACAACCTATCATCAAAATTGAAAAAGCTAGAGGAGCAAGATCAAAAAAACTCAAAAGCTAGCAGAAGACAAGAAATAACTAAGATCAGAGCAGAACTGAAGGAGATAGAGACACAAAAAATCCTTCAAAAAATCAATAAATCCAGGAGCTGATTTTTTGGAAAGATCAATAAAATAGACCGCTAGCCAGATTAATAAAAAAGAAAAGGGAGAAGAATCAAATAGATGCAATAAAAAAAAAAAATAATAAAGGGGATATCACCACTGACTCCACAGAAACACAAACTACAATCAGAGATTACTACAAACAACTCTATGCACATAAACCAGGAAACCTGGAAGAAATGGATAAATTCCTGGACACTTGCACCCTCCCAAGGCTAAACCAGGAAGAAGTTGAAACCTTGAACAGACCAATAACAAGGGCTGAAGTTGAGGCAGCAATTAATAGCCTACCAACCAAAAAAAGTCCAGGTCCAGATGGGTTTACAGCTGAATTCTATCAGACATACAAAGAGGAGTTGGTACCATTCCTTCTGAAACTATTCGAAACAATACAAAAAGAGGGAATCCTTCCCAAATCATTTTATGAGGCCAATATCATCCTGATACCAAAACCCAGCAGAGACTCAACAAAAAGAGAAAATTTCAGGCTAATATGCATGATGAATATAGATGCAAAAATCTTCAATAAAATACTAGCAAACTGATTGCAACAGAACATCAAAAAGCTTATCCATCATGATCAAGTAGGTTTCATTCCAGGGATGCAAGGCTGGTTTAACATACGAAAGTCTATAAACGTAATTCACCACATAAACAGAACCAAAGACAAAAACCACATCATTATCTCAATAGATGCAGAGAAAGCCTTTGACAAAATTCAACAGCCCTTTATGCTAAAAACTCTCAATAAACTAGGTATCAAAGGAACATATCTCAAAATAATAAAAAGCTATTTATGACAAACCTATAGCCAATATCATACTGAATGGACAAAAACTGGAAGCATTCCCTTTGAAATCCGGCACTAGACAAGGATGCCCTCTCTCACCACTCCTATTCAATACAGTATTGGAAGTTCTAGCCAGAGCAATTAGGCAAGAAAGAAGAAAATAAAGGGTATTCAATTAGAAAAATAGGAAGTCAAATTGTCTCTATTTGCAGATGACATGATTGTATATTTAGGAGACCCCATCATCTCAGCCCAAAACCTCCTTAAACTGATAAGCAACTTCAGCAAAGTCTCAGGATACAAAATCAGTGTGCAGAAATCACAAGCATTTCTATGCACCAATAACAGACAAACAGAGAGCCAAATCATGAGTGAACTCCCATTCACAATTGCTACAAAGAGAATAAAGTACATAGGAATACAAATAACAAAGGATGTAAAGGGCCTCTTCAAGGAGAACTACAAACCACTGCTCAACAAAATAAGAGAGGACATAAACAGATGGAGAAACATTCCATGCTCATGGTTAGGAAGAATCAATATCGTGAAAATGGCCATACTGCCCAAAGTAATTTATAGATTCATCACTATTCCCATCAAACTACCAATGACCTTCTTCACAGAACTGGAAAAAAACACCTTAAACTTCATATGGAACCAAAAGAGAGCCCATATAGCCAAGACAATCCTAAGCAAAATGAATAAAGCTGGAGGCATCAAGCTACCTGATTTCAAACTATACTACAAAGCTACAGTAATCAAAACAGCATGGTACTGGTACCAAAACAGAGATATAGACCAATGGAACAGAACAGAGGCCCTGGAGGCAACACCACACACCTACAACCATCTGCTCTTTGAGAAACATGACAAAAACAAGCAATGGGGAAAGGATTTCCTGTTTAATAAATGTTGTTGGGAAAACTGGCTAGCAGTGTGCAGAAAGCAGAAACTGGACCCCTTCCTGACACCTTACACTAAAATTAACTCCAGATGGATTAAAGACTTAAACATAAGACATAACACCATAAAAACGCCAGAAGAAAACCAAGGCAAAACCATTCAGGACATAGGCATAGGCAAGGACTTCATGACTAAAACACCAAAAGCATGGCAACAAAAGCCAAAATAGACAAATGGGATCTAATTAAACTCCAGAGCTTCTGTACAGCAAAAGAGACAATCATTAGAGTGAACTAGCAACCAACAGATTGGGAAAATATTTTTGCAATCTACCCATCTGACAAAGGGCTAATATCCAGAATCTACAAAGAAGTAAAATAGATTTACAAGAAAAAAACAAACAAACTTATCCAAAAGTGGGTGAAGGATATGAACAGACACTTCAAAAGAAGACATATATGAGGCCAACAAACATGAAAAAATGCTCATCATCACTAATTATTAGAGAAATGCAAATCAAAACCACATTGAGATACCATCTCACGCCAGTTAGAATGGCGGTCATCAAAAAATCTGGAGACAACAGATTCTGGAGAGGATGCGGAGAAATAGGAACACTTTTACACTGTTGGTGGGAGTGTAAACTAGCTCAACCATTGTGGAAGACAGTGTGGCACTTCCTCAAGGACCTAGATATAGAAATTCCATTTGACCCAGCAATCCTATTACTGGCTATATACCCAAAGAATTATAAATCATTCCATTATAAAGACACATGCACACGTATGTTCATAGTGGCACTGTTTACAATAGCAAAGACCTGGAACCAACCCAAATGCCCATTGACGACAGATTGGACAAGGAAAATGTGGCACATATACACCATGGAATACTTTGCAGTCATAAAAAACAATGAGTTCTTGTCCTTTGTGGGGACATAGATGAATCTGGAAACCATCATTCTCAGCAAACTGACACAAGGACAGAAAATCAAACACTGCATGTTCTCACTCATAGGCGGGTGTTGAACAATGAGAACACATGGACACAAGGAGGGGAGCATCACACACTGGGGTCTGTTGGGGGTGCCAAGAGAGGCACAATACAGAGTTGGGGAGGTTGGGGAGGGATAACACAGGGAGAAATGCCAGATATAGGTGACGAGCGGATAGAGGCAGCAAACCACATTGCCACGTGTGTACCTACGCAGCAATCCTGCATGATCTGCACATGTACCCCAGAACCTAAAGTACAATTAAAGGAAAAAAAGAAAGAAAAGTGAGAACAGGGTATTTGGTTTTATTACCAAATACCACATGTCAACTGCATTAACGCACTTAGGATGGTGGCCTATAGCTGCATGGATATGGCTGCAAAGGACGAGACTTTGGTTTTTTATGGCTTCATAGTATTCCTTGGTGTATGTGTATCACATTTTCTTTATCCAGTCCGCCACTGACGGGCATCTAGGTGGAATCCATGTCTTTGCTTTATGAAGAGTGCTGTGATGAACATACAGGTGCATGTGCCTTTTTGGTAGAACAAAGTGTTTTCTTTATATACATACCCCCGTAATGGATTTTATTTTATTATTTATTTTATTTTTATTTTATTTTATTTTAGAGATGGAGTTTTTCTCTTGTTGCCCAGGCTGGAGTGCAATGGTGTGATCTCAGCTCACCACAACCTCCCAGATTCAAGCACTCCTCCTGTCTCAGCCTCCGAAGTAGCTGGGATTACAGGCATGTGCCACCACACCCAGCTAATGTTTTTGTATTTTTAGAAGAGATGAGGTTTCTCCATGTTGGTCAGGCTGATTTCAGAGTTCCCAACCTCAGGTGATCCGCCTGCCTCAGCCTCCTAAAGTGCTGGAATTACAGGCATGAGCCACTGTGCCCAGCCCCAGTAATGGAATTGTTGAATCAAATGGTAGTTCTAAGTTCTTTGAGAAATCTCCAAACTGCTTTTCATAGTGGCTAACCTAATTTACATTCCCACCAGCAGTGTCTCAGTGTTCCCTTTTCTCTGCAACCTCACCAACACGTTTTTTGTTTTTTTACTTTTTAACAATAGCCATTCTGGTTTAATAATAGCTTTCACTGATATGAGATGGTATTTCATTGTGGTTTTGATTTGCATTTTCTCTAATGATTAGTGATGTTGAGCATTTTTTCATATGTTTTTCGGCTGCAAGTATGTTTTCTTTTGAGAAATGTCTGTTCATGTCCTTTTCCTATTTTCTTAAATGTGGTTGTTTGGTTTTTACCTGTTGATTTGTTTAAGTTCCTTATAAATTCTGGATATTGGACCTTTGTTAGATGCAAAATTTGAGAATATTTTCTCTCATGCTGTAGGTTGTCTGTTTACTGTGTAAATAGTTTGTTTTGTTGTGCAAAAGGTCATTAATTAGGTCCTACTTGTCAATTTTTATTTTTGTTGCAATTGCTTTTAGAGTCTTTATCATGAAATCTTTGCCAAGGTCTAGGTCCAGAATAATATTTCCTAGGTTTTCTTCTAGTGTTTTTAGTTTTAGATCTTACATTTTAGTCTTTAATCCATTTGGAGTTTATTTTTGTATATAGTACAAGGAAGAGATCCAGATTCAATTTTCTGCGTATGACCAGCTAGTTATCCCAAGACAATTTATTGAATAAGGGAGTCCTTTCCCTGTTGCTTGCTATTGTCAGTTTGTTGAGGATCAGAAGGTTGTAGCTGTGCAGCTTGCTTTCCAGGTTCTCTAACGTGTTCTATAGGTTTATGTGTCTGTTCTATAGGTTTATATGTCTGTTTTTGTTCCAGTACCATGCTGTTTTGGTTTTGTTCTTTTTGCTTAGGATTGCTTTGGCTATTTGGCTCATTTTTTGTTCCATGTGAATTTTTGAATAGTTTTTTTTTTAATTTAATGAAAAATGATGTTGGTAGTTTGACAAGAATAGCATTGAATCTGTACATTGCTTTGGCCACTGTGGCCTTTTTAACAATATTGATTCTTCCTATCCATGAGCATGTGATGTTCTTCTACTTGTGTCATCTCTTCTTTCTTTCAGGATTGTTTTGCAATTCTAATTGTAGAGATCTTTCACCTCCCTGGTTAACTGTATTCCTAGGTACTTTCTTTTTTCTGTGACTATTGTGAGTGGGACTGCATTCTTGATTTGGCTCTTAGCTTGGACACTATTGGTGTAAAGAAATGCTGCTGATTTTTGTACATTCATTTTCTATCCTGAAATTTTACTGGAGTTGTTGACTAGTTCTAGGAACCTTTGGGCAGAAACTATGGGTTTTTCTAGGTATAGAATCATATCACCTGTGGAAGGAGATAGTTTGGCTTCCTCTCTTCGTATTTGGATTTTTTTTATTTCTTTTCCTTGCCTGATTGCTCTGGCTAGGAATTCCAGTACTATGTGGAATAGGAGTCGTGAGAGTTAGCATCCTTGTCTTGTTTCAGTTCTCAAAGGAAATGCTTCTAGCTTTTGCTTGCTCCGCATGATGTTGGTTGTGGGTTTGTCATAGATGGCTCTTATTATTTTGAGGTTTGTTTCTTCAATGTCTAGTTTGTTGAGGGTTTTTAACATGAATGTATGTTGAATTTATAAAAAAAAAAAAAAAAGCCTTTTCTGTATCTGTTGAGATTATCATGTGTTTTCTGTTTTTAGTTTTGTTTATGTGATGAACCACTTTTATCACATAAACGTCGTTTGCATATGTTGAAAGAATCTTGCATCCCAGGGATAAAACCTACATAATCATAGTGGATTAACTTTTGGATGTGCTGCTAGATTTGGCTTGCTAGCATTTTGTTGAAGATTTTTGTATCTATGCTCATAAGGTATTTTGTCCTGAAGTTTTTTTCATTGTGTCTCTGCCAGGTTTCAGTGCCAGAATGATGTTGGCCTCATAGAATAAGTGAGGGAGGAATCCTTCCTCCTCAATTTTTGGAGTAGGTTCAGTAGGATTGGTACTAGCTCTTCTTTGTACATCTGGTTGAATTTGGCTGTGAATCCTTCTGGTCTAGAACTTTTTCTGGTTGATTAAGTTTTTAATTACTGACTCAATTTCAGAACTCATTATTTGTCTGTTCAGGATTTCAATTTCTTCCTGGTTCAATCTTGGTAGGTTGTATGTGCTAGGAATTTACCCATTTCTTATAGACTTTCTACTTTATGTGCATAGAAGTTTTCATAATAGACTCAGAGTTTTTTGTATTTCTGTGGGGTCAGTGTAATGTCACCTTTATTATTTCTGATTGTGTTTATTTGGGTCTTCTCTCTTTTTTTATTATTTTTTTATTAATCTAGCTAGTCTTCTACCAATCTTGTTTATTGTTTCAAAAAACCAAGTTCATGCTCAATTTCAATTGATTTAGCTCTGATTTTGGTTAATTCTTTTCTTCTACTAGTTTTGGGATTGGTTAGCTCTTGCTCTTCTAGTTTCTCTAAGTGTGATGTTACGTTGTTAATTTGACATCTTTTTAACTTCTTGATATGGGAATTTAGCACTATCAACTTTCCTCTTAACATTATATTAGAATCTCTGAGTAAGCAAAGATTCTAGTAATGCTGTATCTTTGTTTTCATTAGTTTCAAAGTATTTTTTGATGTCTGTCTTAATTTTATTCTTTATTCAAGTCATTCAGGACCAGGTTGTTTAATTTTCATGTAATTGTATGGTTTTGAGAGATTTTTGTATTGATTTCTATTTTTTTTTTTTTTTTTTTGATTTTTTTTTGAGATGGAGTCTCACATTGTTGCCCAGGCTGTAGTGCAGTGGTGCAATCTCAGTTCACTGCAATCTGCACCCCTGGGGTTCAAGCAATTCTCCTGCCTCAGCCTCCTGAGCAACTGGGACTACAGGCATGCACCACCACACCCAGCTAACTTTTTTGTATTTTCAGTAGAGACAAGGTTTCATCATGTTGGACAGGATGGTCTCAATCTCCTGACTTCATGATTCACCTGCCTTGGCATATCAAAGTGCTAGAACTACAGGCATGAGCCACCACGCACGGGCCTGATTTCTATTTTTATTGCTCTGTGGCCCAAGAGTGTGGTTGGTATGATTTTGGTTTTTTAAAACTTGTTTAGAATTGCTTCATGGCCAAGCATATGGTCCATCTTGAAGTATGTGCCATGTGCTGATGAGAAGAATGTATATTCTTATTATTAGGTGGAGTGTTCTATAGATGTCTGTTAGGTCTATTGGTCAAGTGTCAAGCTTTGGTCCTGAATATCTTTGTTAGTTTTTTACCTCAACGATCTAACACTCTCAGTAGGGTGTTGAAGTCTCCCACTGCTATTTTGTGGTTATCTAAGTTTCTTCATAGGTCTCTAAGAACTTGTTTTTATGAATCTGGGTGCTCCAAAGTTGAGTACATATATATTTAGGATAATTAAGTCTTCTTATTGAATTAAACCCTTTACCAGTGTATAATGCCCTTTGTCCTTTTTAGTCATTGTTGGTTAAGTCTGCCTTGTCTGAAATAAGAATAGCAACCCTGATCTTTTTTGTTTTCCATTTACTTGATAGATTTCTCCATCCTTTTGAGCCTATAGGCTTCACTGCATATGAGATGGGTATCTTGAAGACAGCATACAGTTGGATCTTGCTTCTTTATCCAACTTGCCACTCTGTGTCTTTTGAGTGCTTAGTTCATTTACATTCAAGGTCGATATTGATATGTAAGAATTAGATCCTATCATTCTGTTGTTAGCTGGTTGTTATGTAGACCTGATTGCATAGCTGCTTTATAGTGTGCAAAGACTGTCTAGCTAAGTGTGTTTATGTGTGACAGATATCAGTCTTTCCTTTCCATGTTTAGCACTTCCTTAATAAACTCTTGTAAGGCAGATCTCATGGTAATGAATTCCCTTAGCATTTGCTTGTCTGAAAAGGATTTCATTTCTCCTTTGCTTATTAAGCTTAGTTTGGCTGGCCATGAAATTCTTGGTTGGAATTTCTGTTCTTTAGTGATGCTATATGTAAGCCCTCAATCTCTTCCAGCTTGTACGGTTTCTGCTGAAGATCCAATGTTAACCTGATGGGGTTCTTTTTGTATATGACGTGGCCCTTTTCTCTAGCTGCCTTTAAGATTTTTTTTTATTTTACATTGACCTTGCAGAATTTGATGACTATGTGTCTTGGAGATGGTCATCTTGTATAGTATCTTACAAGGGTTCTCTGAACTTCCTGAATTTGCATGTCAACCTCTGTAGCAAGGGTGGAGAAATTTTCAGACAATATCCTCAAATATGTTTTCCAAGTTGCTTACTCTCTCTCCATTTCTTTCAGGAATGCCAATGAGTCACAGGTTTGGTCTCTTTAATAATCCCATATTTCTCAGAGGTTTTGTTCATTTTTAAAAATTCTTTGTTTGTTTGTTTTTGTCTGTCTGCATTGATTTGAGAGAGAGTGGTCTTCAAGCTTAGAGATTCTTTCTCAGCTTGTTCTATTCTGTTATTAATGCTTCCAATTGCATTATGAAATTCCTGTAGTAAATTTTTCATTTCCTGTTCCGATTGTTTTTTTTCTTTTTTTTTTAGATGGAGTTTCGCTCTTGTCACTCAGACTGGAGTGCAATAGCATAATCTCGGCTCACTGCAACCTCCGTCTCCCAAGTTCAAGTGGTTCTACTGCCTCAGCCTCCAGAGTAGCTGGGATTACAGGCGCATGTCACCACGCCCAGCTAATTTTTGTAGTTTTAGTAGAGATGGGGCTTTACCATGTTTGACCAGGCTGATCTCGAACTCCTGACCTCAGGTGATCTGCCCACCTCAGCCTCCCAAAGTGCTGGGGTTACAGGCATGAGCCACCACGCCTGGCCAGTTTGGTTCTTTCTTAAAATGGCTAGATTTGGAAGCAACCTAAGTTTTCATCAACAGATGAATGGATAAAGAAAATGTGGTTCTTATACACAATGGAGTACTATTCAGCCATATAAAGAATAAGATCCTACCGTTTGCAATAACATGGATGAAACTGGAGGTCATTATGCTAATAAAATAAGCCAGGCACAGAAAGATAAACATCACACATTCTCACTTACTTATAGGACCTAAAAATCAAAACAATTGAACTTGTGAAGAGAGAGAACAGGGATGGTTACCAGAGGTTGGGAGGAGGTAGGGATGGTTGATGGGTACAAAAAAAATAGAAAGTATGAATAAGACCTAGTATTTGATAGCACATCCGGGGGACTATAGTCAATAATAATTTAATTATACATTTTAAAATAACTAAGAGCATAATTGGATTGTTTTTAAAGGAAAGAATAAATGCATGAGGAGATGGATACCCAGTTTTCCACGTGGTTATTACGCATTGCATACCTGTATCAAAATATCTCATGTACTCCATAAATATATATAGCTACTATGTACCCACAAAAAAATCAAAAGTCAAAAAAAGTTTTTATTTTTTAAATGGTTATCATCTTTCCACTGTTAGATCATTTCACTGGTTTCCTCGGATCGGGTTTCAACTTTCTCCAACCTTGTTGACCTTCCTTGCCACGTAGATTCTGAATTCTATGTTAAGAAGGATTGCTAGGGAGTTAGTGTGGTCATTTGGAGGTAAGAAGACACTCGGACTGTTATAGTTGCCAGGATTCTTGTGCTGGTTCTTTCTCATCTGTGTGGGCTGATGTTCCCCTAATCTTTGAAGTTGCTCTCCTTGAATGGGACTTTATGCTTTTATATTTTTTGATGCTCTTGAGGGTTTAACTTTGGTTTAAGTTGGGTTTACCCAATTGGTTTCCTTTCTGGATGCTTTTAGGGGCCCAAGGCTCAGCTAAACACTCCTGGGCGTATTCTAACCCTGTGGGACTGAGACTGAGCTCATAGCTTTGTTTTCTGGCTTCTCGAGATTGAGCACTGCTGAGCTGCAAGCGCCAAGGTGTTCCAGTCCACTGGCAACAATATGCCCACGAGGACTGCCAGCAAAAGCCTCCAGTGGAGCAGCGGGTGGGGGGGGTGGGTGCAGGAGAGCTGCAGTGTGGAGGCCACAGAGGAGTGAGCAGCAGCAGGATGGTATGGCAGAGGGATATGGGCATGGGTACAGTGGTGAGGGGTAGCAGTCCACACACACGTGCACCCTGGCAGGACAGTGGTGGGTCTCCATAGGACTGTGCACTGGTAGGGCAGCTGGGGGAGGCTACAGCCAGGTGTCTGGCAGCTGGGGTATGTCTGCAGAAGTGCTCTAATGGAAACATGGCTGCAGGCAAGCATTTCAGCAGGGCAGCTGAGGCACACAAGTGAGCGTGTCCAGCCCTGGAACCTAAGAGAGGCCAACAGACAGGAGGGTGTTCAGATCATACTGACCTGTCCCACAGGCATGACTGCCCTGCTCTCTCCAAATATGGCAGCTAACAAAGGTTACAGCCTCCTAGAGGACTATGGCAAGCCTTGGGGCATGGGCACCCCAAGGCTATGTTCCGTGCAGCTGTTCTCACACCAAACCCTCTGGGCTCTATGCAGGCTAGAGCTCTGTCTCTGCCAACTCTCTGGGCAGTTCTTCCCACCAACTCAAATATCCATCCATGGGGGTCATGGGGTCTCCCACAGTTAGGATTCTGGAGGTCCATGGTGAGAGTGGGCTGCTCCATGCCTATTCCCCTTACCCCTTCCCTAAAAGCCACTTGTGGTCAGGATTGAGTTCCCGTGCTTGGTAACCCTATGCAGGATTCCCAACCTTCTCTCCTTTCAGCCCCAGGGGCTGCATCCTCCCTCTATCCACTTTTAATGCCTTCTTTCCAAAGATCTGTTTGGAGTGTGCTGGTCTACTTGATGGTCTGATCTCTCTTGGTGGGAGAAGGACAGGGAAGATCAGGAGAGGTCAGCCAAGGGGTACAAGTTACAGTTAGGAAGAATAAGTTCTATTGTTCTATTACGTAGCAGGATGGCCACAGCTAATAACACTGTATCATATGTTTCAAGATAGCTGGAAAAGAGGATCTTTAAAGTTTTCACCACCAAGAAATGATAAAGCTTTGAGGTGATGAACATGCTACACACTAACTATACTGATTTGATCATTATACAACATATACATGTATTGAAACATCACATTATACCCCATAAACATGTACAGTTATTGTGTGTCAATTATAAACAAAAATAAAAGAATATTCATTGCTTTAATTTATAAACTTTGAATAATACTATCACATTGTTTTTGAACACGTGGATTTCACTTAGTGATACACTTTGAGCATCTTTCCATGTCAATAGCCAATACTCTGTACCTATCTTTTTTTTTTTTTTTTTGAGACAGGGTATCACTTTGTCATCCAGTCTGGAGTGCAGTGGTGCCGTCATGTGTGACTGCAGCCTCAACCTCCCAGGCTCAAGTGATCATCCTGCCTCTGCCCAACAAGCAGCTGCGACTACAGGTGCACACAGCCATGCCAGGCTAAGTTTCATATTTTTTGTAGAGATGAGGTTTTGCCATGCTGCCCAGGCTTGTCTCCAACTCCTGCGCTCCAGTGATCCACTCACCTCAGCCTCCCAAAGTGGTGGGATTACAGACGTCAGCCACCACACCTGGCCTACCTGTCATTTTTAATGGCAGTGTGACATTCTGTCGTGTTAATATAACTTATGTACAGACTTTCCTTTTATAGGATATGTAGATTATTTTTAATCTTTCACTGCAACAAATCACTTTTCAATAAACATCTTTATGAATCTTTTCCATCATCATCAATGTTTTCCTTAGGACAAACTCCTAAAAGTAGTGTTTTTGTAGTATTTGAGAGTCCAAGGGAATGTACATTTGTAAAGCTTTAGATATAAGACTATATGTTTTTCTGAGGATCCTTTGAAACACTTGTATAGAATTTGAGCAACATGCCAGTGAAATATAGAGTCTGAAAGTGGCAAAACTACACCTAAAGATGCCTTTAATCATCCACTTTCTGAGGATAACTCTGAGGTGCCAGCAGGTCAATTACTTTTTTTTTTAATGGGGCCTTGTTCTGTCACCAAGGCTGGACTGCAGTGGTGTAATCACAGCTCACTGCAGCCTTGACCTCCTGGGCTAAAGTGACCCTTTTATCTCAGCCTCCTGAGTAGCTGGGACCATGCCTGGCTAATTGTTTTATTTTCTTGTAGAGACAGGGTCTCCCTATGTTGCCCAAGCTGGTCTTGAACTCCTGGGCTCAAGTAATCCTCCCACCTCAGCCTCCCAGAGTGCTGGGATTACAGGTGTGAGCCACTGCGCCCGGCCCTGATTACTTCTTTAGTACATTATATATTACTCTGATAGTCTGAAAGACAACAGCTTAGTTTATATGTACAGAATACACACTACAAGAATTTTCTCACTATTTTCTAATGTTAGTTTGATTCAGGGTTTGTTTCTTTGGATTGACATTTGGGTTGCTATTGCTATTTTTTAATAAGTAGACATTTTCTGGTTTAGCACAGTAAGATAGTAATAAGTTTGTAATGAAACAGTATGGAAAACTTCCACTCTACTAGTCTACAACCGCTAAGAGCTATTTGATTACAACTAGGGTGACCATGTGACTTGGCACTGGCCAATGATACACAAGCTGCAAGGATGTGAGCCCGCCCCTCAGCCCTTCTCCTCTTCCCACTGGTTGGAATGCAGATGGCAGCAGACATGGGAGCAGCCACATTAGAACATTTCCCCCAGGTGGAAAGTTCACATAGAGAATGGCAGAGCAACCAGATGGAAAGAGCCTGCTCCCTTGTGCTATGAAATGCCCATATCAGCTCTCCTCTGTTTAAGCTTGACTATTTTCTGAGAAAGAAAGAAACTTACTTACATCTTGTCTGACACTGTTTTTTGGCCTTTGTTTCAGGAGCTGACCTGATATCCTAACACAGAGAGATTTGGGGAGTTTGGTCATTTATTTTCAATGGCCACTACCATAGTATTCCATGTGGCAGATTCAAATTGTAATAAAGATCTTATTTTTGACAGTCAAGTAAGCAAAAGCCAAAATATTTACTAGAGAAATAGGTACAAATTCTTTCACTATTTAATGGTTTTTTTCCTTTGAAACAAAAATCCGCTTACAGTATATAAAAGGTATGATTTGTTTCACTGACTTTTTGGCTTGCTCCTATAGTGAGTGAAAAGTTACACTTCATGGCTTTGGTCTCTTTTTGATTTAATTTTTGGTGATTCTATAGATTTCCTCAATGTCTTTAATATTCAGGGATATCGTAAAGATAAAGCTTTAAATCATAAAAATTAACTCAAATTGCATAAGGAAACATGCAAACATTACTGTTTTATAAATTCTAACCATACTTACATATTACCTCTCAGGCTAAAAAAATCTAGATGCCACTAACTAAATGATAATTTTTACAGTATTTCGTAAATACATGAAGCTAATGATTTCTATATCCCTGTTAGTGGTGAGGAGATAAAAGCAATTAGGTCACAAATGAGTTGATTTGTAGAAACTAAAGATTTACTAAAATGAAGATTTTTCCATACAGTTGACCAGTGAACAACACAGGTTTGAGCTGCATGGGTCCACTTATACACAGATATTTTTCTTTTTTGAGTCAGGGTCTCACTCTGTCTCCCGGGCTGGAAAGCAGTGGCATGATCATGTCTAACTGCAGCCTCAGCCTCCCAGGCTGAAGTGATCCTCCCACCTCAGCCTCCTGAGTACCTGAGAATACAGGCACGTGCCACCATACCTGGCTTATTCGTGTTTTGTTTTGTTTTGTTTTTGCAGAGACAGGGTTGTACCATGTTGCTCAGGTTGGTTTGAAACTCCTGGACTCAAATGATCTGCCCACCTCAGCCTTCCAAAGTGCTGTGATTATAGGCGTGAGCCACCGTGTCCAGCCAACAGATAGTTTTCAATAAATATATTGAAACATTTTTTGGAGATTGGTGACAATTTGAAAAAACTTGCAGATAAAATGTGCAGCCTACAGATATCAAAAAAATTAAGAAGAACTTAGGTACATTATACATGTATAAAAAAAATGTAGATACTAGTCTATGTGATCATTTACCTTCACAAAATACATACAAATCTATTATAAAAAGTTAAAATGTATAAAAAGTTAAAATTTATGCACACAAACCATTCATAGCCTCATTTACAGTTGAAATGTAAACAAACATAGAGATGCAGTGTTCAGTCATAACTACACAAAATTAACTGCAGCAAATACCAAACTGCTGTAATAATTTTGTGGCCACTTCCTGTTGCTGCTGCGATAAGTTCAAGTGTTGTGAGTATCTGCTTAAAACACTGTGTGACGCTGATTATCTCCATGTGAGCCATGTGTCTTTCCAGTAGGATTGCAGTAAAATATATCTGTCACAGCCCTTGCATATATTCCACCATGCTTAGTGTAATACCTCAAACTCGAATAACACCAAGGGACCCATATAGATGCCACCAGTGACGCTGGAAGTGCTCCCAAGAATCAGAGAAAGTCATGACATCACAAGAAGTTGAATTGGGTGATATGTACCGTAACTTGAGATCTGCAGCTGCGGTGGCTGCCATTTCAAACAGATGGCATTTCATCTTGCAAGCAAGTGACATAAACTTAATAAACACAGAATGGTACCATAAACATATTTATCTTCCTTATGATTTTCTTAATGACCTTTTCTCTAGCTTACTTTATTGTAAGATGACAGCATATAATATAACACAAAAAATGTGTTAAGCAACAGTTTATGTTATTGGTAAGGCTTCTGGTCAACCATAGGCTTGCAGTAGTTAAGTTTTTGGGGAGTCAAAACTTATATGGTAATTTTAAACCACAGGGGCATCAGCATCTCTAACCGTCACGTTGCTCAAAGGTGAACTGTACATATCTCTGCATTGTATATCTATCTCTCCAGCCTTACATCTCGAGCATCCAATTCTTTCTTTCTAATCACACCCGGAATTCCTTTTGGAGAAAGGAAATCCCTGATGCAGTCTTCAGTCCTGTAAAGGCAGGTGCATGCCTCCGTGGAAATGGAAGGGACCATATCCTTCCTGGCTGCTGACTCACCTCAGCCAAGGAGCAGGCAATGAGGAATCAGCCAGGCATGCCCTCCCCTGGCCTTCTGAAACTTGAGAGAGATACAAGGAAACACTGTAGCTCTGACCTCAAGAAGTCTTTTTGAGTGCCCAAGGTTTCAGCCTATTTCCAAACCTGGCTCTCCAGCATCCCATCAATTCTAAGCACGCCACCACCAGCACCAAATCTTTCATGCCAATAAATATTCCTTAGCTTCAGTTAGTGAGTCAGTTTTTGTTAGCAACAGCCAAGAGACTCTCATCATTATACAACTTTGCATTCTCTAGCAAATCATCTTTGTTAAAAACCTAAATAAATGAAGAAAAAATATATAAAATTATGTTAAGTTCAATAGGGTATATATCTATGTTTTGCTGGATACAATTCAAGAATTTGTTATGTGTATTTTAGTTTTTTTCCCTTTCAGATAAAAATATATATATATATTTTTTGAGATAGAGTCTTGCTCTGTCACCCATACTGGAGTATAGTAGTGTGATCTCGGCTCACTGCAACCTCCACCTCCCGGGTTCAAGGGATTCTCCTGCCTCAGCCTCCACGTATCTGGGGCTACAGGTATGTGCCACCATGCCCAGCTAATTTTATATTTTTAGTAGAGACAGGGTTTCACCATGTTGGCCAGGCTGGTCTTGAACTCCTGACCTCAAGTGATCCACCCACTTTAGCCTCCCAAAGTGCTGGGATTACAGGCATGAGCCACCACATCTGGCCTGTCTGAAACTTTTAACATGTACTTTAACACTTAGGTAACTTTTTAAAGTCACTGAATTATTCCCTTTTTATATACTAACTTACATCTTCTGAATTAATCTGTATTCTTTAAAATAATTAGTAAATATCATAGTATAGCTTCAGATTTTATCTGTTCCACACTTGGAACCCTAAACCAAGTTGGGAAACAATTTAATAGTTAACACCAGTAACCCAGCACTCCTAATGCACAGAGCTATTTGCCTCTGACTTGCACAGTTTTCCATTTTACACATCAGCCACACGGAAACAACTGGTTGCTAAGCAACAGCTTTTCCCTCAACAACCAGAAATAGAATACATAGAAGGTCAATTTTTAATAATACAATATACATATATATGAAGTTAAAGAGGGGCCGTGCCCCCATAGGTTGGCTATTTGCCCAGAATTCTTGTCATGAATATTGAATTCATGATGACAGTTTGTGAATTCTGGATACATTTGATGTATGAATCCTTCAGTAACTATATCATTTTGTATTTTCTTCCAGTATTTCCTCGCTACTGAAAAACTATGGAGTAATACAGAAATCAGGATTTTGAACCAAATCTCTTTTGAAAAACTGTTTGTAATGTACAGTTAGGTTTTGCTGAACCAAGTCATTCTTAAAGTAGCATTAACATTCCCGCAGCACGACTGTTCTCTCTTTAAAACTACATACATATTTAATGCTCTGGAAAGATAGAGTCTGAGTGGTTAACAGTGACTACCACAGGCAAAAGGGCATTCACTTTCATATCTATGTATTCTTTATAAAGAAAATAATAATTGCTAGTAATTATTGGGTGTTTACAAAGTACTAAGTACTCTTCTAAGCTCAATATACGTATTAACTTGCATTAATAGTCCCTATTTGGCAGATGAAGACAAAGGCTCAGAGAAGTAATATAGCATGCTCAAAGTCATACATCTAGGGAGTGGCAGAGCCAGTATTTGAACTCAAGCAGTGAGGCTCCAGGTCTTCGCCATTTCACTGTTCCACCTTTTACAAGGTGGTTCCCATATTGCCTAAATATCTTTTTAAAAAATTATGCTGCCTCAGGACACACAGAATTATAATTATCTCTGGGTGCTCAATTCATTAGCAGTTTTTACGACTGGCTCTAATCAGTTTCCCACCAGCAGGAATTAAGCACATAACAGAAATAAGAGGAGTGATGAAGAACAACATGTGGATTGATCAGTCAACAGAGAACTAAAATTGTGCCAAATCAACGGCCCTGTGGCCACATGCTATGCTTACTCAAAATAGATCACACAGCTACGGAAGTTTCTAAGGAATCTCTTTAAATAAATACCACTTCTGGGAATTGATTTCCTTCTTAAAGATATATTTAGTGTTTTCTTTTCAAAATATACTTAGTATACAAAAAATAAAAATAAAAGATAAACATTATTAATTTTAGCAGCTAGAGTGAGATACCATCTTTTTTTTCCTTTTTTTTTTTTTTTTTTTTTCAGATGTAGTTTTGCTCTTGTCGTCCGGGCTGGAGTGTAATGGCGCAATCTCAGCTCACCGCAACCTCCGCCTCCCAAGTTCAAGCAATTCTCCTGCCTCAGCCTCCCAAGTAGCTAGGATTACAGGCATGCACCACCACGCCCAGATAATTTTGTATTTTTAGTAGAGACAGGGTTTTTCTATGTTGGTCAGGCTGGTCTCGAACTCCTGACCTCAAGGCGATCTGCCTGTCTTGGCCTTCTAAAGTGCTGGGATTACATGAGCCACCACACCCAGCCAAGTGAGATACCATCTTAATGAGAGCCAATCATTTGTTCAGAAAGTGTTTTACTTTGTCTGCTTAAGAGTCTAGGCTGACAAGGATTTGCACACCTGTGTTCTAGCTACACACACACAAGAATGTTGGATAAAATGTAGATACTTTTTAAGTTTGGAAGAAGATCGAAAGGAAAGGAGACAGGGTAACTGACAGGAGAGAAGAGATGTCCAGTGGGCATCTGAAGGTCAAATGTTTTGAGTGACATAGAACTCTCCCTCAATTTCCCCTATGAATTGATAAAAAATGTCCACGTTTCTCACTAAACAAATAAACATTATTTTCATTTAGAGTACCTTATAGCAAATATCCTTTACAGTAACTTTACCCTCCCTCTGTATTGTTATTTAAATTTCTAAAGTGATATAAATTAATAAAAGACCATGCTCTGGTATGTTTCCCTCCTTCTTTCTCACTTTTGGGATCAGTGTAGATGAGATGAGTGTTTAACAGTTAATACAAGCAGAAATTATTTTCTTCTTAAATTATCCCCCCACGGAGGCAGACAAGGTATTCAAGTAAAGGAAAACATAAATCAGACTGGGAAAAGACCACTGAAAACTTTAGTGATTAAAATCAATTTAGGAAAGATGTAAAACACCAAATACGCTGGTTAATCCCTTCGTTAGAACATGTTTTGTTCATTCAGTCATTCATTCTGTGTGAGGACACTTCCGTGGACACTAGAGACACAGGAATGAAATGCACACTCCTATACTCACACTGGAGAAGCAGCAGCAGATATATAAACATGAAATTGCGGCTTAAGCTAAAGCCTCCTAATGGAGGTAGAAAGAGGGTAGTGGAAACCTGGGGGGATGGATTGATCCCCTAGGAAAATGAGATCTAGGTCTTGAAGCATGAGAACAAATTTGCTAGGAAGAGAGTTAATGATTTGTGCAGAGTCCCAGGAAGACATATATATGAGGTCAGTGAGAACTGTTTGTACTGCAGATTAGGCCAGGGAGATAGGATGGGGCTGGGTGGCTGGGATATTATTTACTATGTAGAAAATTTGGACTTTATCCTGAGGGCAATTAGGAACTGAGAGAGACGTTAGAAGTCAATGAAGCATGTTATAAATGTGGCTGTTATAAATCATGGCAACATAAAAATAAAAACATAACTAAGAAAAATTAGAATAAGAGAGTGAAACAATGGATACGTGTGCTAATTTACTCAGTTTTTATAGCAAGGAGTCAATAGTTATATCTAAAAATCAGTTAGGAAATAGGGGCCATCTGTGTTATGCAAAGTCATGAGACAATCGGTAGACAAACTGAATAAGCTAGACCTAACAAATATGAGAAGGTAAAAGACAGTAATTTAGGCACAGGGTTCTATGAGAATACTTCCCATTCTTTACAGTCAGTAGATAATGCCCTGAGATGATAAATCACAAATAAGAAATTGACAGAACTTGAAATCACTGCCTCTGCAAAAGAACACTTGGTTACAAGGGGTGCCTGGGGAAGGAGACGTTTATTTTCATTGACTATGCTTTTACATAGTTTGAATGAACATTTTTTCTTCTATGTTTTTTAAAAACTTACTTATGCTTTGCCTGGCACGATAGCTCACACCTATAATCCTAGCACTTCGAGAGGCTGAAGCAGGCAGATCACTTGAGGTTGGGAGTTCGAGACCAGCCTGGTCAACATGGCCAAACCCCATCTCTACTACAAATACAAAAATTGGCTGGGCACAGTAGCATGCACCTGTAATCCCAACTACTTGGGAGGCTGAGGCAGGAGAATAGCTTGAATCTGGGCAGTGAGCCGAGATCACGCCACTGCCCTGCAACCTGCGTAACAGAGCAACATTTTGTTAAAAAAAAAAAAAAAAAAAACTTATTTAGGCTTGAAGGAGAGAGATGGGAAGAGAAAAGTGAAAAGGAGAGAGAGAAAACGAAAGAGTGGGGCAAGAGAAAGAGAGATTGGAAAAAGGCTACCACCAGGTAGAAGTCTGCCTGGCATTGGTCAGGCAAGGTAGATACACAGCTCCTACCATCCTCCTTCCTAGGGCAGTGCCATCTAACACTTAACCAGGCCTTTTATCTTGATTTATTATTCATAGTTTAGCTAGGTCTTTGATTACAAACAAATAGGAACTAATCTAAAAGGAAATATATGTAGAATGTGCTCTGCAAATTAAGATGACACCAAATATAAAACATTAAGTGGTTCTGACTTTTTTGAAGCAGAAGTAATAGAGTTACCAAAGTTATATTTTAGCTTCAAGCTTCACAAGTAAAATTGCTTAGCACATCACATAAAGTATATAAGTGCCATATTTTCACAACCATAAACTAAGATGTGAAATCTGACAATGAGTTTTTTCAGAGCTGTGAATGTATTATAGAAAATGTTTGTTAGAAGTATAATGTTAAAAAAAGTTAACCATTGAAAAAAATCACCTTTATTGAAAAGAATATTATTCTACAAAAGATCATTCCCAGTATTCTATAAGAAAGTGCTTTATGCTGGACACAGTGGCTCACTCATACCAGTAATCCCAACTCTTTGGGAGGCCAAGGTGGGAGAATCACTTCAGCCCAGGAATTCAAGACCAGCCTGGGCAATATAGTGAGACCCCATGTTTAAAAAAAAATTTTTTTAAGTAGCTGGGCATGGTGGCACATGCCTGTACTCCCAGCTGCTCAGGAGGCTGAGGCGGGAGGATTGTTTGAACCTAGAAGGTCAAGGCTACAGTGAGCGATGATTATGTCACTGTACTCCAGCCTGGGTGACACAGCAAAATCCTGTCTCAAAAAAAAGAGAAAGAAAGAAAAAAGAAAAAAAAAAAGTACTTTGTGTTGGTTTTGATATCTGGAATTCTTTCCCTGTATCTGGTACAAAAGGGAAAAGGGGCACAGACGCGCTTTCTTTTTCTTTCATCACTTTCTCCAACAGCATTATTTATCACTGTACAATCTTTACAATTCAATCTCTCGTCTCTCTTAGGAGTATGTCTGCAAAGGGATGTTCCGGTAATAAATAGCCTTCACAAATATAATGAGAAAAATCATCCGTAAACCACACACTCAATATAAAATATAGACGCTTGAAGACTTCAATGAACTAAAAATAGTTAGTACCAGTGTCACTTCTCTATTTTAGACACAGAAAATCTAAGGAACAGCCGGGCGCGGTGGCTCAAGCCTGTAATCCCAGCACTTTGGGAGGCCGAGGCGGGTGGATCACGAGGTCAAGAGATCGAGACCATCCTGGTCAACATGGTGAAACCCCGTCTCTACTAAAAACTACAAAAAATTAGCTGGGCATGGTGGCGCGTGCCTGTAATCCCAGCTACTCAGGAGGCTGAGGCAGGAGAATTGCCTGAACCCGGGAGGCGGAGGTTGCGGTGAGTCGAGATCGCGCCATTGCACTCCAGCCTGGGTAACATGGGTAAAACTTCGTCTCAAAAAAAAAAAAAAAAAAAAAAAAAATCTAAGGAACAAGAAATGTAAAGGCTTTAATCATAAATTACAATGCTGATGCTAAATTAACTTTATTGTTTTTCATTTCGTCATCATTTTGTATGTATATTAGGGATGATTCAAATCTTATTAAAACAGTCTTAATGAATGTTATGGGAGAATGAAGAAATGTCATGGAGTTTTAAGTTCCTCTTGGAAATAACATCTTTCTTTTGTGACAAAATTCAAACTAAATTTTTTGAAACAGTTTAAAATATCAACAACAATCTGTTGGAAGATCTTGCTGAAAAGCAAAGAGCCAATATCCCTAAAAAGAAAAGATTCGTGCCATCATTCTAAGACAAAAATAATGACATCAATTACACTAAAGACAAAACCATTTTAAAATGTTTCTCATGGTAGGATCATCTACATAAAACCTGACATGACCAATAAGCCCTTCCTCTTTGCATGTAAAAACACATGCATACTTATGAGGCTATATTCTATAATATTCAAGAATCTGAGGCTGACTCTGCCATACCTAAGTTGAAAGCTCAGCTTTGACACAAGCTAGGTGACCTCAGACCAGTTGTTTAATCCAGGTCTTGGTTTCCTACAAGCCCCTGTTTCACAGAGCTGTGGTGAGGAGTAAACAGAAAAATGGATACACAGTGCTCAGCATAGTGAATGGCACAATGTTAGCTTTTGCTCTAAGTAAGCTTTCATTTAGTTGTTTTAACCGAAATATTTTCTATTTTAAAAAGTACCTTTTAAGACAAATATCGTAGGCTGGCAGTTAATTTTTAATAAGTGAAAAAAATCAGAATTGTGCTTAGTTACCTGCTACGGATCCAACAAAGGAAATCTAAATAATAACAATCTCGAAGCCACAGAGGACGTCATAACATCACCTAGCCCCTCACTGGTTATCTTCATCAGTGGCCGTCTCCTTCCAGGGGACCCTCTCCCAAAGAAACCTTTTTCATTGAGAAGCTATTTTTTCACTACGAGGAAATGATTTGGTTATCATCTGTTGGAATGAAAAGACTGCTTATGTGATCAAGGGTAACTCCTACAAAACACTATAAATCCAAATGCCAACAGGATTTTCCTTTGACATTTCTGTCTTAGCATGTTGACAATTCCAGCATCAGACAATCTCCTCTGGGCAGGGAGTGGAGGTGGTACAGTGGAAGAGATAGAGAAGACACACATATACCGGAAACATATAGCCCACAAAGCCTAAAACATGTTCTATCTGGTCCTTGACCAAAAAAAAGTTTGTTAACCCATGCTTTAGAACCTAAACACTAAGCTTTCACAGCCCCTGCCTTAAGAATTTCAAAGTCTGCAAGCAAAGCAAATTGAATCCTTGGTTCCTGTGTAATTAATGAAATGAACAAGTTCTAGCTATGGGTCTGAGATAATGACTAGAGAAGGACATTTTCTCTTCTTGCATCCATTTGTTTGAATTATTATAGATGAAATAATTGGTTTTGTGGCACAGAGTTGTCATCTAATCAGAATCATGTGTCATCTGTCCTATCACTGGGACTGGAACTGAGAATAAAAACAGGAACTTTCCTAAAGCCAGCAATCCTCTGGGTCATGCAGCACAGAGAATTGCCATTCAGCACTAACACTCCCAGCCAGAAAAGCAACTCAGAAGCTCTGAAAACCGGGAGTTGGGAGTTTTCCATGCTTTTGGCACTAAAACTCATTGTTGTGGAGAAACTTGAATGCGACTGATGTGGGCGATTTGTTGCCTTTAACCACCTAGTGTGGCTATTCACACTTACGCTGCAGAAGTGTTGGCATGTTTGAGCACAGGGCACTACCCTAAAGTCTGCTGAGTGTGTAATGAACGAGAGTTCATGCGCTGCCTTCTAAAACCCGAAGAAAAGAAATGGATTCTGAACACAGCTTGTCCCAAAGGTTTTCAACAAGGAACTGTAGACCTATGTTCCATTTGATTATGGTTATAGCAAAAGGGGGCCTATGCAAGTGCCACTACTTTGAAACCAGTGAATTCTTTTTTCCATGATACCCTCACATAATAACCCCACACCTTCAGTTGTCTGGTGTTTGCAAACACTTTACCTAACATTTAATTCCAGTAAACAAGTGAATGCCTCATACTAACAGGTTTCTCTTTTAAGAAAGACTGTGTACACAGTGGTAACATCAGGGTTACAAACACTGTGAATATAAACAGAAGTATTTTTAAGGTTATATACACTCTTCTCTCTTCGTTGTTACCACTTGCAATTTAAATGAATTCAAACCAAAAAAATTATTTTTGAGACCCTCTTATGTGCCATGCATCAAGATGTATATATACATTGGTGAAGAGAACAGGCATTTTCTCTCTTAAGAAAGCTAACAAGATTCGTCTAGTTACTCATTCATTTACCAACAAATACATTTATTGAATGCCTCCTACAAACCAAGCACTATTATAGGTACTGGTAATTAATAAGACAGAGAAAAATCCCTATCATCACAAATTCTACATCCTAATAGACAGAGATAGATAATAAGCAAAATAAAAATAAGTAAAATAAATAAATACAAAGCAGAGAAGAAAATAGGGAATGCCAGACTGGGGGATGCAATTTTAAACAGGGGGAACAGAGAAGGCCTCACTGACAAGAAGACGTTTGAGGAAAGTGACAGAAATGAGAGACAGCTATGGATATTGGGAGGTGGGGGGCTCCAGCAGCTAATTAGCAGGTGCCACCTTTGAGGAATAACAAGGAGGCCAAGATGGCTGCAGAAGAGTAAACAAAGAGAAAAATTAGTAGAAGACAAGGTCAGAGAGTGGGAGTAGCTCATGTAGGACCATGTAGGCCACCGAAAAGTCAGGACTTTTGTCTGAATGGACCGTGCAGGCCACCGTAAAGTCAGGACTTTTGTCTGAATGGACCATTAGGCCACTGTAAAGACTGGAATTTTGTCTGAATGAAATACAGAGACTTGGGAGGATTTTGAGCAGCTGAGCAGCTCACTAACACTCCAGAATCTTCTGCCATGAAAGCATTGAGTGTGGAAGAACATCCAGTAAAGCAATTCCCCTCTAAGAGGTCCATGAAGGCCTCCCTGAAGAAATGACATTGAAACCTGAAGAAGTTGTTCACTGTGCGAGATTAGTTCTAGGGAAGAGAGGAGTGCTCTCTGGCCAAGAGGACTACCTAATGGACGGGAGAACAGAGCAACTGGGAGGCTTTTAAAGTCACAATAAGCATCTCATACTTCACCTGCTAAGGTAATGAGTATGAAATTATTGAAGGGTTTTAAGCAAGAGAGTGACATGGTCTGCCCAAGGCTTATAGAGACTATTTTGGTTGCCTTTTATAAAATGGAATAGGCAGTGTTTTTAAATTGCTGGTTATCCCTCATCAATGCAAGAGGTTACCAACTAGCTTTTTTTAAAAAATGAAGCAATAGGTAACATTAGAATATCCTGCAAGTTGCGAGAGTAAGTATAGTTTGCAGGGAACCTGATTCTGTATACACATATATGTCTGAAATTTGAAGTCACTTGGATTAGAAGGAAGGACCTACAGAAGAGGACAGTGATAAGAGACTGTGCTGTAACTTCAGTAAAGGTATTGCTGGCTACTGAGACTAAATAGAGAGAGAAGCGGAAGGGCCAAGCTAATGGATGTGGGGCAAAGGGAATGGTCAGGGGCAGTTTCAAGAACTGGATGGATGAAGGCAGCATCACTGAAATTGAGAAGACAGGCAGGGAAATGATGAGTTACATTTTCAACATGTTGCCTGCAAGACTTCACAATGGAGATTTTCAGTTTAAAACACATGATGAGGCTGGATACTGAGATTTGGGAGCAGTCAGCACTAACTATGAAACAATTTTTTAAAGGATTTCATGATAATTTATTTCATATAATGTTGTAGTCATCCCATGTAATATTTTGGGACAAATTTATACTTTAAAAAATTGGTGGCCGGGCATGGTGACTCACATCTGTAATCCCAGCACTTTGGGAGGCTGAGGTGGGCAGATCACAAGGTCAGAAGTTCAAGACCAGCCTGGCCAACATGGTAAAACTCCATCTCTGCTAAAAATACAAAAATTAGCTGGGTGTGGTGGTGCACACCTGTAATCCCAGCTACCCAGGAGGTTGAGAGAGGAGAATTGCTTGAACCCAGGAGGCAGAGGTTGCAGTGAGCCGAGATCATGTCACTGTGCTCTAGCCTGGGTGACAGAGCAAGACTCTGTCTCGAAAAATAAAAAAAATTGGTGGTATATCTGAATTCATATTTAATAGAGCATCCTGTGTTTTATCTGGCGATCTTAATTAGAGTTCAAGTCCCCTGAGAACAGAGGCAAACACATCAGTTAGGACACAATAACAACAATCCAGGCAAGAGGGGAAAAAAAAACACTAAAACTAGTGTTTCCTAGGAAGTCTTTGCTTTTTTTTTTAAGAGACTGGTTCTCGCTCTGTCACCCAGGTTGGGGTGCAGTGGCGTGATCACAGCTCATTGCATCTGTGAGCTCCTGGGCTCAAGTCATTCTCCTGCCTTAGCTTCCTGATTTACTAGGTACACACCACCACACCTGGCCATTTTTTTTTTTTTTTTTTTTTTTTTTTTTTGGTAGTAACAGGGCCTTACTATACTATCGGGGCTAATCACAAACTCCTGGCTTTAAGTGATGCTCCCACCTCAGCCTCCCAAAGCACTGAGATTACAGGTGTGAGCCTCTGTGCCTGGCCTGCTTGCTTAGTACAAATGCAGAGTCTCAAATGTAAATTTAAGCGATTAACCTATAAATTAATTATAAGCACAATCCCATCCTACAGGCTACTGCTCTGTCAGGGTTAGGGTGTGTACCTGGTGTCTTGGAGCGTGTGGCTGGCTCCAGCTATGGGGCTTAGATGCATGATGGGCCCTGCTGCCTGCTGTTGCAGACACGTCACCCTAGAGAGGGAATTGAGAACTGGTTGGGCTGTCCTAAAGGGACTAAATTGCGGAGAGAAAGTTCTGTTTGTGTTTTTCACTTCAACAGAACTTGTTTACAGTGTTGAACTTGACATAAAAACAAACACTGAATGGTCCTATTGTAGATATAACTTTCCTTCAGGAAAAGGTTTAAACCACACACATTCTCAATATGTAGACCCATGATTTTAGTCATTTGGTTTAAAAAAAAAAAGCCACACAAAAACAAAATAAAAATAAATGCCACATATCAAAACTATCTCAAAATACATAATATTTTCTTCTTTCAGGGCAACTGTGCTTCTACTGCCCTGGAGTTTCACATAATACACACATAAAGGGAGTTCCATGGCCTTGATCTATCAGCAAACACTGAAGACCTCACTATCCCTGGACTCTGGCTCCAGAGGGCTTCTGGGAAAAAAAGAACAAACAATTGCATATACATGTACACATTCTCAAAGTGTGGCAGTTCCCACAATGACAGTATCTTGGTTTTTGTAGGCCCAAGTTCCATGAGCAGAAATGTCTACAATGGCAAAAGAATTTTTAAAAGCTTGTAAATAGATGTAGAAGAGAGACACGATTAAAGAAATATGAGTGACAGCTGTCATTCAATCACATGACATCTTCAACACCCAGATTCAAATGTAGTTTCAGTGAAGGCAGTAATGCCAGCCTGGGCCCTGTTTTCTCTTCACAAAGTGAGGCAAGGTGAAAAGTCCAGGGTAGCCAGTCAGCATGTTCGAGGGGATGCTGGAAGTATTCAAGCTTTTCATCTTGAAGCTGTCAAGAGCAACTCAGTAACCAAAAGTGGCCATTTCAATTCTTTCATTCATTAAATATCTACTAAGAGCCAAGTTTTGATATGTGGCATTTATTTTTATTTTGTTTTTCTGTGGCTTTTTTAAAAACCAAATAACTAAAATCATGGGTCTGCATATTGAGAATGTGTGTGGATTAAACATTTTCCTGAAGGAAATTTCTATCTACAATAGGACCATGGGCACTGTGATGGGCCCTGAGCTTCAGGAATAGAAAAGACCATTCTGTTGGGGCACAGAAAATGATTCCCCAAAATACAGTGCTTTGACATGCTGAGTGCTTTGAAAATGAAAAGGCCTCAGAAATAAGCCTCAGAACCGAGGTCTGTCAGACATTCCCACCTCTCAATCTCTCTGATCTCTCCCAAAGCACCAGGAGATATCCCCAGAAGAATTTTCTTATCTAAGAAAACTTCTTTCGAACAGCTTTCCAAAAATTGTCTTAAGACTTCCTCAAATAGGAATCTCATCAAATAACCAGGAAAAATCAACCGCAACCACCAAAGAGAAAAGAAGACAGTGGGAGTTGTCACCATGCCCAGACAGACTTTTAATCTATTCTTCTGAGGCAGTTCCTAGCAATTACCTGGGGAACTTTATCTTCACAAGGCAAACTTTGTTCCTGTGCAGCTCTGCCCTCACTTTCCCATAAGTTGTCCCATCCAGCTTTCAAAGAGAATCATTTACAAAATAATGTCGGCCTCCTGGGTTCACATGGCACTCCCTATGAAGAGAGTATTTAAGCCTCAACCATCCGGCCCCTCCTGAGTCTCATACTGTGTGTTTGGCTTCTATGTTTATGCATGTTAAATGAATTCTGTATGCCTTTTTCTCCTATTCTGCCTTTTGTCAGTTCATTTTCAGCACACTTTCAGTGGGTGAAGAGAAAGCTCTCTTTCTGCCCCTACACTATGTAAACTGGAAGAACTGTACTGCAGAAATCCACACTTTTAAACACTAGCCCTAGGTACTGTTAAACAAAATTTAGGGAAGACCATTGTTTTGGGCTAAGCTCCTGCACTAGGCCCCAACAGACCAAACCAAAATGGAGTCAATCATGCTAAAGTTCCATGCCACCAAATCAAAACTAAGTTGCTTATCTGACCTTCAGAGATATCAGGAGAGAGAGAGAGAGAATAGCCAAACTCCCAAACAGGTCAGTTTTCCCAGCATAATAAGGAAATCTCTTGTTTTTAACTCTTACAAAGAAAGTAACCTGAAGTAATTTGGTGTTCATCTATGAGTCTGATTTTTATTATCCTGTTTCCTTGTTCCTGCTCAAACTACCTTTATAAAAACATATTTTTCTGCCTTGCACAGCTTAGCATCTATTTTTCGATTAGATACCACCTGATTCAAGAATTGCAAATAAAAACCAATTCGGTCATATAAATGTGTTGAGATTTTGTCTTTGACAATGCTATCTTAAAAGAAAACCAGTATACTAAAACCACCAAATTATACATTTTAAAAGGTTTAATACTATGTGAGTTATATTTCAATTTTTAAAAAGTGGTTAAAAAATAAAGACAGGCCTGGTAGTATATGTCTGTAGTCCCAGCCTCTCAGGAGGCTAAGGCAGGAGGATCAATTGAGGCTAGGAATTTGAAACTGTAGAGCACTGTGATCACACTGTGCATAGCCACTGCACTTCAGCCCACACAACACAGACTTCACCTTTAAAAGTAAAATAAAAGCCAGGTATGGCTCACACCTGTAATTCCAGCCCTTTGGGAGGCTAAGGCGGGTGGATCACAAGGTCAGGAGTTCAAGACCAGCCTGGCCAAGATGGTGAAACCCCAACTCTACTAAAAATACAAAAATTTGCCAGGTGTGGTGGTGGGCGCCTATAATCCCAGCCACTTGGGAGGCTGAGGCAGGAGAATTACTTGAGCTGAGATCATGCCACTGCACTCCAGCCTGGACAATACAGTGAGACTTCATCTCAAAAAAAAATAACAGTTGAAAGTTTTAAAAAGTGGGAAGCTAAAATGTAATTAGGTACTATCCTTTTTTATGCAAGTGAACAGAGAGGCAGTAAAATTAATACTTCTCAATTAACAAAAAAAAAAAAAACCCAAGAAATTATCAAGTTAACTTAAGATACTACCCAAAACCAAACAATACAGTTAACATTTTTTTTAAGGCAAAAGAATGAATGTCTTAATTTCAAAGTAAAAACTGATTTCTGACTGCCCAGGAAAAACAAATAAAATGACTGACATCGAGTAAGAGAAAAGCAAGATGGGGAGAGATTCTCTAAAATGAAAAATTTTTCTGGATTCTTGGCCAGCTATTTTTAAAGAGAAATGATTTTCAAAATACTTAGGAGTAATTTTAAGACAATTTCTAAAATAAAGGCTATGTAAGAACTGTTGGACCTTTGTTCCATTACTTAGTAAATTTTAAAAACTTAAATTTAGAAAATTGTTTTATGAATTACAAAGTGCTATTATTTGGATGTTTGACCCTTGAACCCTCATATTGAAATTTGATGCCCCCATCAGACTGGGGCCTAATGGGAGGTGTTTGGGTCATGAAGATGGTCCCTCATGAATGGCTTGGTGTCATCCTCACAATAGGAGTTCTTCTTCTATTAGTTCCTACAAGAGTTCTCCAAAGAGCTAATTGTTAGCAAAGGGCCTGGCACCTTCTCCCTCTCTCCTGCTTCTTCCTCACAATGTTATCCCTGCATGGCAGCTCCCCTTCACCTTGCGCCATGAGTGGAAGTTTCTTGAGGCCCTAATCAGAAGCAGATGCTGCCGCCATGCTTCTTGTATTGTCTGCAGAACCGTGAACCAAAGAAGCCTCTTTATACATTACCCTGCCTCAGGTATTGCTTTACAGCCACACAAAGATACCAAGTCTGTGTTTTATAAATTACCACATCAAAATAATATGCAGATCTAAGTAAATCTAATTGCTTCCAAGGTTATCTAAAGCCCTACTGGAGTGCTAAAGAAAAAAAATTCATGACACTTATTAAAGATGGTAAGGAGGAAGACTTTATTCAATGGAGGTGGCGGGGGCACTATTACAATGAGGTTTTTGTTATCAGGGGAGTAAGATCAGGTTCAACTCCAAGTACAACAAGAAAAAGTGGGAATTTACAGACAAGGAGCACAGCGCAGGAGTAGGTGAATGGAAAATTGCCAATTGAAAACATCAAGGATAAGAGGGTTTTCTGGTTAAACAAACATAATGGGATTCTTGCTGAAGGCAGGTCAGGGTGATCAGATGTTACGTAGTGGATGGTGGAGGATGAAAACATTGAGCAGATTTTGAGGATGATCAGATATTAAGGTGGGAGATTCTGGCTAAACTGATTTAGCAGGATTCTTGCTAAAATTGGACACTTGGGGGACATGCTCAAGGATGGGGAAGTCAGACTCATAGAAGCCCGACTAAGGTTTGGTCAAGGGGAGACTCAGTAGCACAGACACAGCTCTATAAAGGCACTATTACAGATATGGCTGTAAAAAGGCACTGTTTCTCTCTTAAGTTGGAAACCACAAGCAGGAAATGGTCTACAAAGGCTGGGGTTTCCTTTCAGATCCTCCTTTTAATCCACAAGCTCAGCTGACCATGTCTTATGCAACTAAGAAAGTTTTTGCGGCAGGAACAAAAGTTGCTTTAGGCACTAGGAGTACCCCAGTCTGCTCCTGAGTCTTCTGCTACCTGAGTGTGGATGACACAGTTATCTGTAACAAGGTCTTCAGGAAGACAAACATAAAGGTAAGCTGCTTGGTAATTGTAAATATTCAACAAACATGAAGGCCTAATCTAAGAGTTGCAATCAGATCTGCCTTGGCATGTCCCAGACTCAACTGGAGTGCGTGATGGGGTCTAAAGAAATGGTCTTCAAACTGGGGTCCCTGTGACTTTCCAAGGGTTCACAGGCATGGGCAGCTTTAACAGAATCAGTGTCAAATCCTCAGCTCTCACAGGCCCTCTCCTAACACTGCTGTTCAGAAGAGGCCTGTGGTTCCCTTTCCCACATCCTCTCTCCCAACCAAAGGCCCTGCAACCACTTTATAAAAGAAAATGAAGGCAAAGCCCCACTCGGACCTAAGCTTCCTGTGTGCTCGCTCCAGGGGTAAACACCTCTGGGCCACCAAGCAGAGGGACCAGGGGATGGAGATTTTGGGAGAGGGAGGGCAAGGTGAAGAAAGCCACAGTAAAGCTCCATGCCTTTTCTCTCATTCTCTCTCTCCCCTCCCCAACCTTGTGTCTCTTACATTCAGAAGTGAGGTTGCACAGACACGCCTATAATCACATTTATTTTCAGTAAAAACAAAGAAATAAAGTCAACTTTTTCCTGACAGAAACAGCCAGTCTGATTTGATCAGATAATTTGCTCTATGAACAATTCCTGGCCCGAGACAAATCTGAAACTCTGTGATTTTAAGGAAAAGGTATTGAAAGCATGAAGATAACACTGTTAAATAAACATCATGGGAGGCCATTGCTTTGGACTGTTTCTGCACCAGGATTCAACAGGCCAGAAAAAAGGTCAGAATGGCATCACTCATACTAAAGTTCCCCTCTACCAAACTGAAACTAAGTATTTATTTGCCCTTCTGAGAAATCAGGAGAAAGAGATAACAGCTGATTTCCCGAACAAGCCAGTTTAAATCTTCAATCAGCACGAAAAGCTTCTGCTTAAATCCTTACACTTATAAACAGTTAAACGTTTTCAAAGAGTGGGAAGTTATAATTAGATACTATCCTTTTTTATACAAGTGGATACAGAGGCAGTAAAACTAATAATTTTTACTTAACAAAAACCCTAAAAATTGTCAAGTTAGCCTAAGATAGTAACCCAAACCAAACAATATGATTAACATTTTCTAAGACAAAAAAATGAGTGTCTTAATTTCAAAGTAAAAACTGATTTCTGACTGCCCAAGAAAAACAAATAAAATGACTGACATCAGGTAAGAGAACAGAAAAGCAAGAGGAAAGGAGATTCTCTCAAAGTTTTTCCGGATTCTTGGCCAGCTACTTTTAAAAGAAAATGTTTTTCAAAATACAGGAGTAGTTTCAAGACAATTTATCTTTTTTTTCTTTTTTTAAATAAAAGCTATGTAAGAACTTGTGGATCTTTTGTTCCATTACTTAGTAAATATGAAACACACACACACACACACACACACACACACACACACACAGTAGCCTAATGTTAACTAATCAGTTATTCTTTCTCTCTCTCTTTTTTTATTTTTTTTTTTTGAGGGGTCTGTGCTTTGTCACCCAGGCTGGAGTGCAGTGGCAAGATCACAGCTTGCCGTAGCCTAGAACTCTTGGTTTCAAGTGATCCTCTCACCTCAACCTCCTGAGTACCTGGGATTACAGATGGGAGCCACATTTTTTTCTATTACTCTGCTTCCCTGTCCCGCCTTACAGAAAAGTAGCTGTGGAATGACTAATACACTCTTTGCTCTCTTCGCTTTTGCTTTCTTCAGCTGTCCTCCGCCTACAAAGCCAACTCCTTCTGCTCAGCTCATCAGAATACTTATTATATTTTATGGAATGAAGTGTTGTCCAATTCTAGAGTTACAATACAGCCAATTGAGCTATTTAAACTAAGTTTGTTGTAATTTTGTCTGTTGACAACAGAAAATAGATCCTTTATACAATATGTTCGTGTTTCTTGAAAATGTACAGAGATACTTTAAAAGTTTTACAAGTCTTTTAAAGATTTTGAGAGCGAAGACTTTGAAGACTAAATAACTTAGTTGTTCTAAAGAACTTAATTAAAAGGTCTACGCCAGCTTATACACATGATTTAACGACAAACACGGGTCTTCTTAAGGAAAAGGTGGTTTTGAATGGAGGCAGGCTGTTTCCAGCCCAATCCTCAGGAACTTGCATGGAGCTACATCACCCAGATATCTGTGGAAAACAGCTCAAAGCAGCACCGTTTTAAAACAGATAAGTGAGGGGTGAAGTACTAGCCTCATTATTGTGCCTATTTCAAAGGCCACAGGGCACCAGAAACACCACAAGGTAGCCAGAGAGACTACAGAAATTCAAATCGCTGTCTGACAAACCTTGGGAACCTTCTGCATGAGTTGGGAGAAGTTTGGGGAGCGGGGATGCATGTGGTTCTAGCTCCCTGTATTTCATCCAATCTGTAGGCTCAGTATCTCATTGCTGTTCTTGAGAGCTCACTGGGCATGGCCTGGGGAAATGCAGTTAACACTTTACATAGAATGTCCAAAAGTCATTAAATAGACAATCCCTTCCTTCATTGTCTCCACCTCCGGCCCCCCTCTCTTCCCAATCAAATATGAGGAAACTGAGGCCCAGCAAAGTTGAATTGTCAAAAGTTCTGAGGCAGTGCCTGGTCAAACTGAGAAAGGAACACAGACCTCTCCATTTGTATTTCTACTCAGCTCTCCTAATTTCAAGTCCAGAATTTTAGCCACAAACCAGACACTACTGCAAATAAACTTTCAAAAGAACATTACTTTGTATTTTTCTCAAGTTGTTTTTTATGTCATTTGGCTAAGAAACAGAATTGGATGTGGACAGCAAGCTGGATGTGAAGTTGTAACTCTTCCTGACTCACCAGGTGCACCACTACACGTGGGCGGCAGCTCACCCATCAACAGGACAAGCCCTACTAGGGGATGGTGGCAGGGATTTGCCTGGATGCTGTGTAACCAACAATGACACAATGGGTACTAGTTTCTTCTGTCATTCCAAGTCTAATACACCTCCACTTGATAGCTTCGCCTATTGTAGGGACTTTGAGGGATCCCTGTGGGTAACAAAGGCCCCATTTGAAAAAGGAAAGAAAATTCTTTATATTGAGAACTTCATCAAGAATTTTCAGTTCTGCTTGACAAAGTACAGATATTAACATGAATTTGATTTATTCACAGGAAAGACCGACTGTACAGTCTCCAGTAGAAATTCTCATACAGACACTATACAAAATTTGAAGATGTACACTTCATGTGCTAAAAGATATTTGTAGTCTTCTTTGTCAAGGACTCCTTTCTGTGGGGTACTGGGTTGTACCACATTTCTGCAAAGTTCATGTTTCTAATCTAAATCAATGTTACTTGGCTCCTTTGTACACCAGTTTCTTCTAGACCTATAGTGTTATATACACTCTGCATGATTTGACAAGATATTGTCAATCATTCTATTTCTCAAATTGTTTCTGACTCAATCCAGCTCACAGGATCCTTTACAACCTAACATACTTCGAGTATAACTTAGAAAGGGGGTGGCAACTACAAGAATGGGGAGCTTCACACACTTCCCCCAGATAAGGCAGATAATGCTCACCAATTACCACGTTTGTTTCATGGATTTAGTTGAGGTTCAGTCTCAACTCTTCTCGCCCTAATACTCCAAGCAACATTGACAACTAATTAGAATTGACATCTAAATATCTCAATTAAAATTTATTTGCTTGGGTAAGCATATGCACAGAGAAAAAAAAAGAAAAAATCTATTTGCAACCCTAGGATTAGATTTAGTCACTAAAAAATCTAGTTCTTGAAAGCTTGTTGTATTTTAGGTGGTTTTTTTTTGAAGATGAGGTTTCACTATTTTGCCCTTGAACTTCTGGGCTCAAGTGATCCTCCTGCTTCAGCATCCCAAATATTTGGGATTACAGGCATGTGCCATTGCACTGGCCTTAGAGTTTGCTGAGGATCCCAAATCTTATTCCTGGCACTTAAATGTTACATTCCCAAGGCAACATTCTTTAGATGACTCCAGAGTTCCATCTCTCTTTGACTACACATTAGAATTCTAACCTCCTGAGTTTAACATGTACCAAGAAATAACAGCTGTGGAGATAAGGGATGTTTCATCTACTCCCTCTTTTCCTTTCATTCTTTGAAGTAAGTAGACCTGCTGTTTCCCAAATTTTCTACTAAGTTAGCCCTTAGGATTTTAGTTTGATTTGAGTTTAAGGTGGAGATTATATCTGTTCATATTTTATCTGACTTATCCATCCTTCAGGACTCTGAAAAATAGTCACTGCGTAGTTATTATTAAATATCAACAGTCTTAAGAGCTTATATATGCCCCAGATAAGGCAGATATTGAATGGATGAGCATAATTCCATAATGAATAAGTAAGTTCAAATCTTTTTTTTTTTTTTGGATTTCAGAACTTAAGGAAGAAGCTTAGAGTTTGTAACCAAATCAAATGTGTCTGGTTCAGTATTTTACCAAGAGTGCTCCTTAGAAGAACATAAGTTCCTTACATAAAAGGGATCCTGTAATCAATTAAGTTTGGAGACCCCGAATCCAATGTTTCACTCAAATATTCATAGTTTGTATTATCATATTAAATGTTGTTTTAAAAAATACTGCAAGAAACAGGCCTATTCAGTTGTGCCTAAGCCAAACTTCTGGGGAGCACTGAAACTTTGTTTTCTGTTTCCTCTGTTAACAGACAGAACAACTCTTCTAAAGAATACACCATAGGAAGTCTAAACACGTCCAACCTCAACCAGAAACAAAACTTAAAATGTGAAAGGTGACGACCACCCTTTATAAAACATCTTCAGGCCGGGCGCGGTGGCTCAAGCCTGTAATCCCAGCACTTTGGGAGGCCGAGGCGGGTGGATCACGAGGTCAAGAGATCAAGACCATCCTGGTCAACATGGTGAAACCCCGTCTCTACTAAAACTACAAAAAATTAGCTGGGCATGGTGGCGCGTGCCTGTAGTCCCAGCTACTCAGGAGGCTGAGGCAGGAGAATTGCCTGAACCCAGGAGGCGGAGGTTGCGGTGAGCCGAGATCGCGCCATTGCACTCCAGCCTGGGTAACAAGAGCGAAACTCCGTCTCAAAAAAAAAAAAAAAAAAAAAAAAACATCTTCAGTCTGAAAAGGCTACCAATTCCCTTCATAACCTCTGTCTAATCCCCACAGGGTCAAGTTATTCCTTTGTCTAATCCAATTCTCTCTTGCAACAATTCATTCCCTGCATGTGATCTTTTCCCTCTTCCTTTCTCCCTTGTGGATATAGAGAACTCAACAGACTTCTCTTTAAGAAAACTATCCACAGAGGCTTTTTAAAAAAAAATCAAATATGATAATATTCCTCCCTAGATTAATTAGTTTCTCATTGCCTTTAAGACAATCCAAATGCTGGGACTGCGCTTTCTATTTCATAGAATGGGTTGTTGCCAAATACTAAAAATTAAAAAAAATAATAAAAAACAATCCAAATTCTAAGGAATAATGAGGCAAGGAAGGTACCCTTTTCCCTGTTCACCTTTATTGTTGTTTTTTTAGAGACAGGGTCTTGCTACGTCACCCAGGCTGATCTGGAACTCCTGGCCTCAAGCGATTTTCCTGTCTCAGCCTCCTGAGTAGCTAGGACTACAGGCACGCACTACTGTGCCAGCTTCACCTTCCTTTCTTTGGTATCCAACCTGCTTTCTTTTTACCCTCCCTCTGTCGTACTCTATTTAGAAGTCCTCACATATACTGTTTTTATTTTGCACATGCTTTCTAAAATGTCTTCTATCCACCAGGTAAACTCATACCCATCTTTAAGCCTCAGGTCAAACCCTGCCTTCTCTGGAATCTTCCCTGATCACTGGCTCACCTGCCCTTCTGCCAAGTTCCGATAGCATTTGGAATCTATCTTCCCTCAGCATATCACAGTGATTACAGCCATCTATTTCAATACCTAACTCTGATCCCATAGGACAAAACCTTACCAACGTTTCTGGTGTATGATAAGCATGTAATCAACATTTGCTTAAGGAATTAAACAAGCTGACTTGAGGCTTTGAGGTCAATTTTTCCTTTTCCAGTAAAGGAACCACCAGGCCTTTCCTTATTTATCCTATTTTCTACCTGGTAATCTTTTCCTAGGTACTTCTCTGGCTTTCCTACATTCCTATGAGAAGGAACCCAAAACGTGACCCTGAACAGTATTTTATGGTATGTGGCGCCTTAGGGTTTTTCCCTCTGGCTGAATCTACAATAAATTTGATTTCAAAACTCCTATCAAATTTTGGTATTTCTTCCAACAAACATTTTCTTTTAAAAGTAAAAGCAGGAGGCAGGGCGCGGTGGTTCACGCCTATAATCCCAGCACTTTGAGTCCAAGGTAGGCAGATCACAAGGTCAGGAGATTGAGACCATCCTGGCCAACATCGTGAAATCCAATCTCTACTAAAAATACAAAAATTAGCTGGGCGTGGTGGCACGCGTCTGTGGTCCCAGCTACTCGGGAAGCTGAGGCAGGAGAATGACTTGAACCAGGGAGTCAGAGGTTACAGTGAGCCGAGATCACACCATAGCATTCCAGCTCGGCAACAGAGTGAGACTCTATCTCGAAATGAATGAATGAATGAATGAATGAGTGAATGAATGCAGGAAACTCAAGTTAGAACTTTGGACAAAGGAAGCTTCTGTTGCCCAAGTCAGATCTACAGCAGTCGCTGTCACCACCCAGAGTGGCCAGGACCCTCTGCTGGCCACAGCCCTTGCCCAGCTTTGCACAGCACAAGGTTGGAGAAGACCTTCAAGTAGTGCCACTCCTGCAAACAAAGAGTGGATGCCTCACTTAACTCACAGCAGCATCCTACCAAAATCCCAGCAACAAAAGAATGACACAGGCGAGAGAAGCAACTTCCTGTCCTGGAAAACCACATAATTTTGTACCTGATCAGGTCAACGTGAGTAAACTCATCAAGATAATTAGAAGGCCTTTACAGGTCGATGGTAATCAAGCCCTCTTTCTCGTGGTGAGCAGACACAGTTTGGTGAGTATTTTGACGCTGATTTCTGATATGTGTGAAAGAGAAGGATGAAGACAGATTCCTGTCTGTGACAGTATATACCTCTAGGGAGACATTTGGAATGAAACTGTCAGTATAAGACCAGAAACACACACACACAAAATGCATCTATTCTAGAATGTGTAAATCCTTCCCAGAGGGTAAAAAAAAAAATAAAGGATAAAAACGGGATGTTACCAACTGAGATAGATCCGTTCATCTAATCGCAGACCATCAAAAGAGCAGTGTTCCCACCTAGGAGTTTCAGAAAGTTGTTTTTGTATTTCAAGCAGAAAAACTGAGCTCTAAATGAGCACATTCAATTTTAGAGAACTATATAATTTATCCTAGGCTATCTTGTTTTCAAATTTTAGAAGTTCAAAAATAAAATACTTTGCATTCCAAGTTGCCAGTGAAATAATTTTTCAAGTTATTTTCATGCTTTTTCCCCCCAAATAGGCACTTGCAATTTGAGCAGTGACTTAAAGGCATTCAGAGAGACATTGAGTCTCTCTTTAGGTTCACAGAACCTGCCACGTTTTATCAGAAGGGTCCCTACTTAACTAGAGAAATCTGCTAAGAAGATCTCTAAGCATAAATTGTCCAGCAACCCCCTCCAAAATACCTTTGCCATAAGACTGGGCACAAAACAGAGAACATGGGACATATAAGAAAATGAGACTGACTGTGAACTGCTGGTAAAGATTCCTAATTCATAATAGAAATATACCAAAAGGCAATGCTTTTGCCATGTTAGGACGTTCTTATTTGGTTTGCTCTTTAGACAGTTACATGGAAAAACACCACTGCTCTACAGATAAACTTGGACTAGTTTCTTTAAAGGCCCTAGAGAAAAAGAGGGGCATTTCTTGTTTCATATTTTCTCTAATTTAAGAGCTCAAACTACTGCCTCCTTTGGTAAATGAAGCAGCTGTATCCATTTGATTCTTTAGAACAGTATTAGAAACTACAGAAAATGAAAACTAAAAACATTAAAATTCAGATGCATTCCTTTCTACCTCATAGCACAAAGTTATAGATGACCCATGTTTTATGTTAATTATGTGACTAAAATATTATTATTATTATTATTATTATTATTATTCTTTGAGACAGAATCTCTCTGTGTTGCCCAGGCTGGAGTGCAGTGGTGCAATCTTGGCTCACTGCAACCTCCCCCTCCCTGGTTCAAGCAATTTTCCCACCTCTGCTCCCAAGTAGCTGGGACTACAGGTATGCACCACCATGCACAGCTAATTTTTTTGTATTTTTAGTAGAGATGGGGTTTCATTATGCTGGCTAGGATGGTCTCAATCTCTTAACCTTGTGATCTGCCCTCCTCGGCCTTCCAAAGTGCTGGGATTACAGGCGTGAACCACCGCACCCAGCCAAAATATATTTTTGAAAAGCAGTTTAGTTATTACTGTTAGGTCAAACAACTATCAAAATTATCTCACTCTGATAAAAGACTACAAATTAGGTTTAGTATATACTGCTCGGATGATGGGTGCACCAAAATCTCACAAATCACCACTAAAGAACTTCCTCACGTAACCAAACATCACCTGTTCCCCCAAAATATATGGAAATAAATATCTTAAAAAAAAATTCCCCCACTCCAAGTGCAGGTCAGTTCTGAGGAAAACATAGCAAAAGGAAACATGCTCTTTACAAATATTAATGTCAAGAGTTAAACATCTTCCAAGCTCAAACTAGGAAAAGCCACTGGTGTTTCCCACTGTCTACATGGGGTTTGCTATTTACTACTTTTTTGGGAGTATCACAGAAAAATCACAGTTATACCACTTCAGAATGTACATTTAGCAGGTCACAATGTACTCTTGTGTGCTGAATGTATGTGGGATACCTGTATCTGTTAGTAAAAGTTATTTTCTGTAATGGAATGGGGAAAAGCATCATAACTGCAAGTGAGCACTCAACTGATCATTAAAGGGGGTCTCATCACCTACTCTCCCCAGTACAGGTATCTGTCCACATCTCACTTTTGACATAGACTATACTTTTACATTACGTAAATTCTTTTTTTCTTTTTTTTTTTTTGAGATGGAGTTTCACGATTCTTGCCCAGGCTGGAGTGCAATGGTGCAATCTTGGCTCACGGCAACCTCTGCCTCCCAGGTTCAAGCAATTCTGCCTCAGTCTCCTGAGTAGCTGGGATTACAGACACGTGCCACCACGCCCTACTGATTTTGTATTTTTAGTAGAGACAGGGTTTCTCCAGGTTGGTCAGGCTGGTCTCAAACTGCAACCTGAGGTGATCCACCCACCTTGGCCTCCCAAAGTGCTGGAATTACAGGCATGAGCCACCATGCCTGGCTGACGTTATGTAAATTCTTTTTTTTTTTTTTTTTGAGGTGGTGTCTCGTACTGTGGCTCAGGCTGAAGTGTAATGGCACGAGCTCCACTCACTGCAACCTCCACCTCCTGGGTTCATGTGATTCTCCTGCCTCAGCCTCCCAAGTAGCTGGGATTACAGGTGCCCACTACCACATGCAGCTAATTTTGTATTTTTAGTAGAGACAGGGTTTCTCTGTATTAGTCAGGCTGGTCTCAAACTCCCAACCTCAGGTAATCCACCCGCCTAAGCCTCCCAAAGTATTGGGATTACAGGCGTGAGCTACCACACCAGGCTATGTAAATTCTTAATCAGCCTCTCTGGTTTAGATTGTATATGTCATCACATCTGACATTCTTGTAATTACTACGTGATCAATAAGGCTCCTACATTGCACTCCAGCCTGGCGTCTGGTGACAGAGCAAGACTGTCTCAAAAAAAAAAAAAAAAAAAAAAAAAAGGAAAAAGAAATACTGCTTTAAATTAAAAAAAAAAAAATCACACTGAGAGGTGACCTATATCCCACATCAGTGGGTGGTTATTTATAGGATCTTTAAATCAAGTATATTTTTAATGAAATAAAGTGACTAAAGGCACAACTGTCAAAAAAAAATGTCAGGACTTTGGTGGATGTATAAAGTCACAGTATTAGTGATAATTTCTGATTTCTTCCAGAAAATGTTCCCAATAGCAGCATTGCCAAGAATTCTCAAAGACATAAACGACTTTGACTGGGCTATGACTTTAGAACTCTTTTTACTAGAGAACTATGTTTCAGGCACTAGGAGGAACACATTCTTTTTAATGTGGAAGGACTTTGGGTTCTGTAAAAGAAAACACTTTTAATACCTTCAGAGTTATGTATATAAGATATATCAGAACATAAAAGATTAAAAAGGATAGTCACATATTTTATAAAGACTAGTAAAAATGACAACTAAAAATAACGTAGGCTAGGCATGGTGGCTTATGCCTGTAATCCCAGCAGTTTGGGAGGCTGAGGCAGGTGGATCACTTGAGCTCATGAGTTGGAAACCATGGTGAAACCCCCTATTTAAAAAAAAAATAACAAAGATTAGCCAGGCATGGCGGTGTGCACCTGTGATCCCAGCTACTTGGGAGGCTCAGATGGAAGGTGGTTTGAGCCCAGGTGATGTAGGCTGCAGTGAGCCAAGATTGTGCCACTGCACCCCAGCCTGGTGACAGAGTCAGGCCCTGTCTCTAAAAACATACATACATACATACATACAGTAAATCTGCCTTTTTTTGTTGTTTTTTTTTAAGATAGAGTCTCGTTCTGTTGCCCAGGCTGTAGTGCAGGGTCACGATCTCAGCTCACTGCAGCCTCCACCTCCCGGGTTCAAGTGATTCTCCTGCCTTAGACTCCCGAGTAGCTGGGACTACAGGCATGTGCCACCATGCCCAGCTAATTCTTTTGCATTTTCAGTAGAGATGAGTTTTCACCATATTAGTCAGGCTGGTCTCAAACTCCTGACCTCAAATGATCTAACCACCTCAGTCTCCCAAAGTTCTGGGATTATAGGTGTGAGCCACCGCACCCGGCCAAACCTGCTATATTGGATTATTACGGGAAATGAATAAGAAAATTTCTTCAGCCACATATACAGAACAGTAAAATTCAGAATCACAAACATAACCATGCATCCAAACATAACATGGCTGAATTTGTCAAAACTCTTAACTATATTTCTTTTATTGTGCCCAGTAGCCAGGAGAATCCCAGAATGGCACACTAATAAATTCTTTCAGTTATCAGCACTTACCAGCATAAGTCCATCTTGAGAAAATATGCCAAGAACATAGCCACTCTGATGGCAATGCACCGCAGGCAATAGTTCAAGTTGAGAAGTGGCATGCATGGCAACAGCCAGGACTACGGGGTTGCAGGCGATGACAAGCCAAGTCACCTGGCTTAAAAAAAAAAAAAAAAAAAAAAGGAAGTTAATAGACTTATATAAGTACAAGTCTAAGCACTGACTTCAGCCGTGACTGGATCCAGGGCCAATGCCACTGGACCTTAGTCTTGGCCTTTTTCATCTTACAAGCCCTTTCCTCTTCATTGCTTTACTCAAAGGCAGCTTCTCTCCATGTGATGGCCCCAGCAACACCAGACGTATATCTTCCAGATTCCTGTCCAGTCAATGTCAGGGACTCATTCTAATTGGACCAGTTTTGGTCACATATCCATTAACGAACATTCACTGTGGCTAAAGGGTTATTGTCCAAGAAGGAGGCGTGAATGCTAGACAGCCAGAAACAATAGATTTCCACCATGGTAACTGCATAACAAATTTTATATTGCTTTTGATCTGTGTAAATACCTCAGATCCTATTTCTTAAAAATTGGACATCCTGAATTCATGGAGCCATCTGTCATATTATAATGGTTATCTTAAATTCAAGTGTTCTCTTTGTGACAATTAAATCATGCTAGCTTTATTTCTGGGAAGGTTCTTATTTACAGCATGCTGCATCAAGTTTTGTTTGCTTTATATTTTAGCCTAAGTCTCAAAGCTGAAAATGAGACAATTATTCTCATATTCTAAAGGGAGGTGCCTGACACATCCATGTCACTTAGTATAAAAAGCCAGATCCATCTAGTATTTATAAAACTCTTACCTCCAGATTCTATATGTCAAAGTCAATGAGAACAGGAATTCAAAAGAGTAAAGAACGTGCTGGCCTTTTTTCACCCCTCCTCATAGAGGGAGAAGGGCGATATGGCTAGGCTTTGTGTCCCCACCCAAATCTCATCTTGAATTGTAATCCCCATGTGTCAAGGGAAGGCTGTTCTCTTGCTAGGGAGTGAGCTCTCAGGTGATCTGATGGTGTTTGTTTGTTTGTTTGTTGTTTGAAATGGAGTCTCACTCTGGGTGGCCCAGGCTAGAGTCCAGTGGTGCAATCTCGGCTCACCGCAACCTCTGCCTCCAGGGTTCAAGCAATTCTCCTGCCTCAGCCTCCTGAGTAGCTGGGACTACAGGTGCCCTCCACTACACCCAGGTAATTTTTGTATTTTTAATAGAGATGGGTTTCACCATATTGGCCAGGCTGGTCTCAAACTCCTGACCTGGTGATCTGGGCCTTAGCCTCTTGGCCAAAGTGTTGGGATTACAGGCATGAGCCATGGTACCTGGCTGATCTGATGGTTTTATAAGGGGCTCTTCCCCCTTTACTTGGCACTTCTCCTTATGCCGCCTTGTAAAGAAGGTGCTTTGCTTCCTCGCCTTTTGCCAAGATTGAAAGTTTCCTGAGGCCTCCCGAGCCATGCTGAACCGTGAGTCAATAAAACCTCTTTCCTTCATAAATTCCCCAGTCTCAGGCAGTTCTTTATGGCCGTATAAAGACGGACTAAGACAGCGTGTTATCTCCCAACCTCCCTCATAAAGATAGGAGGCACCTGCAGAAGGTGAGACAGGCACCTAACTTCACAGCAGAAGTATAATGTAGCAGACAGTGAGATGAGAAAAATAAAGCGGAGTAAGGAAATGATGGTTGTGGACATGTGCCGCTTGAGACAGTAAGGGAAGGCCTTGCCAATAAGGTGACATTTGAGCAGAGGCCTGAAAGTGAGGGAGCAAGCCCTGCAGCTAGCTGGAAGGACGGGCTTTAAGCAGAAAGAACAGCAAATCCAAAGGTTCTTGGAACATGCATTATATATTCTGGGATGGAAAGAAAGACACTGGAACTGGAAAGAAATGAGCAACGAGGAAAGTTGCAGTTATTAAGAAGACAGATTAAAATGGAGTTGCCATTTACTACCATGTGGTAAAGAGTAAAGTAACAGTCAGAGAAAATCACATTCCCCAAGCCCACTGTGGGTGCCTGAGCCTTGGGAGGCTGGGGAAGCCAGGGAAAACTCTGAATTACATGTGAGAAAAAGGGCTTAATTTAGACCTAACTGTATTCATTTTTCTTTTACTATCTGAAAATGAACCTTAAATATCCAAAAGGACTAAAAAGTTTTGGGATCTGAAGGGTTATCTATAGGGCAAGAATGAGAGTTATCAGTGAATGTTTGAAGGTCAGAAAAAAATAAACCCACTTCCCATTTGTACCCCACAGATTCTACCCTATTCAATAAACTGGTTGCTTTCTAAAAGAATCAAAAACTTCGCAACCCATCTGTAAACTTCACTGTATTCAGCACAATGTTTTACACAAAACAGACACTCAGTAAATATTTGTTATAACCCATCAAGTAGACTAATAAGCCATTTGGGAGAGTAAAAATAATGTAGTTCTAGATTAAATGGTCAGATAAGAGAGAGGTGAGTAGGGCTTAACCTTCCAAATTGCAAAGTTCAAAATTTGAGGCTGTAGACTTTACAAGCGGTCTTGACTTTTAATCAGAGTCACCTACAAATAGCTTACTGCAAACCTGACAGAATGAGTAACCAGTCTTCAGCACTGAAACTGCTGGCGCCTTGCTAGCTTCAAGTGTACAGTGTAGACTCAAGGAAATACAAACAGCTACTGTATTACAAAATAAAATAAATTGAACAGAAAGAACAGGATACAAAAACGATACTTTTAAAAAGCAACAGGTATCACTACATTGGCCATTTCCACTTCCATGTTTGGCTTAAACAAATGAAGAGGAAGGCTAGATTTGGGAGTTCCGAGTATGTGTGGCAGCTCAAAGGTCACTGGGAGCTAGATTGGTTCTATGGCACTTCTGGTCATCCTTGGTGTAGATTGGTTCTATGGCACTTCTCTGGTCATCCTTGGTGTAGATTGGTTCTATGGCACTTCTGGTCATCCTTGGTGTAGATGGGTTCTATGGCACTTCTGGTCATCCTTGGTGTAGATTGGTTCTATGGCACTTCTCTGGTCATCCTTGGTGTGTCACCTCATGGTCTAAAATAACTTGAATTCGAGGCACTTTTTCTAAGTCTATCAGCTCATTTGGAAGTAACACAGGAAGCACTGTACTCTTTTGTTTGTAAAACAAATATTCTAAAAAGCTTTCAATTCATTCCGATTGGCCTAACTTTTCAATAACTTCAATTTCATTCTTTATACCACTTTAAGTATAAAGTGGTATAGTACGGCAAAGAAATGGCCGTGGTTCTTTGATATCTTTTAGGGTTTTCTTAACCTGTATAACTGGCTTTTCTGATGTAGACCCTAAGGCATGTCTACACTATTGTTTCTTTGGGTGTGGGGGCATCATGCTTTAAACTTAGTGAGACCAATAAGAGATTATCTAGAAATGTCTATATACAGTAGTGACAATGCGGCCAATTAATGAAGCTAATTTCCCAGTAGACAATCTGGTACATTTAAAAAATGTCTGTAAATTGAAAGACCTTTCTCTTTCATTTATATTTAACATGCAAATTGTGCATCCATAAATTCATTCCAGATAGAGTAAAAATAATAAAAGTTATTATTTAATACCTTGATTTCCTAGCTCTTAAATCACTGAAGACACTATAAGTTCTTGAAGAAATCATTTTAAAATTTGACAGGATCCCCTTAAAAGCAAAGAAAATATTAGTCCTTTGCAGAAGAGAAAATTTTCTGCTCAATTGACATAAAGAAAATCACTTCTAAAAGTTCAATTCATCTATTTTTTTAGTAGACAAAAATTATATGCAAAAATACTATGAAAGGAACTATGGTGAGATGCAAAATGAACCACGGTCTTTATCCCCACAGAGGTATGCACAAAGCAAAACAGGGTTCCCTTTCCATTCCCACAACAGTTTCCTATTAACAGAGAGAGCTACAAGAGGCACAAATGATTATGACATTAATTCATACAACACTTCTGAGGTCAGAGGCACAGCCCACTTAGGAGTCTAGGTTGCTGCCATGTACTCAAAGATTCTAATCACTTGATTCTTAAATTTGTAAGTATAAAAATACCCTGCGGTGGATTAACTATCAAATAAGTGTACTAATGATGTGCCATGGTTCACAGATTTGGAAGAAAAGCCATATATGCCGGCATAATTGGAGGAAGCCTTACAATAAATAAGTAAGCAAATATTTACTCATAACACTACATGCCAAGTATATATCGGTTGGAGCAAAAGTAATTACAGTTTCTGCCGTTAGAAGTAAATGTCTGCACCAACTTTAATTCTGTGAGATAAGTTTTGTTGCTCCCATTTTAAAGATTAGAAAACAATCACCAAGAAGACAAGCCATCTGCCTTAGGTAGTTGAGTTACAGAGCCAAGGTTTGAACTAGGCCTCAGGTCTAGCATTCTTTCCATTATACTAGCCCACTCCTTTGAAATGAAAAGGTACTAACTGGGTCTAAAAGGACAGGAGCAAGGTATTGAGAACAAAGAAGTGCTATCGTGGGACAAGGGTGACTCAGGCATAGTGACCCCATAAGGCCGGTTGGTAGAATATGTTGCCACAACAGTTTTCCTTTCATGTTTTTCTCTTTAGTAAGATGATAGAGATGGTTGGGAAAGAAAACATTTCATTCAATAATTACTTCCCCAATGGCACCGATTCTGGAGTAGTACAGCAGGGAGGAATTACTCTCAAGGGGCAGGAACCTCTAGCTAACAGCTTTGTGACTTTCCATCTTTTTTAGTTAGAAAGCCTAATTCAGCCTGGGCGCCCTGGCTCAAACCTATAATCCCAGCACTTTGAGAGGCTGAGGGGGGAACACTGCTTGAGCTCAGGAGTTCAAGAACATCCTGGGCAACAATGGCAGAACCCTGTCTCTACAAAAAATTAGCAGGCATGGTGGTACGCACCTGTAGTCCCAGCTACAGGGAAGTTGAGGCTGCAGTGAACTGTGATTGTGCCACTGCACTTCAGCCTGGGTGACTGGAATGAGACCCTGTCTAAAAAAAAAAAAAAAAAAAAAAGAAAGCCCAGTTCACTCGACTCTTGTAAAACACCATTTTCTCCTCCTTGTACTACACTCTGCTCTTCTTCAGACGATAAGAAATAGTATACAAGAAAGAACTGATGCTACAACCAACTGCTCTGTCCTTTCTTTTCATTGAAGAGTCTCTTGACTTCATGTTGAGTGATCAGTTTACACAGGCAAGAGTTGGCAAGCTAGTCCAACTGAATTATTCTTCTTTTTGTTGTTATTTCCTGAAGCACTACTTCCTGAATAGTCCAAGTGAATTATACTGGGTAACTTTCATTCACCAGGTATCCAGTTTTGAATGTGATCACTACAAAAGATCTCTTTCTGAACTGAACTGTACAGACTGTGCTATATGTTACCACACTTTTGTTCATACATTTGATTTAGTGATTACATTAAAAGCAGCTTAGTATAAAGGCTGCTTATTCCATGCCTTGCTTATTCTCAGCAATCAAGTTGATTAAAAAATAAGTTTTTTTTTATTTAAGCCCAGGCTACCCATCAGAGTTCATGGCTGAATATGACACATCCAAAGACAGAGCAGGCTTGAAGGTTATACTATGTGATGGGATACATATTTGAATGACATAAGAAGTTTTAATTCCTAAGAAATTGTTGAAATAAAAAGAAACTATTAGGGAATCCTGGTTGTTGGATGAGGAGGATAAAATTGTTCTCAAAAACTTTAACAGTAATTACTTTAGAAAACTAGCAAAAAGTCATTAGTAAAATAGTTTGCTTAGATAATGTAATAGCTGGTAGAAATAATTCAAGACTTAAGTATTCAGAGGCATGTATTTGGAGAATTATAAACCTTGAACTTTTTTTAATATTTTGGAAGGGTGTCTCACTATGTTGCCCAGGCTGGTCTGGAATTCCTAGGCTCAAGAGATCCTCCCACCTCAGCCTCCTAAGTAGCTGGACTTACAGGCAGGTGCCACCTTGCCCAAATCCTTGGATTTTTTTTTTTTTTAAGTAATCACAGTTTGCCTTATTTTGATGAAGTATCTATAGAAGCCTTATATGGAAAATGGAAGATTTTCTCTGAAAGGGAAACTAATTTAAAAAACCATTTTTTTTTTTTACAGTGGCATCAAGTTCTCAATTTGTTATGCATTGCAACACAATTTCCAATGACCTACTTTAGTGGAAGTAAGTATGGAAGTTTTAAGATTTTTCCCTAGGCTTCTGGTGCCTTTTATGACACTACCATCTTCTTGTTTCAGCTCTTAAGACACCATTAATATACCCTAAAAATATTTTCAAGTGCCATAAGGAAAGAAGAGAAAGAAAATTGAGAACAGCAGCACTGACTCCACGGGATGAAAAAAATGTATGAAACAGTCACTTAGAGCATAGGAGAAACTAGCAGACTGGAGGAGGCAAAACATTGTTTTCTTTGCCAAGTGACAAATTGGCAACAGTTTTTCATTAGGCAAATGCCACCTAGAAAATGCAGACAGTTGATCAAAAATACTATGATGTGGCATAGAAGTTTTAAAATGTAAATAAGATTCCAACTTAATATTAAGACTATGACTGGTAAACTGAATTGCTAAGTAGTTAATATTGAATGAAATCGGCTTATCATAATTAGCATGGTTAATAAATAAGAGAACTGACTAATATCTGAGGAGAAATGGAGCATATTCACATGCCTAGAAAAGGCTTTTGTAATTGTGGTGGTTTTCTGGCTTTAGCAGGGGTACAAGATGCTAGGATGTTTGTCAAAATGTAGGTTTCCAGGCCACTTTCCCAGAGACTAGACTTACCAATTTTAGGACACGGTTTCTCAATCTTAGCATGAGTGATATTTTAGGTGAAACCTTTTTTTTTTTTTTTCTTTTTTTTGAGGCAGAGTCTTGCTCTGTCACCAGGCTGGACAGCAGTGGAGCAATCTTGGCTCACTGCAATCTCTGCCTCCTGGGTTCAAGCAATTCTCCTGCCTCAGCCTCCTGAGTGGCTGGGACTACAGGTACTCACAACCACACCCAGCTGATTTTTTAATTTTTTAGTAGAGACGGGGTTTCACCATATTGGCCAGGATGGTCTCAATCTCTTGACCTCGCAATCCGCCTGTCTCGGCCTCCCAAAGTGCTGGGATTACAGGTGCGAGCCACTGCGCCCGGCCGGTGAAATCACGTTTTGTTGTTGTGGGACACTGTTCCTTGTAGGATGTTCAGCAGCATTCCAGGTCCACTAGATACCTGTAGGACGTCTCCCCCAGTCATATTTCTAGTCATGTTTGCCAAAAGTTCCCCAGAGGAAATAGTCTAGCGTAAAGCCTAAGGACCTGCATTTCTAGTAAGAATACACAGGTGATTCCAACAAATGTCAGTGGACCACACTTAAGAAACAATGAACTAAAGTTTTATGAGTTGAACTGTGTTCCCCCAACGTTTGTATGTTAAAGTCCTAATCCCCAGTACCTCATTTGGTACTGTGACCTTGTTTGGAAACAGAGTAGTTGCAGATTTCATTTAAATGACATCATACTGGAGTAGGGTTGGCCCCTAATCCAATTAACACTGGTGTCCATATAAAAAGGGAAAATTTGAACAACACCCTCAGACAGGGAGAACATCATGTGAAGACTGGAGTTATGTTGACAAGCCAAGCAACTACCAGAAGTTAGGAGAGTGGCCTAGAGCCTTCAGAGGGAATACAACCCTGACGACACCTTGACCTCAGACTTCTAGCCTTCAGAACTGTGAGACAATAAATTTCCGGAGGATTTTTGTTTTTGTTTTTTTTTTTTAGAGACAGGGTCTTATTCTGTTGCCTATCTGAGTGCAGCTGCACGATCATAGCTCACTGCAGTCTTGAACTCCCGGGCTCAAGTGATCCTTTCCCCACTACCGGTGGCTGGGATTATAGGTACAAGCCATCAAGCCTGGCAATTTTCTGTTGTTCAAGCCGCTCAGCCTATGGCAGCCCTAGCAAGATAATACATCAAGAACAAACAAAACACAAGTCAGAGTTAAGAATGGAGACAACATCTGAAACAGGATCAGAGTGAACAATGAAAAGTCGGCAGACTGACACCAATTCCTAATTTATCTTTCTCAGGACCTGACACAAAATAAGCTGTCAAGAAATTCATACTTTTTATTTTTGTTAAGCACTCTCCAAATAAATCTTACCTAAGTACAGTAGTCACCCCACCGCCTTATCTCTGGTGTATATGTGCTAAGACCCAGATAGTATTGAACCCTAAGTATACTGTTTTTTCCTATACCATACATACCTATGATAAAGTTTCACTTATAAATTAGGCACAGTAAAAGATTAACAACAATAACTCCTAATAAAATAGAACAGGCTGGGCGCTGTGGCTCATGCCTGGAATCACGACACTTTGGGAGGCCAAGGTGGGCGGATCACCCGGGATCCAGGAGTTCAAGACCAGCCTGGCCAACATGGCAAAACTCCATCTCTACTGAAAATACAAAAACTAGCCAGGTGTGGTGATAGGCGCCTGTAATCCCGCTACTTGGAAGGCAGAGGCAGGAGAATCACTTGAACCTGGGAGACGGAGGTTGTAGTGAGCTGACATTGTGCCATTGCACTCCTGCCTGGGCTATAAGAGTGCAACTCTACCTAAAAAAAAAAAAAGAATAAAATAGAACAATTTTAAGAATATACTGTAATAAAAGTTATGTATGGTCTCTCTCTCAAAACATCTTAGTGTGCTGTACTCACCCTTCTCCTTCTTATGAAGTGAGATAAAATACCTATGTGATGAGATGAAGTGAGGTGAATAAGGATTGTGACATAAATAGAAAATTCCAGCAATAAACGATTCATAAGTTTTACATTGTGCACCATTCTGAGGAGCACAGTCTGCTCTGTCCCTGGCCAGACTGTTGTCAGACTGTTGTAGTGTGACAATGCTTGTGTTCGTATAACTTTCATTTTAGGTAATGATACCCCCAAATGCAAGAGTAGTGACATAATATTTTTGGACCATGGTTGACAGAATGTTGGAAAGTGAAACTAAGAATAAGAAAGACCACTATATTAAGGGCAAAATCTTACAACGTATTTTGTTACTTTAAGAGTCTGAAATTAACCATCAGGTTCCCTGGAAGGCAAACAGAATACATAAATTATGCCGTTATTCATAGAGAAGGTAATAAGTAAATTTGAAATTCCATACAAAGCAAAAATACAATGAGTGTGAGCACACTGTAGCTTTAAGTGTTGACTGAAGTCACAAAGGCACTAGAGTGCACCAAGTGAGACCATGTGTCCAACAGGCCACACAGTCATGTGCCTACTCAAAGTGGGCAATTCATGCCCTCCCACTGGAAGGATGAAAACCATTGTATTAAAAGAGCTTAAAAGGTATGTATCCTGATAGTTTCGTTTGTAATAAAAGTAAACATTGCTGTCAGTTCTTATCAGTGAGACAAAACAAGGGCTCAGTGTCAAATGTCAGTTATTCCTCCTTAAGAAATACACAAAAATCACACTAATAGACATCTTGGTTCCCGTTTCCTCCTACAATTGAATTGTCGGGGGGGGAGACATGCAAGAAATCTGTGAGAAAAAAAGGGGGAATAAGTCTTGTTGCCTCAAGATTTTAGAATACAAAGTTGTAAACCTTCTATTGCAGATGAAGGCTCACCAACTTTATTTTTTCTGCTTCCATAAGCATAAATAGCTAATGATAAAAACGGTAGGAAGCACTGACCAAAAGAGCTCCTAGAATGTCTACAAACTAAGGTGAGTGATCAAACGCAAGGTTAGGCCTAGACAGCTCAATTGCCTTCTACAAATCAGGATAAGCGTAACAGGACATTAACGTGGAAACCTTTACCAAACTCTAATTTGGATATAATTTTACCTCACTGAATCCTTCACCTTCAATCAAAAAAAAACTTTTCCACGTGCCCTTCAGTTCACGAAGCCGCTGCTATATCCCAGCTTAAATCACGTTTCGCTTTCACAGATCTCCCTCCTGGGGAAGGTGGTGGGGTGGATAATGAAGTTCGGCACCTGGTCTGAAAGGCCCCAGGAGGCTAGGATAGGAACTACCACTTCTCAGCCCTGTTTTCTTTTTCCGGAAGAGGGCAAGATCAGTAAAGAACTGACTCAGCGTCTCCAACAAGAGAAGAGCTGCACGCAGACAAAACAAACCCGCGGGCTGAAAAGTGGAAGTAAACTGGTGTTTGTGGCACCACTGACAGTATTATACCTTCTCTGACTTCTCCAGTTGTTTTTTTTCCCCAGTCACTCAATCTTCTCACCCACATCAGGCAAAAGGGTTAGTTGTTAGACTTCTCAGAGTGCCTCTCTTCTTCCTCACTCTCCCCACGCCTCCTCCCTGCACAAGCTGCCTCCTCCTGCATTTCAAATATAAGGGCTGACGATGCCCAACTAGATCCTAATGTCCACGGCGAGCAGCTTCAGGCTAGAGCGGTTGCTTAGAAGTAGGTCTGACGCCGAGCAATCTAATCTCCCACGTCTGATCTCTCAGGCTATTGTGCCTCACGGGGAAGTCAGAACAGGTGAGGGCGGCTGGAGGGAACCAGTTCCGGGACAGGCAGCGCACTGGGCGAAGTGAGGGTGCGGGGCTAAGAACGGAGGGAGGGACAAAGGCGCGAAAACGAACGAGGACGCCCCCCGAGCGCCGCCTATCTCCCCAGGATCACCTTGCGCTGACCTAGTTGCACCGAGAAGGAAGGAACCCGAGCCAACGAGGGAGGAGGGCAGAGCAGGATGTGGGCGGGGCCGCGAACGGGGGCGGGGCCGAGAGCAGGATCTTTATGGGGCTCGCCTGTGATTCGCAGACGGCTTCGAGCCGGAAGCAGGCCGGGAGGCGTTGGCGGCGGCGGCGCACGTGGTGACGTGCGAGGGGGTGCGGCGCGAGCAGTCGGCGGCGGCGGAGGCAGTGTCTCCCGGTCGCGCGTGGAGGTCGGTTGCTCAGAGCTGCTGGGCGCAGTGTCTCCGCCAGCTGCTTCGGCGCGGCTGTGTCGGTGAGCGAGCGAGTTCCTGCGAGTTCTCGGTGGCGCTTCCCCCCACCCCCCGCAGTCTCCACGGACTGGCCCCTCGTCCTTCTACTTGACCGCTCCCCTCTTCCGCCGTCTCCTGGCGCTTTCTGTGGGCCGATTCCCGCCGGCTTCCTCCTGCTTCCCGTCGAAGCTCTAGAGATGAATGTTTCCATCTCTTCAGAGATGAACCAGGTAATACGCTCTGGTTTTAGGAACGGCAGTTGAGGGAGAGGGCGCGGCCGGAATCCGAGGTGAGGGGATGGCGCCGGCGGATGGGAAGAGGGTGGGAGGCGCGGAAGCGGTGTCCTCGTCAGGGGAGGAACCCCCAAACGGCCGCCGCCGTCGCCCTCTGGGACCTGAAGCCCGCGCCGCACTGGGCCCGCGCTCCCCCGCTGCCATGGTTGCCAAGTCGCGTTGGCGGCCCAGGGCGGGCGCCTCGGAGCGCGCGGAGGCTCGAGCCCCTTTTCTACACTGGCGCGGGGGAGGCAGGCTGGGAGGAACGAAATTTTTTTTTTGCTCGAAGGGCTTTAGGGGGCCTGGGTTAGGGCGCTGCGGGGCAGGGATGACCCGCCGGAAGGAGGGCGCGGGACTCCGGGTTCTTGCTGTCAAGAACGGACGCCTAGCCATGGGGTTTGCCCGGGGTGTGGGATTCTCTTCTGTAAGAGATCCTGGGACCCGGTGCGTGTGGGCGGGCAGCCTGCCCTGGGCCTGGAGTAGGGTGGGACGGAGTCCCCGATCGCCGTGGGCCGTGGGGTCCTTTGTTCCCGCTCCACGTTGCCCGCTTTTCTTGCCAAGCGCGGGGAGAAGGGGGCGGGAGGAGGGAGGGAGCGGCTGCCCTGACGTGTCGGTGTTGAGTGACTGCGGGGCTGGCCAATCCCGGGCGGGGGCGTGCGGGCGCTGGGGGCCTAGCCTCGCAGCCTTCGGAGTGGGCGCCGACCTGGCCGCGCGAGAAAGAAGGCCTGAGACGCCTTTTCTTTTTAATGAAATAAGTCAGTGGCAAGATTTGCTCTTTTTCCGTCCCTCCACCCTGTTTGTAAAGTGTATCTCATTATAAGCTCTTGATGATAGAAAGGCATCAGGCGAAGGGTTGAACCTAGGGAGACTTGAACCACTACTTGAGAACTGCATTTACCGCCCCCCTCCCCCCGCCCCGCAATACGCAGTGGACATATCTATTGGTTTGAGACAGCTGACATTTCAAGGAGAAATCAGATGGCCAAAAGGGCGCATTTTTGTTTCTTGAGTCTGTTGCAGTGATGGAGTGTTAGAACACCTTGGCGTCCAGCTATTCGTTGATTTGTGAGTTGTGATCTGTTTACTAATAAATGACAACTCTGGAAGCCTAGTACCACTCTTAACAGATGAATAAGTGCAGCATGGACTAGACAGCCACATGCTGTGCTTTCTTTTAATAATTCTAGCACCAGTGGTTGATTTAGGGATAACAAAATACTGATTACTTTTAAGCTAAAGCCTGCTGAAACTTCTGTCTTAAAGATTCTGAAGGAGTAGTTAGTCTGGATGTGAGGTAAACGTGGACTTTAGAATTGGATTGAGACTAGTATCATTTAATGCCAGCTGGCAAGCTGCTTATCAGGTCTATAATTTGGTAGCCAGAGGTAAACTCAACTTGAGCCACTGACCAACGGGAGCCCTGGAATGGTTTTCCTCTGTATTTTCCTAATATATGAAATCTCTACTTAACTAATAGATACAAATTTCTATAGCCATTTTCTTAATTTGTAGTTGATTTTCTAACTTTTCCCCCCAGGACAAAGCATTTCAGGTTTTAGTCTTAGTTTTAAATTAGTGTCTTCTTAGCTATTTGATTTTGGAAGGTAGGATTTTGTTTTTCTTGATTGAAGGATTTGTTAGATGGTCATTAAATGTGAATTTGCAAATACATTTTTAAATTTAAATGTTTTCCTGTTAGGGAAGTATCTTAATAACTGATACTAAGATGAAGTAACTCTAAGTAAGTCATTTCATCCACTTTTTAGCAGTATGATTGTATAGTCAAATCCTGCAAGTAGGAAGTTGGGTGTCTTCCCACCATGTCATGTGCTAGAGTGTGTGCAAATTGAAGTATTATGAGTAAGAGTGATTTCTGGGTTTTTGTTAAAACAACAGAAAATACATCCTTGTAAATTACAAGTTGTAAACCTTATAAATGTTTCTGAACCTAGGCTTAGATCATTATTATACTTTTCTTATTAACATGCAGGTACCTCAGCATTAGAATATCTCAAACCAAATTCTTCCCTCCCTTCCTTCCCTTCTCCATGTAGCAAACTATAAACGACTTCCTGTTATGCTTTTTGGAATTATTTTCTTAATTTTGATAATTGATTTTAATAAGGATGCCACATATCTAAGATAAAGTATCTTACATCTTCACTGCTTTAAAGGAGCATGGGTGTACAGAATCTTTACTAACTGCCCTGTTTCCATGCTTTACTCATTCCCCTAGACCACCCCCTACTTTTCTGCTAGGATGCTCTATGCTTCCTTGTTTAATCCTTCATCTGCTGTCCATGCTTAGCACTGTTTAAACCTTAGAATTAGGCTCTCTTACTTCCTTGCCCACTATTATATGCATCCTGCAAATTTACAATCTACTGAAACCGAAATAGCTGCAGTTTCTGGAATATATTTGCTGACATACCTTTTTTCCCTTTTGTTCAAGCTATTTTCACAGCTTCTTTTATCTTTGTGACTGGACTGTGAAGTGTTCAAGGCTAGGGAATTGAGTTAACTCTATTGTGTTATGATATGAGCTTTCCATTTCAGTTTGTGCCTACCATATGTTTAGTTAAGTCTTTCCTTTAAAAATGCAGTTGATGGCTATTTGGTGGGAGTTGACTGCCCTCAAAAGATTGCCTTTTGTTTTATGTTGCACTTACCGAAGGCCAGAGAAAAATTTTAGGAGAGGCCATATTGTGACTACCTTTTTAATAACTCTTTGATAAGACCTGTCGAATTGTATTTCACTTAAGCTGTGAACTTCTGAGTGTTATTAAAGAAGTTTAATTACTCATTTATGAGTCATTAGTATCTCTTGCACTGGCTATCGTAAGGAACTAAAGTATGCTGAATTTATCTGAATATGTTGTATTTGATCCCAGTTTTAATTTTAAAAGTGTATGAATAGTGACCTAGGTGTAGATTTAGTTGAAAGTGTATCTTAAATACCAAACAATTCTATGTTTTATACTCTTGTATGACTCTGGGATGTTTGGACTTTTGGTTTGGATATTCATAGAAAAAAATTTCCCCATTTTTTAAATTCCACTAGTTACTGTACTTAAGTTTTATAGACCAAATAAGATCTCCCATCAATTTGGGGAGTAGTTTAAAACTCTTCATTTGCCCTAGCTCACTTAAAGTAAATGTGAACTTTCAAAAACATGGTTTTATAGTCAGGGATTGATCTGATCCCCTCCAAACTTGAGGTGGGCGGGAAGTAGGAATATAGTTATGAGGACAATAATTGAATAAAATAAGTTTACGTTAACTTAAATATGTCATCCAGATTTGGGTTGGCTTTTTAAAATCAAGTAGCTTTGTACTCTGATCAGTAGATATTAAAGAGATGAGGTGCATATTATGACCTTGCAGAACTAAAAATCAAATACTAATAACCTGTCATGGAATAGAGTTAAAAAATTAAAAATCAAGTACTAAATGTAATAGGATTCATTTTATTGCAAAACCCCTAATAATATTGTACAAATTTGTCTGATGCAAATTGCTCCAAAAATTTTCCAGTGTTTTCTCCAAGAACTGCAGTGATTTTAACCATTTTTTTCCAAAATAAACTTTAGGTAGAACATTCAATTTATCAAATATAATAAATGGATACCATTGTTATTCTTGGTTAGATCAAGGCAAGTTTATAAGTAAAAAAATGAATAAAACTGGTCAAAGTTTAAAATAGTACAAAATCTCCACATTATGTTTTTGGCTTTTCAGAGGATGCATTTTAATATAACAATTTGCATGGGGGCTCCTTCCTCTTAAGTCTTATTTTTAAGAGCAGTTTATGAAACTGAAGTTAGGAGTTGCCAGCTATGCCTGTGAGTTGACTGTGCCAGTATGTATCATATATATGAAGATTTTCTTAGTTTGAGCTACAGGCCTTGGCTGAAAATGTTATAAGGTTTCTTTGGGATAGTGTGTTCTCTCTGTATACAAAGAATTGTGTATATTTGGAAAACATTTATTAGAACTAGTTTCTTAGAGAAAAGCCAAATTAACCTAGATAAAAGGTAGAGCAGAGGAAATCAATATTACCTAACTGTGATACAGTTTTGATAGAGGGGTAAGCATTCACAACAATCCCAACCTGAATTGGCATTCTTGAGTTTCCTTGAAATGAAACCTGTTAATAGAGAAACGTGTTAGGACACATGTTGAACTAAACATAGTACGTTTGTTGAATTAGAACTGGTCCAGCCTGCAGTGGAGTCCTGTGGTAAGTGATTATTCACTTTGACGTAATTGTTAGATTTAGAATTGTTTTATAGATGTATAAGGAAGATGATCTTAAGATATCCATAAAAATAAATATATTTGCACATATTTCAGGTAAGTTATTACTTTGTTCTCGTTTCTAGACTTAACAGTGGTGTAGTAGCAGTTCAGGTGATGAAAAAATAAGTACCATCCAAATTTGACATGAGGAATTGATGACGTGAAAATGAGGGAGGTAGAATAGGTAGGAGGACTGATTACCTTGAAGATTAGGTTTGAACCAGAATTATTCCATTGGTAATGTATTCCTGTATATGAGAAAAATGATCATACGAAGTATAGGCATCAGTATTTTCCCTTCTGTTTAGTTTATTCCAACAAATTACTCATCTTTATGTTCAAGTTTTTAGGCTAGTCCTGGTAGAGAGGAGATGGGATGGATACAAAAGATGAACAAGACTGAAGCTTTGCCTGTGAGTGAAGGAGTATAAACAAGTACATATAAATACAGCATGATGTAGATCAGCTGGAAGATCATAAATACCTCTCAGAAAGGGTTCTACATGTGGAGGATGAGGAGAAACTGCTTTCCCAACTGGGAGCATTTGGCAGAGGCTCTGTGTGGCTGGAAGAGTTCCTCTGGCAGAGGTTGGGTTAAGGGCTTTCCAGGTAGAGAGAAGAACAAAGTTAACCGTCTGGGAAGTGCAGAGTTCGTTTTGAGGAACAGTTTGTGGCATAGTATAATAGAATAATGCCCAAGGTTGCTTGCTGGCTCAAAACATATCACATGTTTGCATATTAGTTGGAAATTAGTTGCAAAGAATATCAGAGTTAACAGTTACCAGTATTGACATTTGTTCTGTAATTCCTGTGCTTTTTTTAATACCTCTCATAAACATACGCCATTAGCCCCTACCCCTGGGGAAAGGACCTTTTTTTTTTTTAAGATCACTTGGGTTGTTGCAGGTTAAATGAAAAATGTTTATGTGTAATTGAATTTGTGTTCTTTTTTTATGTAATGGGAATATTTTTGCCATTTATCTCAAATTTCTTGAAGATCAGGACTTTTTACATGGTCTGCTCTACCTGGATCAATAACAGTCTTTGATCATTCTGACTATCTAACTTAAATTTATCATTGTTATAGATTATGATGCACCATTGTCACAGAAGAAATTCATGTCTATAGCTTTTAAGGACTTGATTACATCATTTTCAAGCCTGATAGTTTTTGGAATCACCATTAGAGCTTAAGACACGTCTGCCTTACTTCAACCGCCTGTCTTCATACCCTGACGAAGTGCGCCTTTTAACACTCCTTTGTCCTTGGACTATTTAAGAGTTCCCAGAAATCCATTTGCCACCAACAGAGTAGGTAAGTGAATGTTCTCTGCCTAGTCCAGTATTAAGCCACATTGTTTTTCTGAAGAATATGTTGAGTACAGTAAACCTTTCATACTTTTTTAAAGGCAGAGAAGTCAGTAATCATTTACATATGATTTAAAAAGGCAGAGAAGTTAGTAATCATTTTAGTATAAAAAACATTTTCATGTTTTTCTTTTACTTTAAGTAAATCAGTTACCTCCTATTGCCTTTTTTTTTTTAAAGAGATGGGGTCTCACTGTGTTGCCCAGGTTGGAGTACAGTGGTGGGATCATAGCTTATTGCAGCCTGGAACTCCTGGGCTCAAGTGATTCTCCTGCCTCAGCCTACCTAGTAACTGGGACTACAGGTGTGCGCCACCACCACGACTGGCTAATTTTTAAATTTTTTGTAGAGACAGGATTTCACTCTGTTTCCCAGACTGGTCTCAAACTCCTGGGCTCAAGACAATCTTCTTGCTTTGGACTCCCTATTACTGTATTTTAGTTTAGTTTAGCTTTTGAGATGGAGTCACTCTATTGCCCAGGCTGGAGTGTGGTGACACCATCTTGGCTCACTGAAACCTTTGCCTCCCGGTTCAAGTGATTCTCCTGCCTCAACCCCTGTGAGGAGCTGGGATTATAGGTGCCTGCCATCTCACCTGGCTAAAAATTTGCATTTTTAGTAGAGAGAGGGTTTCACCATATTGGCCAGGCTGATCTCAAACTCCTGACCTCAAATGGTCCACTTGTCTCAGCCTCCCAAAGTGCTGGTATTACAGGTGTGAGACCGTGCCCGGCCTATTACTGTTTTTTTAATTATGCATTTTGTGTAGTCATTAGTCAGTTGTTTATAAATAATGGTTAAATACAAAAAAAAATTTAAGTTTCCATTTATATAATCTGATAAATGATTTAGAATATATGAACGAAAGGGAACAGAATATAAATTCATCTTTTATTAATCACTATGTATACATCAAAACATTTATAAAAATCATTTTGAGGATACCATGACAAGACTAATCAGACTTTTAAAGTTTGTGTTTTAGGCAAGGAAGGAAGAAATTGGACAATCTTCTACATATAAATCTTGATTATATATAATTTTGAAAACTATAAAGAATGACAGGAGCCCAAATCCAAGGAAACCTATATGTACTCAAATTTTCTGTTTCACCCTTTTAGGCTTTTAGGTTACTTGTTACATGGGTTTGGGCAGGATGGAGTTTCATTTCCTTCCCTTGAATGAATTTGCTTAATAGACATGGGAACCTGGACAAATTGTTGACATACCTGCTACTGTTTGAATCCTTTAAAAGTCTTATGACCAAAGTATTGGGGAACAAAGACTTGGACATTTAGCATGGGTGTTAGGCTAAAGACAGAAAATTTGGGCTAAAGTCTTACTATTTCAGCAATCTTCTCTGGTAGGGTGGTTTTGTCAGCCTCTGATAGCACTAATTAAGATTTAATCACATTGTTTCAGTTAAGTTTTTGTGTGATGAAATTTTTATATGTTGTTTATAGGATGGAATTTGAGAATAAAGAGGCTGTATTACTCTTTAGCATTATATTTTTAAAACCATCATTTGCAAGTAAAATAACTCAGCTTTCTTTCTGTCATTTAGACAAATTTATAAGGAAAAATGATTCCCAATGGATATTTGATGTTTGAGGATGAAAATTTTATTGAGTCTTCTGTTGCCAAATTAAATGCCCTGAGGAAGAGTGGCCAGTTCTGTGATGTTCGACTTCAGGTATTTACAACTTAATTCAAAATTTATAGAATTTGTTATTACTAAAAGCTGTAAGTTGTTAGATTTGCTTATTTTCTTTTTCATAGGCATTTAATGAAATGATTTTTTAAAAGACTACTAAGAAATGTAAGATAAAGGAATCCAATGTAGTAATTAGCTAGAGAAGTACATAATCCACAATACTTCTAATTACGATTCTTCAAAATTTCAGGTCTGTGGCCATGAAATGTTAGCACACAGAGCAGTGCTAGCTTGCTGCAGTCCCTATTTATTTGAAATCTTTAATAGTGATAGCGATCCTCATGGAATTTCTCATGTGAAATTTGATGATCTCAATCCAGAAGCTGTTGAAGTCTTGCTGAATTATGCCTACACTGCTCAGTAAGTACTTTTAAAGTAAACCATATAATTAAGGAATATCTTCAGGAAATTTCAAGTCATGCTACATACATTTAAATTAAGTATCTGTGTTTTATGGCTTTGTTATCATAAGTAACTTTTTTTTTTAATAGGTTGAAAGCAGATAAGGAATTGGTAAAGGATGTTTATTCTGCAGCAAAAAAGCTGAAGATGGATCGGGTAAAGCAGGTAGAGTATCAGAAGTAAATAAAATCACTTACAGAGTCTAATTTTGTGATATCAGAATGCTGAATTTGTCATAAAACATCTTGTTAGTCTCAAGGACTTGATAATGTCCCTTTTTTCCCTTAGAGGAGTCAATGTTATTTTAACTGTTTGGCTATAATAATGTAGCAGGATCACACTTCTCAGATAATTTGGGCTAAAGTCTTAACTCTCCCAGCAGTCTTCTCTTGTTCAGCCTCTGATAGCATGAATTAAAATTAATGTTTTTCTTAAGAGTTAATCACATAACTTATGTCCTGAATTCTGTTTTCTAAGCTTCTTTTGCTCTCTAAAAGTATTCCTTCTATTCACTGGAAAAAAGGCATTTAATACTCTAATGCATGGAGGTCAGTAAACTTAAGGACCGCAGGCCAGCTGCCTATTTTCATAAAGTTTTATTGGAACGCAGCCATGTGTGTTCATTTACATATGGTCTATGGCTACTTTCCAGCTACAGTGACAGAATTGAGCAGTTGTGACAAACAGTATGGCCTACAAGCTTAAAGTGCTTTTATTATCTGGCCCTTCAAGAAAAAGTTTGATTTGCTAGCCCTTCTTCTAATGCCACTCCTTTGCTCAGAAATCCTTCCTTAATTTATAGCACCTATCTGTGAATTTAGTATTCTAGATTCTCCCTAATATAGTTGCTGTTTTTCCAAAACTATTTCCTAGTTACCTTTTCTCCAACCAAATTAAATTCTTTGCAGCATCTTCTCTACTTCTGTCTGCATTCAACATCATCTCTCCTGTAGAGCTCAGTGCAGATTTTGCCTCTCATGAAGCCTTATCAAATTATTCTACTTGAAAATACTTATGTGAACCTACATAGCATTTCAATTTGTTGCATCTCTCCTTAAACTAAAACTTACATGTCTGTATGGCATAATTTGATGTTTGTCATTTGTATACATGTTAATACCACTATTACATCTGTTAAGACAGTAGTTTTTGATTTATCTTTGTATCTTCACGTAGTGCTTACACATTGAACATTATATATATTTGTCGAATAAAAAATATGTAAGTGTTGGCACTCATATATTTCTTTTCCAAGGTTTGTGGTGATTATTTACTATCTAGAATGGATGTTACCAGCTGCATCTCTTACCGAAATTTTGCAAGTTGTATGGGAGACTCCCGTTTGTTGAATAAGGTTGATGCTTATATTCAGGAGCATTTGTTACAAATTTCAGGAGAAGAGGAATTTCTTAAGCTTCCAAGGTTAAAGGTGAGTAAAGTCTATAAACAGATGTATACTATCTGATTCCAGGCATGGAATCTTTCTCTATGTTTCATCAAGTGAGTAATGATTATGAAATAATACACTGAAATTATATTGTTATTTAGCAGTGTAATGGGTTTCTATCCACCAGTTTGTTTACTTTCTTTGTTTTTGATTACTGGTTCCTTACAAATTAAATGTATGGAATGAATTGTGCATCTACGACAACTTTATCATGAAATGGAGAATTAAGGGGAGAACTAGAAGCCTAACACTGATCCATGTGTCATTGTCTTTCCCAATTCTAGTTGGAGGTAATGCTTGAAGATAATGTTTGCTTGCCCAGCAATGGCAAATTGTATACAAAGGTAATCAACTGGGTGCAGCGTAGCATCTGGGAGAATGGAGACAGTCTGGAAGAGCTGATGGAAGAGGTTAGTTTTAAAGTAAATGGGATTCAACCATTTTTAAAAATTATTTTGCTATAACATGAAGGATTCCCTTTCACTTTTATTTTATAACCATGACCCTAAAGAATTTAAATTTTGCTATAGGTACCCCTAAGCTGAGAAACAGGGGGGGTGTCCAGGTGAGCTGAATGAACTGTTCAGTTTGGTCTTCTGCTTTTCTTTTTTTATTTCTTTGCTTATTATGTGCTGTTAACTTTCTTTAAAGTAGCATGTAATTTGCTTTAGAAATGGGAAGTGGTACTGAAATTTTCTGTAGATTCTTAATTTTTCTTCACAGGTTTTTGCTTTAAATTTGACAAGTAGGTAAAAGCTTCTAATGGTTGTTCCTCCCCATTGATTTATCTCCCCATAGGTTTATTAACAAAACTAGGATACCCAAGACTGAAGAAACAAGAAGAAACCTCAAGTGTATTGACACGTAAAGAAGCAGCAGTCCTGCCCCAGTTCTCCTAAGAAAAATCCGCTGTGGGCAGAGAACGATGATGATTTAATGGTGTTTACTCCTTTACAGGATTCTTGTCTTTAAAGCTGTGTGTTTTTCAATGGTGTTGTGCATACATATAGTCACTCACTTAACTTGGGCTACTTTAAAAAAAAAAAATACATAAGATAAACAAAATTGATGGAGAAACAGTGGGAATTGAAATCACGCAGGTGGAGCAGTGGAGTAACCTTGAGTTTCTCTCTCCACTTAAACCTTTTCAGAGTTCCTTTATGAGGTCTTATCAAATCTGTTAGGCCTGTAGAAATATGTCATCGTTATGTTCTAAAAGGGCTAACAGATTATCTTTAAATTCTATGATTCCCACTTGAAAGTCAGATGCATTAGCTATATATTGGCATCTGTCAAGGAAGATAATTCTACAGCTTGCTTGAATTTTTGCATTTGTTTCTTTGTTTTTCTTGACATTGCTTACAGGAAGGAAATATGTTTATGCAAACCAGACCACTTATCTGCAAAGGTGTAAACTATATTCAGTGTTTTATTGTAAATATGTATATTCTTTAAGAGTATATATTGTATTAGTGCTTTTTTTCTTACTGTTATATAATAGAAGCTATGAAAAAAATGAAGATTTCTTTCAAGCCAATCAAGCCAACGACTCTTCAGCCAGTACTGGAAGATTTTGTATTTGATTTTGTTTTTTTGTTTTTGTTTTTTTAAAATTTTTACTACCATGACATGTATTTTTCTTTACCTCCGGATCCTGCCAGAGTAATATGTCAAGAAGCTCAAGAAGCACACTGGAGGTTACCTTGAGGCGTTTGTGTGATCTGCATACTAGTGGAGTAGCCATGGTGACCGTAGCCACATGGGTGTTCTGTTGCTGTTTTGCAGGTTCAAACCTTGTACTACTCAGCTGATCACAAGCTGCTTGATGGGAACCTACTAGATGGACAGGCTGAGGTGTTTGGCAGTGATGATGACCACATTCAGTTTGTGCAGGTACACATTGCACAGTCTGAGGTAACCTCAGGTTAAAATTTGACTAGAGAATTTTATAGCATAAATTTTCCTTTAATAAAGGAAAGTGGACCAATTTCATTGGTATAACTGGACAAAAAAATTTTCGGGAGAAAACAAGCATATCTTAGAGTTAGTATTTTTCCCACATGAAAAGATATTAACAAATTAGGAAACCCTATTGAAACTTTTTTCCTCATAAAGCAGGAATTACAAATAGTAAAGGCCGATAAGATGAAACAATTTAGAAATTATTTGGGAAGATTATGAAAAGTAGTTGTTTGTGGCAGGTATGACTGATAAACTCAGTTTTTTGTTTTTTTTTAAAGGGGCAGGGGGACTTAAATTGTTGATGGCTATGAAAGAAATTTTTTGGATGTTAACTACTGAACTGTCTTACTGGAAATTACAAATGGTATAGTTAAGATTAACTATACAATGTAATAAATTTAAAAGTGGTTGACCATATGTTACAACCTGATCTAGATGTTTCTTAAGCAAAATGAATTAAAATATAGTAGAGTTCCACTGTGCTGATTGAGTTACTTTGCCTTTTATAAAATCCAATTTCATTTTTCCCCTGTGAGTAAACACATAACTATTCAGACACATTACCAACAATTAACAGAAAACTTCTCAGGTATAAACGTTTTCAGTTTATGGACAAATACAGAAAAGTACACAAGTCGTAACTGCCACGTAGTGAACCTATCAGTGTAGACACTACCCAAGTCAAGAAGAGAAAGTTTCTAGCATCCTGGCAGACTTTCTTCTGCCTTTTCCCAAACTTTTCCCTATAGTGCTCCCAAAGGAAACCATTATCTTACCTTCTGACACATTACATTACTTTGGCTATGCTTGAAAAATTTATATAAATGGTCATATAGTAGGTATTCTTTTTATCTGACCTTTAGTTCAACATTATGTTTGTGACTACAAGCTATTAAGTAGTCAACTCTACCCAGACTAAGGAATGCTTTCCTTTAAAAGTCAGAGGGTAAGTGGTAGATTCAGTAGTAGCCTACATGGTTCCATTATCAGGTGTTAGCTCTCTCTGGTGTCCTGTGGCAATAGTAGCTGAATATCTTTATTTTCTAAGAGTTTTGGAATGTGAATTAGTTGAGAACTTATGTCTGTAGATTTTGAATATTGAGGATATTTTTCCCCTTAACTCTAAACATTTTGAGTTAACATTTTAAAAGTACCTTTTCAACATGCAGAAGTTGAGTGCCAAATAAGTGGTAGACCATAATGTTCAGTATGGCAACACAAAACAGTTTCTGCTTGTAGGACCTTCTAAGTGTGGGCCAAAAGATAAGCCTCATGAGAGGTAGCTACAAAAGGCCTAAAGGGGAGGACATAATGAGACAGGAGAGAAGCCAGGGATATTTCACACAAGAGGTAACTTTTGAGCAGTCTTAGGATTTAGAGGAGTCTGCATAGCAGATAAAGGGAGAGATGTTAGATAGCAAAGAGTATCTGTGCAAGAATGATACTCTTGCAATTGTAGGTCATAAAACTGGGAAAGTAGGTAAATGCTCCTTGATTGGGGCTTATACTTTGTCCTATAGGCAGTGGGAAGCCTTAGGTAAGACTACAGTGATAAGGAAGTTGTGCATTCGCAACTTTAATAATAGTGAAAAACTGGGGAACAGTCTATTAGGTAGCCATCTCTGGACTGGGATATCCCAATTGATTTTTGGATTTTTAATTTCTAAAATTGTTACCTGGGACCCTTCCTATTTTTATAACCAGGCACAGAAGATCAATAAAAGTCTGTGAGCCCAGTTTATAGACTATTGCCAGTAGTAGTTGAGATTTTTAAAAAATGAAGGCTTAATCTAGTAGTATGAAGGAGAAAGGATGGATTTTCTATTTACGTCTATAAATAGACATCTGTATTTAGAAAGGTTGTCTTAGCAGGCCTTAGTGATTGTTTAGGGAGATTAGGGAAAAGGAAGAATTTGAGAATGAGTGGGATTCTGACATGTGTGACTTATTAGAATGTAGTGCCATGAATAGAGATCATGAAGTGAAAAGAATGAGAGAGACACATGTTAGACTTCAGGAATAGAAAAAAGGTTGAGAAGAAGCAATAGAAAAGTTAGAGGACAATAAGAATCTAATCGTGTTGTAAAAGCTACCTAAGGTAGGAAAAGAAAGTTTGAAGGAGGACTAAACCGGACACGTCAGATCCTCTGGGAGGTCATGTAAAATAAGGTTTAGGGATGTATCCTTTACATATAAAGGATTTAAACAGCATTTCTACATTAGGCCTGTTATCTTCATTGCTATAGGGGCTTTATCTTTCACAGTCATTTCCTCTTATAGTTTGTATATTAGAACAGTTTTCTTACCCCAATACAGCCTCAATGTAAACATCATCCATTTGTGATATCTGGACCCCTTCTTCCCATAGATTGGGATGGGGTTTTATGTACCTTGTAATTAAGAATAATAAGGTTAGATAACTCTAACCTTATTTTTTACTCTTAATATTCATAGTATAAAAGTGATATGAACAGATGCATTCACAACTTTAGTAATGGTGAAAAACTGGAAAACAGTCTGTCATAATGTAAATCTGTTATACTATGACAGTTTGTCATAGTATAAAAGGGGTGGGTTTTATAACTCCTAATCTTTATTTTAGCTGTATTGCCTTGGGCAATGCATATCTTCTTGAGTTTCCATATTTTTATCTATAAAATGGGTAGATAATATAACCCTCACTGGACTAAAAGAGATGATGTAGATAAAGTATCTAGTAATACCTAGATACATCATAAACATCTAAGTGGAATTTAATGATAACCACTGATAATGATACATTCCTGCCTTTTCTCAAAATGGCCTATGTATGTTGTAACCACACTAGTTGAATGGCTCAGGCCTAACTTTTGATAGTTTTCTTAATAGCTCCAAGTAGCTACCAAAATCTTTTTCTCTATTACTTGTTATATGGCTTTGTGCTTCCACTAGCAACAGAAATTTCCATTAGAAATCTTACCTATCCATGTGGTCTGACCATCTTGACCAAGTGGGATTAGCACACTGGGCCAGGTGCTGAAGGGTGCTTCCTGTTCATTTGGCAGTTCCTCTCAGAGTAGTCTTTAATCTTCCAATTCCGTTTAATCATATCCTTTGGAAGTGGCAAGAGCTAAAGTCATTGGAAGCCATCAAGGAAAACTCGTACATGAGAACACGTATGTAGTTCTCTTATAATCATTTTGAAATTGGCAGCTTTGTTCATTTCTCCCCCTTTAGTGTTCCTGTATATTCTACTTTTGTGAATATTTGGTTGTTTTTAGTAATGTTTCATTTCTGATTACTATTGTGTTTTGATGTAATTTTGTCTAGAAAACCATTCTATAATACCTATAAGGTAACCCTAAAGAAATATTCTTTAAGTGTTTCTTGTAATTGCCACTCTTTTCCTGTAAAGTACTTTCAGAGAAACTGGATGAATTTGTCTGCTTACGTTTTGCTGACATTGTATGAAGGGTACCTGTACACGTAATTTAGTTAGGTTTGAGAATTTCATGAAGACCGTGGGTTAAATGTATTCTCTGTTAATTCATTCTATTTTAAATTTAAAGCATTCTTTTAGAAGATCCTATACTTAATATAAAAATCTGTGAGCTTATATCAATTACAGGCTTTTTTTCTTTCTTCTATTGAGGTCTTGATTTGCAACGTTTCTCAAATGGTTTAAACTGAGCTTTTTCTTACCTAGGCTAATTGTGTAGGTGTAGTTGTCTCATCATTAAGTGGAGATGGAAGTATGCCAGTAATTTGTGTCATTTTCAAAGTGTTGGCTTGAATTAAAGTTAGTGTGCTATTCATATATAGGTGAAGGATACTCAGTGTTGTGGAATAGCTCAGGAACAAAGGTACATCAGATGTGGTCTTTGGCTAGGTTTCTGTAGCTACCTTTTGATTTTGCAGAAAAAGGCACCACGTGAGAATGTCCATAAGCAGATAAGTAGCAGTTCAACTGGATGTCTCCCTTCTCCAAATGCTACAGTACAAAGCCCTAAGCATGAGTGGAAAATCGTTGCTTCGGAAAAGACTTCAAGTAAGTATATTACACTTGCCAGACTGTTTTCAGCTTATCTATTTTTAAGAATGAGTGTTGCCAGTTGAACACCTTTTAAATTGACTACTCGAGGAAAAAACTTGGAAGCAACTAAATTTGGAAAACGATAGCAGGCTGTTCCAGTCTGGAATATGGAGAATATGGAGTCCAATTCAGGATCATATACACCAAGCAAAAGTAATAATTACATCTTAAACATGGAACTCTTGTGCTTACAGATAACACTTACTTGTGCCTGGCTGTGCTGGATGGTATATTCTGTGTCATTTTTCTTCACGGGAGAAACAGCCCACAGAGCTCACCAACAAGTACTCCAAAACTAAGTAAGAGTTTAAGCTTTGAGATGCAACAAGATGAGCTAATAGAAAAACCCATGTCTCCTATGCACTACGCACGATCTGGGCTGGGAACAGCAGAGATGAATGGCAAACTCATAGCTGCAGGTAAGAACAGAAGTATGAGTGATGTAACAGAAGCATTCAACTGGCTAAGCATGTAGATGGGCATTTTTATGACATACAAACTTGCAAAGGGAGGGTTTAATATGCCATCTTTTACATCAATCCACTAAGAGAAATAACAATAGTATTGAATATGCCTAACCTTCAATTTTTAAAAAAATTATGATATGGCTGATTTTCTAATTTTCAAGCCAAGACTAAGCAATTTACTTACACTGATAATGTTATTTTTTAGCTATTACAAGCACTTAAAAGATCAACTAAGGCATCCTTAAAAAGTTTTAATACTTTTTCTCATTGTGCAGATTTCTTAAACTTACAGTACTAGAAACCCTGGTCCAGTTTAATATTTTAAACATAAATCTTCATGGTTTTATTTTTTACCAGGTGGCTATAACAGAGAGGAATGTCTTCGAACAGTCGAATGCTATGATCCGCATACAGATCATTGGTCCTTTCTTGCTCCCATGAGAACACCAAGAGCCCGATTTCAAATGGCTGTACTCATGGTAAGCCCATTCTTTTGCAGGAGCAACCCATATTTTAGCTTTTTTCCCATAACTTTAGGATGTCGGAAATTCTCATCTCTCCCTTTTGGCATAGGGCCAACTCTATGTGGTAGGTGGATCAAATGGCCACTCAGATGACCTGAGTTGTGGAGAGATGTATGATTCTAACGTAGATGACTGGATTCGTGTTCCAGAATTGAGAACTAACCGTTGTAATGCAGGTAATAATTTTCTCCTGAGATATCCAGTATTCTAATGTGGTAATTATCAATATGTAACTTTATTTTATACTTACATAGGAGTGTGTGCTCTGAATGGAAAATTATACATCGTTGGTGGCTCTGATCCATATGGTCAAAAAGGACTGAAAAACTGTGATGTATTTGATCCTGTAACAAAGTTGTGGACAAGCTGTGCTCCTCTTAACATTCGTAAGTTGATTTTTTTTCCTTAAAGTTTATTTTTTTAAAGATCTTCAAATTAACAGTATGTATACTACACAGTTAAAGTCTGGGAGATGTAGCAATAATCTTGACTTTTTTTTGTAGGGAGACACCAATCTGCAGTCTGTGAGCTTGGTGGTTATTTGTACATAATCGGAGGTGCAGAATCTTGGAATTGTCTGAACACAGTAGAACGTTACAATCCTGAAAATAACACCTGGACTTTAATGGCGCCCATGAATGTGGCTAGGCGAGGAGCTGGAGTGGCTGTTCTTAATGGTGAGTGTTGGTATTTGGAGAGGTGAAGAACAGATAGTGGCAAGACTGTTCTAAAATTCTGACAGGAAAGGTCAATGATAACTATAGTTGTATAGTTAAGAATTCAGAATCCGTCATCTGTTTTGATGCAATGAAGATTGAGGTGATTTGTCCTTTAGAAATATATTTTCTAATCAAAGACTTCTAATACTTGATATATATAAATTAATTCACCATTCTTTTGATGGGTGCATTGAGGGAATTTCTAAGTCATTTTCTTCCATAAACCATATCCATAATGCATCATCTTGGATTTTGAGTTTCCCCTTCTTTAGAGCCAGAATTTCAAGAATCTGATCTGCAAAACAAAGTAAATGGAAATCCCTAATCTTTTCCAATTTTCTACCCCATACCCTAATTGGAAATAACAACCTTTAGACTATTTTAACAAGTTTCCAAAAGCATTAAACTTTTTAAATGAGACACAGCTTTCTTTCCACATCCATTTTATTGACTTTTATTTAATGTCTAATTATATAATCATAATTTAAAAGTTAGCATTGTTTTTGGCACCAGGCTGAATCTTAGTAGGCTTATCGCTCAATTGGTGAAAGCTTAAGTGTAGATACACTAGCAGTTAGCCTACTGGCCTGGAGCCTTGTCAGTGTGCTTTACAGATACATGGAATGCAAGTTGGTTAAGTGATAGTCAAATGAAAAAATAATGAATTTGCAAATCAGTAATAATTTTTTTCTAAGCTGCAGAATATTTATTGCTAACATTTTATCTATTTGAAAGTACTCATAACTCCGTTTCCAGAAGAAATTTCTATACCACAATCATTTTATTTTTTTAATGAGACATGGTCTCACTGTGTTGCCCAGGCTGGTCACAAATCCCAGGGCTCAAGCGATCCTCCCACCTTGGGCTCCCATAGTATTGGGATTTTAGGCATGAGCCACTGCACCTGACCCCCAAATCATTTTATACAGTTGGAAAGCTCTAAAATATTTTTCTGCTTTCCTATAATCTCTTTTGAGTCTTAATTCTGTACATTGGGCTGATACAAAGTTCAGTGCACAGTACTATTCTGGTTTGTTACTTAGGAGCTGCATCTGTAGGTAATTGTCCAGCTTCTGCTTCTTTTCTTCTTCTCTGAAATAATAGTAACAACCACAGAGCTGTTGTGAAAATTATATTTAATTTAGATGCTGTTACTGTTTCCTCTCCCTCCCCCTTTTAAGTTGCCTAAGTTCCATTTGGGAATGGTTTTTTATTGATTTGATTCCCAGCTCTTAGAGAGTATTTGCCATATTAATAGGCATTTAATAAGTTCTTTTTGACTGAATAGGCATTTCTATTTTTAAAAAAACACCGATTTTTAAGCAAAAGATGGATTTAGGGGAGTTTTACCATATTACACTTTAGTCTCTGGATTTACCCCATCTCATTTCTCTTTTAGGCAAACTGTTTGTATGTGGTGGCTTTGATGGTTCTCATGCCATCAGTTGTGTGGAAATGTATGATCCAACTAGAAATGAATGGAAGATGATGGCAAATATGACTTCACCTAGGAGCAATGCTGGGATTGCAACTGTAGGGAACACCATTTATGCAGTGGGAGGATTCGATGGCAATGAATTTCTGAATACGGTGGAAGTCTATAACCTTGAGTCAAATGAATGGAGCCCCTATACAAAGATTTTCCAGTTTTAACAAATTTAAGACCCTCTCAAACTAACAGGCTTAGTGATGTAATTGTGTTTAGTAGAGGTACATTTGTGAAGAAGGAGGGTGGGTGGGTATAGATGTTGCTAACAGCAACACAAAGCTTTTGCATATTGCATATTATTAAACATGCTGTACATACTTTTTGTGTTTATTTGGAAAGGAATGCAAAGATGAAGGGTCTGTTTTGTGTATTTTTAAGACTTTGGTTATTTTACTTTTTGGAAAAGAATAAACCAAGAATTGATTGGGCACATCATTTCAAGAAGTCCCCTCTCCTCCATATTCGTTTTGCTAATTTGCACATTAAATGACCCTTCCCTCAAATGTGTATTATGGGGTAAGGGGTAGGGCTTAAAGATGTAGACAGTTGGGTTTTTTAAGGGCCCTTTTTCAATAACTGGAACACTCTATAATGAAAGATACTTATTTAAATAGATGACATTGACTATTTTTGTTTTTATTAAAAGGAAGCTGACATGCCTACCAATATTTAATCTTTTATGATTGCCTTTTATAACTTTTTATATTCTCAGCAGAGTGCTTTACCTATTGAAGTAAAATTTGGCAGGTTGGAGTTACTGAAGCAGAGTGGCAGTCTTAAAGTTTGCAGAGTAGGGTCTGTCTTTTAAACTCCCAGAGTGCAAACTTCAGAGCTTTTGCCTCGGCTGCAGTTTTCTTCCTTCGAGAATGCAGTACTAACATTTATTTGAATGGAGTTGCTGAACAGTAACATGGCTGTGATTTTTGGTTTTTGAAACACTGGTTTTAAATATTTTGACTTATTGAGGGTATGTTTTATATAGCAGTAAAAAAATGGTGTTTTATCTTCTATATAATTCCTGTTTTTATTATTAACAAAACAAACAATCCTAAATAGCATCCCTCAATTGTGAAAAAAATTCCTTTCAACTACATTAGGTTGTGAATGCAGGCTTTATCAGAACTATGTTTTTGTTCAGTTTATCTGTTCATATGGATAAATATTGGTTGGGATGATTTTGTGTCTAATATGTAGTGCTACACACCTAACTTATGGTGCCAAAATAGCGTGTCCTAATGCTTGCTGCTGATGCAAACAAACACAGTAAGGGTACTTTGTAGGAAATCCTTCACCATGGGATTAATATCCAATTGCTGCTTGTGCACACATTCATTACTAAAAGTTTTGAGAAATGTTTTTTCCAGCAATGAGCTTAAGAAATTTGTGGGCAGTAACTCACTTGGCATCATACATCTGAAATAAGGAATTATGTGAGGTTTTTTTCTCACAGAAGATGAAGCACACCGGAACCTAATGGGCCATGTGGGATGAGATGACTATTCAGTGGCTAACTTGGGTTAGGAAGGATATAATTAAGTATCTTCTCCAAATGTTCACTGATACTCTGCTAGTTTATTTCTCTTATCTGTTACACAAAGAACCACCAGGAAAAGAAATTAGTTTGCTTGGTAACTCTGTAATTACTATGACTGGTTTGGTTCTGGACTAAAACTACATTGACAGATTTGAATTTGCCTAATATGATGACTGTTTTTAATATGGATCTGTATGTGTTCTATTCAGCACAAGGAAATAAAATTTTAGTTGAGGATTCAGCACTGAAATCCTTGAGATCACCTCTCATTTCATAAATGACATGCTTACTGCAAATAATATACGGGAATACTTTGGGTCAAAGTTTTCCTGAATTACCTTGGGTGCCAAAGAGGTAGTTTGGTGGCCACAAAGTATGTTGTTTTAAGAAGCTGTTACAGCCAGTCTTCATGAACATGAGAAGTTTCCATAAAGTGGGGGCGGGGGAGCTCGATGGCCATTTGTTACTGTTGATCCATATCTACAAGGTACATACTTGTGTAACTTATTACCTCTCCTGACCTCAGAATTCTTAAAATTGAAGTAGGCAAAGGAGGAGCCCCAATAGGACATTTCTGTAACTGCAAGTTGCCTTCAGAAAGGGTGAATATGATCCATGGAAAACTCAGTTGCTGTCGTAATTTGCATGCAGCCTGCCTTTTGTTCCAAAAAAAGATCTGAAGAGTCAGCAAATGAGACATAAGATACAAGGTTAATTAGGTATAAGGGAGAAAGAAAAACACTGATACATGAATCCTTAAATCTTTGGTAAGGCTGAGCTGCAGTTTCATTAAGTTAAATAAGTGTCTCTAGGTTAAAAAACAATTGGTATGAATTGCAGATATCCTTCATAATAAAACTGGAAGGTTTTCAAAAGTATTAATGACACTTTGAACAACAAGTAGAATTTATAAACAGGAACATGTGAATGTCATGGGTTCTTCAACCTACAGGCACCAATAATCTTGGCCAATAAAATACTGAACTTTACTATTAATAGCTCCACACCTTATTGGATTGAACAAAGCAAAGCTCAGTCATTACGCAGGATCTGTGTGTAATGCCTTTAACAGAGACATATATCTGAATAGACGCCACATATTTGCTCAGGATGACCAAAGGGAGTAACATAATTTTAGCCAGAAAAAAGGCACACAGAAACATCTAACTTGGAGTAATGAAACTTCTGACATGAACTAAAATGTCCAGCAAGGTAATAAGATGAGTTATATCTGTAAAAACAATTTTTAAGTGGGTAAAATATTTGAAGACACTGCAAAAGGAGTGCATACCAGTAAGAACATAAAAAGAAAGATACTATCATAAATCACTGGGAAAATGTAAATTAAAAGCAAAAGGACATATACGTATTGGAACTAAATATGCCAAATTCTGCTTAGATTACAGAGCAGCTTGAACTCTCATACGCTGCTGGAGGAACTGCAAAGGTGCACAGGCAGTTTAAAAAACTATAAATTTTCTAATAAGCTGTGATAAAGTAATCTCATTCATAGGTATTTACCCAAGTGAAGGAAAATATTCACACATACTTGTATGTGAATATAGCAGCTTTATTCATAATCACCAAAAACGGAATTCAATGTAGCCTTCCACCTGGTGAATGAATAAATCTGTACATCCATGGCAATGCAATACTTATTGGGAATAAAAGAATGAACTACTGATAAACAATATGGATAAATCTCAAGTATCATGCTAAAAGAAAAGCCAGACTCAAAAGCCTCCATTTAGGTGGGCATGGTGGTATGCACTTGTAGTCCCAGCTACTCAGGAGTCTGAGGTAGGAGGACTGCCTGAGTCCAGGAGTTCAAGGCTGTAGTGTGCTGTCATCATGTCTGAACAGCCACTGCACTTGACCTTGTGCAACACAGCAAGACCCTGTCTCTTAAAACACAGTTTCCTTTTATATAGCATTCAGGAATAGGTAAAACTACAGGGATGGCAAACACATCAATGGCCTCCTGAGATGGGGATGGGAGTTAACTACAAAGAGAAATGAGGGGATTTTTAGAGGTGGTGTGACTTTAATAGTGTGACTGTGCTCATGATTACATGTGTTTGACAGAACTCTACTCTTACAAAGGAAAAGTTTTGTTTTTCTAGCTTAACCAACGTGGTACCAAACCTTTAAAATATCAAACTGAGAACGGCTAGAACATGTCCATATTTACCTCATTAGAAATTGCTTCAGGAAACCATTTCCACTGACCTTGCAGGGGTCTGTATGAGCTACTGTAGTCTAGCCCACCACCATTAGTCTACAACGGAGTTGCAAAGACAAGAAAATTAGAAGTCATGAAGAACAGGATGTTGAAAATGGTTTGTGCTTTAAGAAGACTGAACCAAGCTAGTAGCTCAGATTCAGGTGTCAACCACCTCACCTTCCAGGTTTATAACTGCTTATTCTGCTCAAGAATCTGTCCTCAATGTTTTCAACATCAAGAATCAATTTGAGACAAACCACACCTAGTTCATAAACCAAGCTAGAAGTGAAAAGGATTCCTGTCACGGGCCAAAACTAGTCTACAAACCCCCAAGGTGGCCAATTCTTGCTTTTAACAACAGCCAAAGATATTAAAGAATTCCATGAATATAGAGATGGATATTTTAAAATACAAGCATATATAATACTAAAACCCTCAGGAAAGCCAACACCTTGAGGTATTCTGGCTGCAGAAGAATCCATTTCTGTGGGGCCTATTCCAAGATCTAAGAGAGGTGTTACCTGTTTGACTTTACTGAGTGGCTTTTCACCTGACAGACCCGACAAACTTTAAAAGCTTTCAAGTCAAACTTTAGTAGACAAAGGTAAAGTATTTTTTCTAAAGTAGGTGAGCCTGCTTTTTTCTGATTTGTCGAAAATATTAACTGACCACAATATGAGACACTCGACACAGTGTAGTTCCTGCCTTCATGGAGCTCGGTTCTATTCACTGGAGTAGGTTTTATTAGCAAGATAACCAATAAATAGTGCAACTGGCCTGTCCAATCTCAAAGTCAGAAACGGACCATGGGTAGCATCACATCTTGAGAGATTTGGATGCAGTTACCACCCTTTGAGGAAAGAGGTAAATTCATCCCAACCCATCATAATTAGCTAAGGAAGCAAAAAGTCAAAAATACGAACAAGGCAACCTAGGCTCTGAAAGCTGACCAAGACGTCGTCTAAATAAACTTGGATTGACAATGGAAGGAGTTTTGTTCTCCCTTAAAGTGATGTTTAAAGTATCAAGGAAATAGAGCTTCAGATCTGTCTTGTGTCACCTGAGCTTTCATGTGATGGTCAAAGATCCACAATGTGAAAGTGGGATTAGCCCATCTGTGAAGTTCTAATCTGTGCAGTCACAATTGACCACTGCAAGTTTTAACAAGAGGACCCTGTGGGAACACAACAGACCTTTTTTTTTTTTTTTTTAGATGAAGTTTCGCTCTTCTGCCCAGGCTGGAGTGCAATGGCATGATCTCGGCTCACTGCAACCTCCGCCTCACAGGTTCTAGTGATTCTCCTGCCTCAGCCTCCCTAATAGTTGAGATTACAGGTGCCCCCCCACCACACCCAGCTAATTTTTTGTGGTTTTAGTAGAGATGGGGTTTCATTATGTTGGCCAGGCTGGTCTTGAACTCCTGAGCTCAGGTGATCCGCCCACCTCTGCCTCCCAAAGTGCTGGGATTACAGGCGTGAGCCACCTCACCAAACTCAGACCTCAATTCTTTAGCCGGCTTTTCCTTGGACCAGAATATGAAGAGGGCTGGAGACTCTCCAAACCAGGGGATGTTCCCTGGTCTTCCCGGGGAAGAAATGAACTATTTCTTGTAAAAGTAAGTTGCAAAGGCCAGGTGTGGTGGCTCCCGCCTGTAATCCCAGCACTTTGGGAGGCCAAGGCAGATGGATCATTTGAGGTCAGGAGTTCGAGAGCAGCTTGGCCAACACAGTGAGAGCCCATGTCTACTAAAAATACAAAAAACAATTAGCCAGTCGTAGTGGTGCACACCTGTAATCCCACCTACTAGGGAAGCTGAAGTAGAAGAATCACTTGAACCCAAGAGGTGGAGGTTGCAGCAGGCTGAGATCGAGCCACTACGTTCCAGCCTGGGTGAGAGAGTGAGACTCCACCAAAAAAAAAAAAAAAAAAAAAAAAAAAGTAAGTTGCAAAACACTAATGTAAAGGAATCCCAACCCCTGCTTTACATGATTAGGACAACAAATAGAAAAGTAATAAAGTTTAAGATCACATACACAAAAAGCAACAAAAAAGGGAGAGGGAAAAAAAAACAAAGCAAGCCCTACCATTCCAAATAGAAGAAATAAAGGGCTAAAACAAAATTTTAAAACAATGTTTTTAAATAAAAAAGACTAGAAAGCTAAAAAAGTACCTCTTCGCATCTCAGTAACATTGAAAAACTTTTCAAATAAAGACTGAGATACACATAAGGGTAAATATGTGATAGGACTGAACGGAAATTTTATGAACAGGATTAACCCATATTAAAGTGATAACAAAAAAAAAGGAGGTAACAAACTAGAGCAAGGAAAAACAAAAACCCAACAACAACTAGAATTTGAGGGATAAAGATCTGAAAAAAGTTCTTTTCGTTGGGGTGGGCAGGCGACAGATGAATGTACATTTGGCTTCTCAGGAAAGAAAAGGAAAGAGGCAGCAATGCCCTCTTAAAGCTGTTCCATTCGCCTGGAAGCTCCTATCTCTGAGGGCACTTTGAGCCCCATCTGTGCAGCTGGTGGTGTGGTTTCCTAATCTGGCAAACCCAAAGCTTAACAGGTCCTACACCAACTAGTGAATATCCTGAACACTTTTTTATTGGAGAGAGTCACTTTTATAATCATGCCTTATATACATATCAGAAACAATTTGGAAGTAAAATTAAAAGCCAAATCTTAACAAAAATAAGTTATTTATTGTCTTTAAAAATAAACATTTATAATAGAATACCAAATTGGATTTAATCTAATGTGTTAACAAAAGCATAATATATTCCAGTAAACAAGGATTTCCAACTTACCGTATAACTAAAAAGTCAACTAAACAGTTGGTTTTAGCTAGGGGCAAACATCAGTTACTGCCACTGAATTCTGTTATATAAATCCATTATGCTTCACATTTAAGGAGAAACTGAGCAAAGGGGTCTCCCTGCTCTTCCCCATTAGAAATGCACTGAAAAGGGACAAGTCCACAGAAGGAAAGAGGCTGTATAAGGAAGTAGGAGCTTAAGTCAAATTTCTACTTTCATTACTTTGAGTGAGGTGAAGGAGGGTATTATTTTCACCAGCTCAACATGGATGACAGTTTGATCACAGAAACAGCCCACAGTAAGATTTCATTTGTGGAATATGGTGAGCATGATCACCATGTCCTAATGATTTCTTAGGGTTTGGCGGTATCTCTGGTCACATGCTCATACCTAGGGTTGGGAGAAATGCTAACACTGTACCCTGGGTCTTCCTCAGATCCACAGTGGCTCCTGCCCTAGGATGACTGAAAATATGGCTCTCCTTTCCTTAGAGATACTGGCTCACTATCAAGAGTAGAGGTAGGGAGGCATTGTGAACTCCAGAAAAACAGAGTCCATGCATTTATTTCATAATGGACCCATTAGGCCTTTTAGAACTTCAATGAGATTGTCAGCAATAGGCAATCACCTTTTGGTACCCACAAAACATCTTAAAATTCTCGAGATTGGGCTAAAGGGGTGACCAGATTGAAAGGTACTCTGTTATTCTTAAGGGCAAATACAAGTCCTTTAAAGTTATGAATCAGTACTTATATCCTATAGTTAAGCATGTCTTCACACCATCCCCGGTTTTTGGCTTCCATATAAATAGATGCATTGCACTGCTGCATGGTATATTGCATCTCAATCAGCTGGCGGCATCCAATGGTTAACTTTTCCCTAGGAGAAAAAGAAATGTTAAATCACTGCAAGACAGCTAGTCAGAGAAATGAAAATTCTTTTTCATTTTATTTTACATTTTTAATTGACAAAATATATAGATTACTTATGTATAACATATTCTGAACCATGATATATATTGTGGAATGGCTCAATCAAGCTAAATAACATATGCATTATTCCACACACTTATTTTTGTGGTGAGGACATGTAAAATCTACATTTTTTAAATTACTATTTAAAAAAAAATTTTTTTTAGAGATGGAGTCTCAACATCTTGCCCAGGCTGGTCTCGAACTCCTGGGTTCAAGTGATCCTCCCACCATGGCCTCCCAAAGTGCTAGGATTACAGGTATAAGACACCACGTCCAGCTTTAATTATTATTTTTTAAAGATGCTGTTGCCCAGGCTAGAGTACAGTAGTGCAATCACAGCTCACCATAGCCTCAGCCTCCTAGGCTCAAGTGATCCTCTAACCTTAGCCTCCCAAGTAGCTGGGACCACTGGTATACACCACCACACCTTTTTTTTTTTTCTTCTTTTTTTTGGTAGAGACAGGATCTTACTATGTTGCCTTGCCTGGTCTAATTCCTGTGCTCAAGCAATTCTCCCACATTGGCCTTCAAAAATGTTAGGATAACAGGCATGAGCCAGTGCACGTAGCCAAACTCTACTTTCTTAGTGACTTTCAAAATACAATACATTGTCATTAACTAAAGTTGCCATGTTGTACAACAGATCTCTGAACTTATTTCTCCTATCTAACTAAAATTTAGTGTCCTTTCACCACCATCTCCCCAAAGTCCCCTATCCTCCTAGCCCCTAGTAACCACTATTTTATTCTCTACTCATACTCTTTTAGATTCCACATGTCAGTGAGAACATGTGGGGATGTGTCTTTCTGTGCCTGGTTTATTTAACTTAAAATGATGTCTTTCAGGTTCATCCATGTTGTTCCAGGCGACAGGATTTCCTTCTTTTAAGAGTGAATAGTATTCCACTGTGTATACAACCCACATTCTCTTTATCCATTTGCTGACTGATGGACATTTAGGTTGATTCCATATCTTGGTTATTGTGAATAGTGCTGCAATGAACATGGGAGTGCAGATATCTCTTTGACACACTGATTTCATTTCCTTTGGATATATAGATAATTCTATTCCAACTGTGCAGCTTATTCCTTGGATTAAAACCTCTTAACCTATACCCATTTTCTGCTATGAGAGGTCCTTCAGAGAGTAAGGTAGAACTAGATTGTTCAACCCAGCCCATTATATGAAAGGTTATGCTTAAGTATCCAGCTTTGCCTGTTGGCAGCAGGTCCACCACGGAAGCCCTTCCTCCTGAATTCTAGGAATCACGTCAAGGTCGTTTTCATGTTGGCTATATAAGAATTTGTGCAACTAAGTGCTTTTATCTTTCTATGTTGTTTTGTTTGTGCTAATAAATCATAACTGACAGTATTTCACCTCAAATATCAAATAATATATTTCAAATCCCAGTGTTAGTCCATTGTATTAAGAATTTTTATTTTTCTCTTATTTGGCTCAAGAGTTAAAGAACAGGTGGACTGGAGGATATCAAGAGGATGTACCTCCTGAAAGGAACAGTTTAATTGAAAGGGGTAAGGAAGTTGACAGAGTTTCAATTCTTAGAAAAGACTGCTGAGACAAGTTACCTAGCAGTTACCAAATGAATGTCAGTATCTCTAAACCAAGGGTGGGGAAGCAGAAAGTAATGCCTAATAAGTGCCGTATCTACTTCACAATTTTACTTAAGGCAAAGGCAGCCAGGCTCTCAAAAGCTGACATGGGTCTACAAATTGTGGGATCCCAAACTGTAGGACACCAATCCATTGTCTAGCATCTAGAATTCAAATCAATTTATTACCTAGTGTCAAAGAATTCAATCTCATAAATTTTAATCTACTGGGAGATGGTCTACTTAAGTTCACAAAGAGCACCCAACATCTAGTATAGCATCTGGCATGTTAGGTATTCAAAATTGGCAGTCATTTGTATTCTAACAGTTAAATTGTCATTACCTCGTTGGCTTCTGAGATAGCTCTGCCATATTCATGGTGCTGGGAAGAACTACAAGCTACCTCTCCCACTGCCCCTCCCACATGACAGATCCCTTGATGGAAGGTACAAAGGAAGAATAATTCAGGGGAAGATCAGAACTTAGGACACAGGACAAGGAGGAGTACTGACAACACCAAAGTAAATAATACAGCAAATGTACCATATTTGGAATAATCTCACTTCCTGACATTGTGTGGTTTCTCTGAGACTGATTAAAATCTGACTTTTGGGTGGCCCACACCTGTAATCAGCAACTCAGAAGGCTGAGGCAGGAGGATCATTTAAGGCCAGGAGTTTGAGAGCAGCCTAGGCAACACAGTATGACCCGCTCTCTGAAACAAAATTTTAAATCTGACTTTTGGCTTTGTGTAACCCTAATCTCATATTTTATATTTAAAGCTTAAAATTCGTGCTATGGTACATCCAATTCTTCACAACTACTCAAAAACTAATTTTGAAACACACTTAAGAGATTCAAAACAGCAGATAAATGTTTTCTATAAATTTAAAAACAAAATAAACTAAAATGGTAGCCCCCATTCCTGTCCTTTATTCCACATGTGAAAAAAAATTCTTCAGTAACTAGACTTTTGAATCTATTTCTTTATCTTATCTTTTTCTTCCCCTCGCCCCTTGTAATTAAAAAGTGAGCTTTATCTTCTCTTTTCCTCCTAGTGGCATTTGGTTTCTTAATTCATGTGAGTCTATATTCTGACAATGGATTATTACCTACAGATTTTACTTCCTGTAGCAAGTTGTCATCACTGGCTGAGAAAAGTATTGGCTGTTTTTCATAGTCTCTGCTTGGCCTACACTTTTTATTTGATCATGACAATAAGCATTCTTAAGTTTCTTTTCCTCATGGTTAATCTGTAGAATGACAGGATATTAGCTGTGGGGGCACCCTGACACCACTGCTTGTCATTCTGCAGCATCTCCAGTGAGTCATCTCACCTCAGCTTTTCCCTCCTGGTGATAGGACATTCACTACTGAGAGAGGCAGTTCATTGCTAGATAGTTCTTCCTTTATATTGGGCCTATAAAAACCATCCATTTGATCTGAGTCTGCCTAAATTAAAACAAAACAAGAAAGTATCTTTCCCTTTTTCCTCTGATAGTACAAATATCTTATGTCCCCATTTCTTTTTTTGATTCCGATTCCTGATCCTTTTGAGAACAGAGTTCAAAACTGGAGGTTGCTTCTAGTTCTGCAATACATGAGATTCTGCAAAACAACAGCCACTATTTCTCTGGATTTTCCTATTAATGGTATCAAATTTGCTTTGACCAAATCTCAGGTTAAAAATAACTGGAAATTTTATTAAATCAATTTAAAAATAATTCCACATGGTTTTGTGATGTATCCCCCATGACCAATTTGGTCAAAATGGCATGGTACTAGTGAATTTACATGATCTAATTCCAGTGTTTGATGCAATTTCTCCAAAATCCAAGAATGAGGTCTATAATGGATACTTGTTTTATAACTCTGAATTTTTCCATACATTTACAATGTGTATCTCAAATAAAAGAAAACTGGAATAGAATGTAATACATAAAATATAAATACAAAAAGCAGAATAGCTAACATCAATGGTAAAAGAATGAATGTTTTCCTCCTCAGATCAAGAACAAGACAAGGAGGCTTCTGTCACTACTATTCAACATTGTACTAGAAGTTCTAGCCAGAGCAATTATACAAGAAAAATAAATAAAAGAGATCCAAATTGGAAACAAAGAAACAGAATAATTTCTATTTGTAGATCCTAAAGAAGTCACAAAATAACTGTTAGATCTAATAAACTAATTCAGCAAAGTTGCAAAGTAAGAGAGCAACACAAAAAATCAACTGTATTTCTATACATTAGCAATGAACCATCAGAAAAGGAAATAAAACAATTTCACTTATGTAAGCATCAAAAATAACAAAATAATCAGAAAATCAATTTAAGAAGTATAAAACTTGTACACTATAAACAAACAAAAAATGCTGCTGAAAGAAACTAAAGAATATCTAAATAAGAGAAAAGGGAGCCTATGTTAATAGACTGTAATATTTAGTAAGATGGTAATACTCCCCAAAGTGACCTACAGTGTCAATGCAATTTCTATCAAAATCCCAACAACCTTTTTTTATAAACAGAAAGATCCTAAAATTCAGATAGAATTGCAAGGCATCCCATATAGCAAAATCTTGAAAAAGGAAAATGTTAGAGGACTTATACTTGTCAATTTCAAAAACTCACTACAAAGCAAATGTTATCCAAACAGTTTGACATGAGCAGATGGACAGACATCCAATGGATCAGCACCGAAAGTTCAGAGATAAACCCTCCCATATATGGTCAACTGATTTTCATCAAGGATGCTAAGACCATTCAATGGAGAAAGATGGGTCTCTTCAACAATAATGGTACCAGGACAACTTGATATCCACATGCATATATATGGATGGATGAATGCATGAATGAAACTGGATCCCCTACCTTACATTGTATACAAAAATTAAGTCAAAGTGGATCAAAGGCCTAACTCTTAGACCTAAAACTATAAAAATGTTAGAAGAAAACACTGGGATAAACCTTTATAATCTCAGGTTTGGCAATAGATTTTTAGGTAGTCTTAAAAGCATGCACAATGCAAAAAATAATAATACATAAAAAATCAAAATTAAAAACTTTCGTACACCAAAGGATACTACCAAAAAGTGAAGATAACTTACAGACTGGGAGAAAATATGTGCAAATTAAATATCTGATAAGGGTCTAATATCCAGAATATATAACATGTTGAGCTGCCAGGTGTTGATGTAGTTAATAAGGAGAAGCCAAACTAAAAGTAACAATCAAGTCTTTATTCACTTCTTGCCACAATATAAGCAAGGGGCAAAATGAGCGGTGCCAGTTTTCCAGTGTATAATTTTTTCCCCAGGAAAGGATCAGATAAATATGCACAGAGGGCTGTGGGGGTGGGGCACACATTATCTCACTGCTGAGAAGCCCTGAAGAAGGCTGCTGCCCCTCTGTATCTTCATGAACCCAGAGGCCCATGGGGAGGAAGAGAAGGAAGGGCTAGAAGTGGAAAAAAATTGAGTCAAAGAAGACAGAAATCCCTTAGTCAAAGCCTCCAAAAGGAAGCCTCAGTGGAGGTACCTGGGAAGTATCTCAGCCAACTCCCCCATTTCCCCATAAGAAGTCCTCCAAATGGAGTCACCTGAGCTAGGAACTAAGCTGTGTGTGAGTATAGCTGCAGGGAGTCTGAGTCACTGCCAGCAACTACTTCCAGAAAACAGCATACACTGGCATGGGAAAAAAAAAAAAAAAAGAAAAGAAACTTATCTGAGGAATGCAAGCCCGTTTAAACTATCCGGTCCAGAGAGGCACTGGAATGAAACAGCAGTCACATCACTCCCCCTTGGGCTAAATAATTATCACTTGAAGCCACTTGCTATGTGGGCTCTAGGCTAACAAGAAGCTATAGCTGCCATATGCTGGACACCCTAACTCATACCCTCTAATTCAACAATGTATAGCCAATCACTGAACAATGTTATTTCTGTCATCTATTGAGAATTCCTGTCAAACAGCTTTGTATCAGCCCACTCCTTGTTCTCTTTGCCTTTAAAAATTTGCTTTTAACAAGGGCTGAGGGTGCACTTCCCAAGGCAACTTTAACACATGTCAGGGGCAGCTATCCTCACTTCTGGCTCAAGTAAACTCTACAATTTGTGCCTCAACTCTTCCTTTCAGGTCAACATTTCCTTAGGTATGAGGAAAGCAGCTTCCCCCACTGAGTTTGTCAGATAAAGCCTTCTAATTGTCTATAGTGGGCTAAAACATCATACATAGAAAGGATTTTGGCCTGGAGCCAAATTCCTCATAAAGAATTTCTGTTATTACAGAAAGAAAACCAATCCACTAAAAATGAACAAAGGGCTTGAATAAACATTTCTCCAAAGAAGACATACAAATGGCCAAACAGCACATGAAAAGAAGTTCAACATCTTTCCTAATTAATATTACAGAAATACAAATTGAAATCACAATGAGATACAATTTCATACTCATCAGTATGGCAATAACCAAAACCAAAAAAAGGAAAACAACAAGTGTTGTCCAAGATGAAGAGAAATGGGAACTGTTGTATATTGTTAATGGAAATGTAAAATAGGGTAGCTTCTGAGAATTAGAAACTCACCCAGGAATTCTACTCTTAGGTATGTGCCCCCAAAATGGAAAATAACTATAAGAATTCAAATATTTGGCTGGGCGCCTATAATCCCAGCACTTTGGGAGGCCAAGGCAGGCAGATCACCTGAGTTCAGGAGTTTGAGACCAGCCTGACCAACATGGAAAAACCCCATCTCTACTAAAAATACAAAATTAGCTGGGTGTGGTGGCACATGGCCTGTAATCCCAGTTACTCGGGAGGCTGAGGCAGGAGAATTGCTTGAATCTAGGAGGCAGAGGTTGCAGTAAGCTGAGATCACACCATTGCACTCCAGCTTGGGCAACAGGAATAAAACTCTGTCCCAAAAAAAAAAAAAAAAAGAATTCAAATATTTATACACAAAGAGCAACACTATTTACAACAGTCAAAAAATGGAAAGAACCCAAATGTCCATCAATGGATGAATGAATACACAAAATGTAATGTGTATGTTTGTGTGTGAGTGATGGAATCTTATTCAGCCACAAAAAGAAATAAGTATTGATATATGCTACAATGTGGATGAGCCTCAAAAACAGATTATTCTAAGTGGAAAAAGAGATATAGAAGGCTACATGTTATACATTGGAGATGGGGTGCATCTGACTGCTTGGTGTCAGAAATGTGTTATGATGAGTTTCAGAGTAAGAAAAACAGTTTGGTTTGGTATCCATGTCATACCCTCAGGTACTTTGAGGCCAATGTCACAAACTAGTCTATATCTCATATAGGAAAAAAAAAAAAAAAAAACCTTAGAAACTGTCTAACAAACATATCAAAACACTTTATCAAGAACTTACAAGACAAAAAAAAAAAAGTTAATTAAATGCTGCACCTAACTAATTTCTCATAAAGATGGAAGATAACACACAAGAGATTTGTTTGGTAATGTTTGATAATCTCCTTAATTTACCATCTTGGATTTGGAGCAAACTCCTCATCTGCTCAGGGTAAGCAGTGCTCACACACTCCACTGTCAAGAGCAAAAGCTACTTCCACGAGTCTAAAAACTGGAGAAGACAAAACACCAGTTGAATTATAAGCACCAAGGTTCTGTGTCTTACGGAATTTGCTTTTCATCAAAGTGACTTTAATCTAAAACCTTAATTCCTTGCTTTATCAGAACCCATCCAACAGTTGTATTTATGCTCTTGAGGTACTTAATTACATTCATATGCAAGGAGGGTGGCACACCCAACTCCATGGGGACAGAGGCTCCTATGTTTGGGACCTTCCTGAACCTCACTTCATGTATCTCTTCTTCATTTGCCTGTTCATTTGTATCCTTTACTTTATCCTACATAAAAAATGGTAAATGTAAGTAAAATCTTTCCCTGAGTGCTGTGAGCCACTCTAGCAAATTAATTGAACCTGAAGAGGGAGTCATGGTAATCTCCAATTCATAGCCAGTTGGTTGACCTGAAGGTTGTGGTTTTTCCTACTATACTCTCATACACTCAACAATTCTGACCCCAGATGTATGTGGGGTTTTCTCTACATAGCAAGCAATTGTCCAGTGAACACCACGTGGATATACTATAACTCAATTGAATTCTGACACTATCTGGAGTTAGAGTCAACTCACACAGGTTGAGGGCTCAAACAAGACTGTCCCGCACTTCAGACAACAAGAGCAACAACTACAAGTAACAGTTTGTCACCTATACTTCTGACCAACTGGCTTATAAATCAGGAGAGTTCCCATAACAACTTCCTTCTCAGGTTTAGTTTGCTAGGACAGCTCACAGAACTCAGGGAAATATTTATGTTTTACTCATTTTTAGAAGACAATTGATACTACCAAGTATATGTTGGAGGGGGCTGGAGCTTCCATGCCTTCTCTGTGTGAGCCACCCCCAAAACAACTCCATGGCTCCAGTAACCTGGAAACTTTCTGACCCTGGTAGTTCAGGGATTTTTTTTTTAACCAAACCATTTAATTGTCTTTGAAGGTAAACAATATATAGAGCTGGATCCCAAGTCCTAAGAATGCCAGAATTACACAAGTAGATCCAAAATGTGTGTGGTTTTCTCAACAGAGTTCAGAAGGGTCAGAACTCAAAGTATTAAAAGGCAGAGAATGGTGGGATTCATGCACTCCATTCAGCAATTTTGTATCTTATCAGAAATAGACCCCAAGAATCTTTAAGGTGGGGGGAAATTCAACTCCTGGTTTTACAGTAAAGACTAAAGAGTACCAAAAATGTTATGTTGACTTCTCTTAATTTTTCTCACACAATCTGAAGCCTGAGCTGACTATTATATCCTCATGTCATAACAGCTGAAGCTACAGTATAGATACAAGAACAGTCCCTTATCCATTAAGCATCTAATCATGGTTTGGTCCGTCTGGTGACCAGTCCCCATCTAGGAGCCCACCAAGAGTTGCCTCATTGGAGCAAAAGATGCTCTTATCACCTAGGAAATTCCAAGAGAGCTCTATGTCAGCAACTCAGGTTAACGACCAAAGATTAGAACAAAAGATTCTCCCAATCTTAACTATAAGGGTTTTAGGACCTCTGTCTCAGGAACTGGAGTCAGCGACTGTCATGTCCATTTTCATACTGCTGTAAGGAACTGCCCAAGACTAGGTACTTTATAAAGGAAAGAGGTTTAACTGACTCACAGTTCAGCATGGCTGAGGAGGCCTCAGGAAACTTACAATCATGGCAGAAGGCAAAGAGAAAGCAAAGCACCTTTTTCGCAAGGCAGCAAGAAGTGGGAAGTGCTGAGTGAAGTGGGAAGAGCATCTTATAAAACCATCAGATCTCATGAGAACCCATGACTATCACGAGAACAGCATAGGGGAAACTGCTCTCATGATTCAATTACCTTCACCTGGTCTCTCCCTTCACACATAGGGATTAAGGGGATTATAATTCAAGACGAGATCTGGGTGGGGACACAAAACCTAACCATATCAGGGCACAGATAAATTTCTCATTATTTCACATCTCCCTGTTGCAATGAATATGGTGTGGCACACCAACAGTTTCCTCATTTACAACTAATGCTTTTTTTAAAAAAAAATTGATACAAAGATTATCAAATTCAGACAATTTAAATAATTGTCTTAAGCATTAAGTAACTGTCCTTCACATTCCCAAAGGGAGCCATCTACATGCAAGTTAAATCATTCTTCTGTTTTCACCTGAGTCATAGGAAAATGGTGCCACCTTCCATCTGCCACAATTGGCCCCGTTATTTAGTATGAACCAGTGAAAACAAAAAAACAACAACAAAAAAAACACTTTTGGCAGCTTAACTGAAAATTTTAAGTTGTGGGGCACACCAGAGATACATATGGAAGATACTCTAAATATTGGCAAATAATTTCACAAGAAATCCAACAGATCTAAATGCTATTAACTGAAAGCTTGCTGAGCGGTAATCACCATTTTTCAATGCATTCAAGATATTAAATATATTTGGTTTATCTTTAAAATCATCCTTCTGGGTATAAAAGAGGGTTTACTGATTAACTTTCACAGTTTAAATCCCTGACATAGTAAATGGAAAGAAAACAAAGAAAAAAAGACAGGTATAACTACTTTAAATATGAACATTTGACCTGACTCTTGAACCTCCCCCCAATAAAAATCCTCCCAACAACTCCAAAAGTAAGCTAAAATCAAAATAATTCTAAACATCAACTAGGATCATGCTTCCAGAGATTATGGCCTCCACGTTACCTACAATAAGATTTTTACACTCAAAAATATGGCTAAGGTTGTATAACATGTTGTACTTTTGACACAAATCTCACACAATCCTTTAAATGTGGATTATTTGTAAAAATCTATATATATGAGTACAACCGATTCACTGATAATCTGAAGATTAGGATAAGAAATCATTTTCTCCCCCAACTACAACAGATTTGTTTATGCCAACTGGCTTCAGGTTTTTTTGAAAAACTTATCTAATGAGTTGGTGAACTTTCATAGTTGTGTTGAAACATTTGTGTATGATTATCAATCCTACTATCTGATATCCTCAAACAAATTTATCAGTCTGGAGCTTTAACAGTAGAAGCATTTTGCTGTTAACTTTGTTACTAGGCCTGCTCATAATATTTTGTAGCCAGTCACACAGGTACATATTTAACTTATAAATAGCAAAGGAACTGTGGTTTAGTGAAATCTAAACCATATCACACAGCAGTGAAAATACGGTCAGCCTTGCTATAGTGTTCATTTGAATATGTGAGTTTGTTTCAACACCGCTGATATATTAAGAAATAACTGTAGCACAATCCAAACTTTGCACTTGCTGATATACAAGTTTGGCAGTTAGAAGCGCTAGGTGAACTAAGCCACTTAGTAATACACAAAACACACACATGCACACACCTCAAAAACGTAGCCACCTAAGTTCTCCATGTGTTATTAAGTACTCTGTTTTATGAGTGACATACCCACACTTCGTGTTACAACTTTACATCCAATTTCAGATAACCCTCAAGCCGCAACTCTTCCAATGATTACTCTGTAAGTAAACTTCAGGTCTTTTTTTAAGGTAAAAAACCAGATTTATTATAACATATTTTTTAGTCATGTAACATGTCTAAAATTGTGACACCACTTTTATCAAGCTCCTATCTTTTTAAAAATGTGTTCCAAATGAGGTTGAGTGTTGTGCTCCTAATCCCTTGTGTTTCTTATTGCATGACTGTACAATGCAGTGGTGACATTTACAAAATGCACATGTCATGTTATAAAAGAACTCACTGAAAACCAACTATTGCCCCATGTATCAACATGGATGAATCCTAATGTTAAGCTGAAATGGAGTATGTAGTGGTGGAGGGTATTGGAAGGCAACAGTGAAGAAGTTAAACAGTTTTAGCTCCTCATGAATTTGCCTGGGCCTAGAATTAGTGGGATATGTTAGACTGTTCAGGCTGCCATAACAAAATATCTTAAGACTGGGCAGCTTATAAATTTCTTACAGATCTGGAGGCTGGGAAGTTCAAGATCAAAGCACCAGCAGATTTGGTGCCTGGTGAGGGTCCTCTTCTTCATAGATAGTGCCTTCTATGTATTCTAACATGGCAGAAGGGAAGGAATTAGCTAGTGCTCTGAAGTCTCTTTTATAAAGGCACTAATCCAATTCCCAAAGGCCCCATCTTCTGATACTATCACATTGGGGATTAGGTTTCAATGTATGAGTTTGGAGGGTACACATTTAGTCCATAGCAAAGGTTTCACAACTGTTCCCTGTGTATATAAGAACTGGATTTACATCTGGGTGTGATGGTTCATGCCTGTAATCCCTGTACTTTGGGAGGCCAGGGCAGGAGAATCGCTTGAGCCCAGGAGTTCAAGACCACCATGGGCAACATAGTGAGACCCTGTCTCATTTAAAAAAAAAGAAGATTTAAAAAAAAGAATTGGATTTATAATATTTGCCCTTTTGTTATGTATGAACATTATAAAACAAATTATTTTGGGAAAAAAGTATATAGTGTGATACATTTAAGTTCAAAAACCAGCAAAATAAATCAACATATTGTTGTTATAAATAATACTAGGTAAAACCATAAAGGAAAAGATGAGAACTATATAGGAACAATCCCTAGAGAGAGAATAGAAGGGAGGTTACAGCTAGAAATGGGTAAAATTCAAGTTTGTTAGTTGAATGGTAGGTAGGTAGATGGATTTTTTTTATATCACTTGTTCTTCAAGACATGGTCTGGGGACCACAGGGAATCTAAAGACTCTTTCAGAGGGTGTGTGAGGTCAAAGAAGTCAAAGATACTTTCATAGTAAGACTAACATTGCTTTGTCTTTTGTACTCTTGTTCTGGCAAAAGTGAACAATAGTTTTCCAGCAACGTGGCTGTGCTTATCACAACAGATTGAATGGAAAAGCAGTTATAAGAATCCTGCTGCCTTCTATTAAGCCAGTCATTAAAAGATTTGCAAAAATGTACAACAGTGCCACTTTTAATATATTCATAATAGTTATTTATCTTAATATGTAGTTTTTAAAATGAATTAATAAACATTTTTAAATTCTCAGTTCTAAGTTTTAATAGAGCAAATATAGCTAGATAATGACCCACATAAATAAAATCTCTTTGGGATCTTCAATAATTTAAAAAAATGTAACAGAGTCTTGAAGCCAAAAAATTTGAGAATCACTTTAAACTTTACAGCCAATAAACACACACACATGACCCTTTTGTATGTAGGAAATATTTGATATTAGTAAGGTTAAAAAAAATAGTGTAGTGAAAAGACAATGAAAAAACCACATCACCACCACCACCAAGTGCTGCTGTATATGGAAAAGTTTGTTACAATGGTTTGTCTAATGCAGATATGACTTACCTATACTCGTTCTGAGAAACACAATGATAAAGTTCCTGGGCAGTAAATTTGACATTTTTATTTACCTGAAAAGAACCCAGATACAGTTATTAAAAATATATATTAAACAAAATGAGTGATGACAATAAAATTAGAGTAGCCCATATTCTGAGAGGGAATTTTCACATTTCTAGTTATTACATTAAAAGGATTATATAGTAGCAATAAGAGTGCAATGACCATAATGCTAACATGGAACTGTGTGCAAAAATGTGAATCCCACTGTTATAACTTAATCTGTTAGTAGAACTAGTAGAGGTAAGATGGGCCTAGATATAGTAGAGATCAAATGAACAGAAAAACACATAATAAGGTTATAAACTGCAAACAGTTATATCTGGTTTAGGAAAGTTCTATTTACAGATATTTTCTAAAGAAATGTATGTTTCAGATTACCAAGGTCTACATGTTTAAACTAGTATGTTTAAGTTAATAAATATCTATTATAATTCAGAGATATAATTTATAATACCATAAATATAAATATCTTTCATCATAAAGCTGGGTGCAGTGGCTCACGCCTCTAATCCCAGCACTTTGGGAGGCCAAGGTGGGTAGATAACAAGGTTAGGAGTTCAAGACCAGCCTGGCTAAGACGGTGAAACCCCATCTCTATTAAAAATACAAAAACATTGGCTGGCTGTGGTGGTGGGTGCCTGTAATCCCAGCTACTCTGGAGGCTAAGGCAGAGAATTGCTTGAACCCAGAAGGCAGAGGCTGTAGTGAGCCAAGATCACGCCACTGCACTCTAGCCTGGGCAACAGAGCAAGACTCTGTCTCAAAAAAATATATATTTCATCATATAAAAACTAGCTGCGGCACACATATGGAAGACACAGTGAAGGACTCTTTTATTTCTTGAAGCTTACTATTGATTTAGGCAATATACCTATTTATATGCAAGGAAAAACCTGAAAACTTGCAGAAAAAAATTATTTTGATCAGATAACAAACAGCACATTGCCTAAATTTTCAGAAATTTAGAATTAGTAAAAGGAAACAATAAGACTAATTATATTCAATTTACTTTAAAAAATGTTTCTATGTTACTAGCTGGCATGCATTTTTTGGTTGGGAAAAATGATACCACCCTGATTTAATTACCACTACTTTAAAGATTCATATCATAAATGTCTTCTGTAGAGTTCAATGTATTGCTTACTGGCAAAAATTCCATGACCTTCTTCAATGTTTTCATAGGAAGTTTACCATGTCTCTGTAGAAAATATTTCATTCAGTGAAAGTTTAAAAATACAGTTTTTGGCCAGGTGCAATGGCTCATGCCTGTAATCCCAGCACTTTAGAAGGTCAAGGTGGGAGGATCATTTGAGCCCAGGAGTTTAAGACTCTCCTGAGCAACATAGTGAGACCCCGTCTCTATTTTAAAAAAGAAAAATTGGCCGGGCGCAGTGGCTCATGTCTGCTGTAATCCAGCATTTTGGGAGGCCAAGGTGGGCGGATCATAAGGTCAAGAGATCAAGACCATCCTTGGCCAACATGGTGAAACCCGTCTCTACTAAAAAAAAAAAAAAAATACAAAAACTAGCCAGGTGTGGTGGCCTGCACCTTTAGTCCCAGCTACTCAGAAGTCTAGGCTGGAGAATCACTTGAACCCAGGAGGTGGAGGTTGCAGAGAGCCGAGATCATGCCACTGCACTCCAGCCTGGCAAAAAAAATTATATATTTATATACACACACATATATATAGTTTTTAAATATTTAAATGAATATAATATGGATATTTTGCTTAAAATTAGTTTGTATTTATGTATTTAGTATTTAGTTATATAATATTGGATATTATATTTAATGATTATATGAAATTGGTATATAATTTAACATAATTTTTATTAAAAGAATCTTCTAAAAATGTTCTAAAATGTACACTTAAACTATCAACCAGTCCACTTCTTCCTTCTTTACATGTTCTACCTTCTCCTAAGGGCCTTTGATATGTTTACTGTAGCCTCACATTCCAATACCTACAATGTATCAAAATAAAGGCCACCAAATGTCAACACACTGCAGCTATTTGATCAGAGGATGAAAGGAAGGATCCATTTTCTATCAATTGTTGAGAAAAATCAGTTGAAGAACTGACTTTGAATCTGTTATAAATATAATTTATATTAAGCTTTTAATATAATTTTTTTTAAGTATCTAGATTTATCTTTAGTTGTAAAAGCAACCATTTAGACATTTATCCAAGAACACAGCTGGGAGTATAAAGGTGACATAATTCCAGCTTATAGTAGATAATTTACAAAGTAGGTAGTCGCTTTACCAATAAAGAAAAACTGAAGCACAGATTCAGGATGTTCTAAAGTATCTTGTTTCACCATATTCGTTAATTTTGACTAGGAAGGCATTTTTACCTACCCATATCGAGACATTTTATATTACACTATTAAATATCATCTCCATGCTTAAATGAGTAATTTTAATTTCCAGGGAAAAAAATGGCTAAAAGATGCCACTGTCAGCAAACATTAGAGTTGTGACTATAAAATGAATTGTGAAATGGGTATCATTACTTTTTAACTGTACTACTTGCAATGAAAACCAGATATTAGAAATGGTGTAATTATTTTTAATTCTAAAAAATTCAAGTATAAAAGATAAAGGAGAAGTACAAAAATAGTCAAACTCCTTAAAAGATTTAGACAGTCCTATCACCGTTTTTTATATTATCTTCAGTGTAGTAACTGGTGTAGACAAATATCTCCAATGTGGTAACTGGTATAGGAAAAGTAATTCTTTTAAGAGAAATGATTTTAAAAAATTTGTGAATCAGCCAGGCATGATGATATCTACCTATAGTCCCAGCTACTTGGGAGGCTGAGGCAGGAAGATTGCTTGAGCCGAGGAGTTCAAGGATGTAGTGTGTCCTGACTGTGCCTGTGAACAGCCACTGCAACCTAGTCTGGCAACACACTGAGACTCTGTGTCTGAAATATATATATGTCTAAAACATACATATATATATATCAGAAATATATATATGTCTAAAACATACATATATATATCAGACAGAGTCTCAGTGTATGTATATATGTGTGTATATGTACGTATGTTCATATGTACATATACACACATATACACATATATACACATACATACATATATACACATATAAATATATATACATATACACATATGTATATATGCATATATACACACATGTATATATACATACATATCTGATTCTTAGATTCACATATTCTTTTTAATTTTTAAAATGTTTTCTTGTTTCTTTATATCACAAGATATCATCAAGCAACAGATCCACATATTCTTATAAATAATACATTAGGTACTTTCTTCTAATACTCTTAGTAATAGAAAGTACTAAATTCAAAAAGAGCTATGCCCCAGATTTTTCCAGGGTACGTGATTTTAAAATTGTCCTATCGTTTATATATATTTTAGAGGTAGAGTCTTGCTCTGTCACCCAGTCTGTAGTGCAGTGACATGATCATGGCTCACTACAGCCTTGAACACCTGGCCTCAAGTGATCCTCCTACCTCAGCCTCCTGAGTTGCTGAGATTACAGCCACCATGCCCAGTTCTACAAATATATTTCTGTTAGACTTAATGTTTTGATTTGAAATTCAGAAAGTAAGATGAAATAATTACATGAATCGTCTCAAAAGAGAAAGTCCTCTTAATAATCATATAATGTGGTGATAAAGATTTAAGGCTGACTTTTATTTTTATTTATTTATTGAAATGGAGTCTCGCACCGTTGCCTACGCTGGAGTACAGTGGTGCCACCTTGGTTTACTGCAACCTCTGCCTCCCAGGTTCAAGTGATTCTCCTGCCTCAGGCTCCCGAGTAGCTGGGATTATAGGCACCTGCCACCATGTCTGGCTCATTTTTTTGTATTTTTAGTAGAGATGGGGTTTCACTATGTTGGCCAGGCTGGTCTCAAACTCCTGACCTCATGATCCACCCGCCTCAGCCTTCCAAATTGCTGGGATTACAGGTATGAGCCACCATGCCCAGCCTATTTTTATTTTTTTGAGACAGTCTCACTTTGTCACCCAGGCTGTAGTGCAGTGGTACAATCTTGGCTTACTATAACCTCTGCCTTCCAGGTTCAAGCAATTCTTCTGCCTCAGCCTTCGGAGTAGCTGGTATTGCAGGCCAGTGCCACCACTCCCTGCTAATTTTTATACTTTTAGTAGAGATAGGGTTTCACCATGTTGGCCAGACTGGTCTCAAACTCCTGACCTTTCAAGTGATCAACCTGCCTTGGCTTTCCAACGTGCTGGGATTAATAGGTATGAGCCACAGCACCCAAGCAAATTAAGGTGGCCTCTTAAAAGGCACATGTAAACACCATTCATTGCTTAAATAAAACTAGTTAGCTATTCACCTCCCCCTTTTTTTTGAGACAGGGCCTTGCTCTGTCAACCAGGCTGGAGTGCAATGGTGTGAGCATGGCTCACTGCAGCCTTGACCTCCTGGGCTCAAATAATCTCACTTCAGCCTCCCAAGGAGCTGGGACCACTTTTTTTTTTTTTTTTTTTGCTTTTTGCTTTTTGGAGAGATGGGCTCTCGCTATGTTGCCCAGATTGGCTTTGAACTCCTGGGTTCAAGTGATCCGCTGGCCTCGGCCTCCCAAAGTGCTAGGATTACAGGCAGGGGCCACTGAGCCTGGCCAAGACTAGTCAACACTTATCAAACACTCACTCTGTGACTGGAGCTGTTTGGAGCACTTTACATACATTACATTATTTAATCTTCGCAGAATACAAATAATTTACCTACTATGGTTACTCTCATTTTACAGATGAAGAAATTGAGACAAGGAAAATTAAATAACTCTTCCTGGATCATACAATTAATAAGTAGAAGAACCAACATTTCAGCACAGGTAATTTGACCTCAGATTCTGTGTTCTTAATCACTGGTTTTTAACAGAAGATGCAGCACACAGAAAGTTAAATAAAGAGCTAACCAGGAATAAAAGTGAAGAAATATATTTAAAGGAGTCTGACTTCATAAGAAATGTGAGACCTGAATATATGCCACATTCCTTCATTTAGAATGTTTTAAAAATTAAACACATATACACATAAAATTGAAAAGTAGGAATATTACAGGAAACATGGGCACAGAACACTAAGCAACTAGAAACTGACAATCAACAGAATATCCTCTTCGGTTCAGCAATGATGAGGAATACACGTAGGTTAATTTACAAAATACATTGAAGCCTCATTACAGTTCTAACCTCAGGGTTTGTGCTGCCACTATAGAGGAAACTAAATTATAGCTTTCCTTTCCAGTAGTAAGTGGTTCTCAACCAGGAGTTCTTCCTTTCTGAGGTATTCTGGGTATGTGAGTTGGGTGGGGAGATGAAATACTTTTGGTTGTCACAACAACTGAGATAGCTATAGGCATTTAATATCTGAGGTATAGGGATGTTCAACATCCTGCAGTATGCCACACAATGAAGAACTGACCTGTCCAAATTGCCAATAGCACCCCTGATGAGAAACAATTTCACACTGGAGAAAGTGTGTCATCTTAGGACTCTATTATATTTATACTTAGGGAATGAAAGAAGAAATTGAATATGTCACTGGCAGAGAGGAGAGGAGGAAATGGATAGATATAGGTCACAGGATAGGAAGGTGCAGATATGTAGGATGAACAAGCCTAAAGATCATACAACATGAGGACTATAGCAAATAAGATTGTATTATATTCACAATTTTTACTAAAAGAGTACATTTTAGGTCTCTTGTCACACACACAAAAAAGGGTAACTCTAAGATAATGGATATGTTAATTTACCTATAGAAACCATTTCACTATGTATAGCATATCAAAACATCATGCTGTACGCCTTAAATATACAGTTTTTTAGAAGGGAGAAAAAAATAATATGTCACAGACAAACTTTTATGGCATTCAAGAATTTAAAGCAAATATCAATTAAATAGCATTCCATTATGTTTCAGAACTTCTACTTTATTTACATTAAAACTTGTTTAAAGTGGAAATGTGATAAATACTTTAAAATATTTCCCATACCTCATACTTGATTAGGAAGTTATAGAGGGTCTCAACATCTTGATAATTACTGTTTGGGGCCAAAATCCTAACAAATAAAAAAAAACAAAGTAGGGGGAATAAATGATTTCAGAAAAAAACAACACCGTAAATTTTCTCCCAAAACATACCCACACCATGAGAGATAAGTTATTATTTAATAAGCTTAAAGGTTTATAATATTTTCAAAAATCAATTAAAAATTACAAAACCATGAACTTAATTCAACAGAGGTCAACTTATTAAAATGTTTTTGCTTAAATTGATACTTATAACATCAATTAATCAACTATAAGCATTCTTACATGTGAAGTTATAGTTCACATTTTAAGTTACAATAATATAGATTTCTCAAAAAGCAGATAGAAATGTGACATGCATTTATACTGCATTATCTTTTAAGCTGCAGACAAAGCTTGAGTATTTATCACAGAAATGTTCAACCAGTCCAAACAGACAACTGATGAAACTCTTAGACACTTAAAATATATCCTAATAAAAGATTTTGACAAACTTCAAATAACATTGCTTGAACTATCAGCCTATAGCTCTATGAAAAATCAGTAGATTACATAAATTGTTGAAAATAGCACTGATTTACAAAAAAAAAAAAAATAACAAATGACAGAAACAGATGTCAAACAACTTTTAAATTTTGAGACAAAGTCTCACTCTGTTGCTGAGGCTGAAGTGCAGTGGTGCAATCAGGGCTCATCGCAGCTTTAACCTCCTGGGGCCAAGCGGTCGTTCTACCCGACTCCCAAGTAGCTGGGACTACGAGCACCACTAAGTCTGTTTAGTATTTTAAAACATTATTTTGGTAGAGATGAGGTCTCCCTATGTTGCCCAGGCTGGTCTCAAACTCCTGGGTTCAAGGGATCAGGCTACCAAGGTTCTGGGATTATAGGCGTGAGCCACAGCACCTGGCCATAAAAATAAAGAACTTATTTTTCTTTCTAGTAGTAAAGTACTAATTCTCATTTCATTATACTAAATATTTTTTCATCCTTTCAGCATGAATACTTTTTTTTCTTTTGGGAAAGTAAACCAGTGTGTCGTTTTGGTAGAGTGCAGTGGCTCTGAGTACTGTCTGTCTTAGCTGAGTGACTTTTGTCTAGATGTGTGAGTTACCTAACTTCTATGTGATTTATCTTCTTATCTATTAAATAAGGATAACTGTCCCTACTTCATAGGGCTACTGCAAGAATTAAATGAGTTACTATAAGAAAAGTCATTACAACAGCGTAGGGAATACAGCAAGCACTATACAGTATATGTCAATTATAACAGCAACAGTAACAACTATCATCATCATCTGACACAGATGCTCCTTGACTTATAATGGGGCTATACCAGGGTAAACCCATTGTAAACTGAAAACATCCTAAGTAGAAGTGTATTTTTGACTTGCAATATTTTCAATTTATGATGAGTTTATTGGAAGGTAACCCCATACTAAGTCAAGGATTGTACTAAATGCTTTGCACCATCATAGAGTTGAAAAATCCTAAATCAAACCACCGTAAATTGGAAACTGTAGTTTCCAATCTGTAGTTTCAAGCCATAAAATAAGTAAATATTGATATAATTAATAAGAAATCAGGTCACCTCAATTAATTTTTAAATTCCTAGTGGCTTTTAATTACAACGCTGTCTCTGGGTCTTCATGTCATTGCCAGTACCTGAATCTGTCAAACTTGATAATTAACTGATCACAATAATCTTAATTATATCTTTAGACTATTTGGCCTTTATTATATTTGTGGGAGTGCTTTTATAAACAGTTTTTCAGGACACAGTAAAATTTTTAAAGGCCCCTTGGAGGGGGCACATACAAAACATCTTTAAAAATATACAACAATCTTCATAAGAATACTATTTCATGGAAAAAGTTTTTCTCCCAACAAATAATTTTCAAATACAAAAAAAAAAAAAATCTCTTAACCCCCTCAAAAAAGTCCTGAGGGATAATACATATGGAGAAGGGTCCATACAAAATTTGCTTAAAACATGAAGACAAAGTTATCTAGACAAGTTAAACCAATCCTTTAGTAAGGCAATGGGAAACATCCAAACTAGTGTGTCCTAACTTGGTAACCCAAGTGAAAACAAACTACTGTATCAGCCATGTGGAATAATTTATACCAATTACTTTTTACGGCTTTAGAAATAATCTGAACTGTCTATAAAAGAGGGTGAGACAATTAGATAAAACAAGATATTCTATATTAAGAAACTAGTAAGTTTAACATACTACATTAGACCCCAAAGGATGAGGCAAACTCCAGTGAATAATGTCCAACTCTTACAATGTATTTGATGAGTAAATAAAAAGATAAAATACGTACTAAAGATGCCCAGATCAGAACAAGGGACCCTTTATTCTCTCACTCAACAACTATTTGAGACCCACAATGAGGCAAGCACTGTTCTGGGCCCCTGGATACAGCTGTGAACAAAAAGACAAAGATCCAGAGTAGCCCAAAGCCTCACAGTTCTAAAGAGCACAAGAAAGAAACAAATCCTGACCAGACACAGGGAGATAATGAAGGAAGAAAAAGATCTCATTCTTGTCCATTTGGCCGTCTCTTCTAACTTTTCAGCTACTGCTTGTAAACAAATTAAGCAGCACAGGAATTTTAAGTTTCTAAGAAAGAAGTAATTTGTCCTAAATGTAAATATTTCACAAAACATCACAGAATTGTATTCTAAGGAAGAAAGGTTTACTGGGATCTCATCTTCATTCACAGACATACTACTTTTATAATCAGAAGAAAAACTATACATGTTACTTTTTAAAGCCAGGATATATACTACACGATATGTGATAAAATTTGTTATTTTGAAAGAATGGTTAGAGGTAAACTGATCCCAGAATGGATCAGATAACCTTTACTAAAATGCAGTCAACTTGGGGTTGAAATTAGACTTCATTACTTCCTATGAGCTCTGAATATGAGAGAATGGAATGTGGCCTGGCACAAAAAACTGCAAACTTTTACTCCCTAGAACGACGGCTTGTTGAAAATACATAAAAAATAAAATGGAGAAAAATGCCTTAGTAATTCCCCACACAAAAATTCTTGAGAGGTCAGCCTTCCCTAAATTTTTCTCATTCTTTTTTTCATATACCCATATGAAGACAAAAGGCTTTTTGAATGAAAGTCCTAAAACTGCCCTTCAATAGTGACCCTTTAAAAGAATGGTGGAATAAAGAATTAGCCCTTGGGGAAAATATATTTTAGATAATGGTCATTTTTAAAATTTATAAATATATTCACATTTGTCTTTTAAAAAGAAATTCATAACAATCACAGTAAGTACCATATTAAATGCATATTTGCTCAAATGCATATGAAGCTATGAAATATTTAAAAAACAATAAGACATGGTCCATTATCCTCAACTGGTTTATAATCTTAAAATTTCACTCTTGAATTTTGGAATGAGCTTTGAGAAACAGATGTTGAAGCAGGACATAATCTGCAGCTCACAGCTGGATGTACTCTGGTTTCCTTTGTGACAGCATCAATAACAACACATAATGACTTACTGAACACTGAAGTCTGACCCTGCTTTACATACGCCATCTCCCTGAATTTAATTCCCTAAATTTTTACACCCTGAATTTGGTTTTGCAACCTTGATCAAGTTGCCTACTTTTCTGTATCTCGGCTCCTTACCTGTGAAATGGGGATAAAGTAGTGTTAACCTCATAAAGTTACCTTACAAATTAAGTAATGCATCTAAAATGTTTAGCACTACATAGGACACACAGTACATGTTCAATAAATATTAGCTGTTATATAATGACCACTTTTCAGACGTAGAAACCAAGGTCCAACATTTTAAGATACTTGCCCAAGATTACATAATGAATGGTGGAAGGTATTTAAATCTCTTTGGGTTTGAGTCTGGAGCTCATACTTTTCCCAATAAAAGGACAACCACCACATCTTGCCTTTAAATTATTTTACAAAATCAAATGAAATAAAGTTCATTTAAAATGAAGTATTACTTTTATATGTAAGCAAAAAAAGCTGTCTTTTATCAAATGCTTCCAGCAAATTATTTCCTGTATGTTCAAACACTAAATCTTTGTAGTTGTTTTATCTTTATCAGAGCCACAAAGCAAGTCGGTTAACAGAACCGACACTCACTAAAGGACCTGACTCAGTCACATAGGTACTCTGAGTATTCTATTTATCCATGAACAATTAGCATTAATATTAATCTGAATTAAACAAATTTCATTTCTATATAACTCAATATTAGATAAAAATCAATATATATCTTTAAGAAAAAAAAATGCCACCCAAGGTTTAAAAAAAAATTTCCCCAAAATGCCAGTCAAGGGAAGCACTGGGAGTGGAGAATGAGCAAAGAAATCTGTAACTGGTTGTGATAAACTGCCATTCAAGCTTTTAGAGACAAAAATCATCTGACTTAAATTTAAAAAGAATTCATTAAAATGGACTAAACTTTCAATTAGAATTTTAAAAATTCGGGCCGGGCGCGGTGGCTCAAGCCTGTAATCCCAGCACTTTGGGAGGCCGAGGCGGGTGGATCACAAGGTCAAGAGATCGAGACCATCCTGGTCAACATGGTGAAACCCTGTCTCTACCAAAAATACAAAAAATTAGCTGGGCATGGTGGCACGTGCCTGTAATCCCAGCTACTAAGGAGGCTGAGGCAGGAGAATTGCCTGAACCCAGGAGGCAGAGGTTGCGGTGAGCCGAGATCGTGCCATTGCACTCCAGCCTGGGTAACAAGAGCGAAACTCCGTCTCAAAAGAAAAAAAAGAATTTTAAAAATTCGAATAAAACTTATCTCCTATTTAGGAAAAATAAAGTTGCAGATTCAGAAACAAGGAAAGAAATCTAAAATATTCCAGTTTAATATTTAATTCTAGAAACTGAAAAAAGTAAAATATGTTCTTGGATATTTATAAATCATGACTTACAACCCACAGAACTGAATAAATTGTGGTCCCTTCTGGCAAAACAATGTTTTACATTAATATAATATTTAAAATAGTTTTAGCCGGGCATGGTGGCTCACGCCTGTAATCCCAGCACTTTGGGAGACCGAGGCGGGTGGATCACAAGGTCAAGAGATCGAGACCATCCTGGCCAACACGGTGAAACCCAGTCTCTACTAAAAATACAAAACAATTAGCCAGGCGTGGTGGCACATGACTGTGGTCCCAGCTACTCGGAAGGCTGAGGCGGAAGAAGCGCTTGAACCCAGGAGGTGGAGGTTGCAGTGAGCTGAGACTGAACCACTGAACTCCAGCCTGGTGATAGAGCAAGATTCTGTCTCAAAAAAAAAAAAAAAAAAAAAATAGTTTTAGAGAGTGTGAAAAAAATTAAAGTTTTAAAAGGAAGTGCATGATGTAGAAATGTTTACAACATCATATTAAAAACTCACTTTTGTATTCTCTATAGCTAAGAAATGAGTTAAGGTTTAAATATTATAAACCACTTAAACTGTTATTGAGGATAACAAAATCATTTATTGAGCATCCACTGAGTGCAAAGGACTGAATAAATGCTATCTCCTTTAATCTCTATAATAAAGCAACTATTATAAACTCCATATTGAATGCCATGTTTTAGGTTGGTATTTAGTCTCTACAGCTGGAAAACACTATTTTATGTGAAGTATAGGAAAGGCTGGAGGCAGACTTGGTGATTTAGAATGACTCAGCGATTCATATCCTGTCTCCACTACTTCTATATTTAGTATATACAAACACATATTAATGTTAGTATGTAACATTAGACCAAGTCATTTAACCTCTTTTAGCTTCATTTTTCTCCTACTATAATGGAGCAATTCCTGTAGGGTTGTGAAAACTAAAGTGACTTAATCGTATAGACTCATAGCCTTGTGCCAGACATATAATTAGACCATCCCTAAAATTATGTTTATCATTATGATTTTACCCTTTGAATATATTTATTCAATGTGACACTTGCACTGTACATGAAATATGTGGATGTTATGATTTACAAACCTGAAATTTCATTCTTTTAAAATACTCTATAAAGTGATTTATGTTTGCTCCTGTGCCTTTATCTAAAGGATAGACAATACAGTCTCCACTCTGTGTAGAGACAGAGGAAGGCAACATTTCCACAGTGCATTGTTTTATGGTTGACTATTACTGCGAGCCACTGTATCAGAACTGAGATGAGATTGGCACTATTTGAGATTTCATTTTGGAGAAATGGTTTTGGCTATGGTCAAGAGTCTTACTTATTAGAAAGAATGAATTACTGAATAGTCTCTCATAATACTGACAGTACTGGGAAATGAATTTCTGTTTACTCTAGAAAATAGCAGTTACTTTATAGGCGCTTTGAATTATAAAACTTAGAAAGCATAACAATAATGACTGGCATATTAACATGTATGTAAGAAGAAGTTTTACACATCTGAAGAGAAACTAGCTAATGTTATTTTACTTCCTATGTGTGTTTAATAGCCTTTCAAGAATGAAACATTGGTAGAGAGTTTGTTTTGAATATTTTTCTATTTCATCTTTGCGTGTTGGTTTACTATCTATTGCATGGAATTCAAAGAATGTTTATGTCAAAAACTGTTTTTTTAGAGCTTGTCATTAAACATCATTACTTAGATGTCTTAAAAAATCAAAAATAAAAAAAATAAACTCCATATTAGAAAACAAACACAAAAAGGCTAATTTACCTATCTAGGTAACAAAGCTGGTGCATGAATAGAACCCAGAGGTCAACTTCAGACCACTCTGTGGCTCAAAGCTCTTTCTCATTTTAATATAGTAACACGCCTGAGTAATATTATCAAATTGGATTTGGCTGATGAGTAATTTATGTTAGGTTACTGATAAACTCAGTGAAAATTTATCAAATCCACAATGAGGAAATACTAAGGAAAAATGCCTTTGATCTTAGAGCCCCTTTGGGGGGGGCGGTTATTTGTTAAAAGTAAAATTAAAATTATACATTTTCTATAGTTAATTTGGAAAATAAGTTTTGCAAATGAGAGACAGCCATCAGTTCTAGATTTTGAAAAAAAATATCATACATAGCTAAAATGGTAAAAAGAACAATTAAACAATTTAAGCAAAATTGTTAAAATTTTATTCTCCTGTTTTTCCCTGAGATAAAAATTTGCAAGCTGATTATACTAATTACATACATGCTGACTATACTAATTTCATATAAGCATTAAACATAAAAACTTGTTTTAAGACAGAGTCTCGCTCTGTTGCCAGGCACCAGGCTGCAGTGCAGTGGTGCAATCTCAGCTCACTGCAACCTCTGCCTCCTGGGTTCAAGCAATTCTCCTTCCTCAGCCTCCCAAGTAGCTGGGACTACAGGCATGCACCATCATGCCCAGCTAATTTTTGTATTTTTTAGTAGAGATGGGGTTTCACCATGTTGGCCAGGATGGTCTTGATCTCCTGACCTTGTGATCCGCCCACCTCAGCCTCCCAAAGTGCTGGGATTACAGGCGTGAGCCACCGCGCCCGGCCTAAACATAAAAACTTTTGACAAAAGTTTTGATAAAGTTCAGAATTAAAATTTGATCAATTCAGAATACTAGAAATCTTTTATTTTTTTAAGTTGGTGCTGGGAATAGGAAGAGTTTATAGGTAATTTTAATGATTATATTTCAGATTTAACTTAAAAAAGCAATTCTAGAACAGGAAAATATCATTTTGATAGTTAAAAGAACAGATTATACTGCTTACTTGTGTGTTAGACATAAAGATATATACAATAAGAATATACTAATAAATACTGCAGCTTTTTGCTGCCTCAGAGGCAATGCCACACATCTACAACCATCTGATCTTTAACAAACCTGACAAAAACAGGCAATGGAGAAAGCATTTCCTGTTTAATAAATGGTGTTGGGAAAACTGGCTAGCCATGTACAGAAAACTGAAACTGGACCCCTTCTGACACCTCACACTAAAACTAACTCCAGATGGATTAAAGACTTAAAACATAAGTCCTAACACCATAAAAACCCTAGAAGAAAACCTAGGCAAAACCATTCAGAGTATAGGTGTAGGCAAGGACTTCATGACTAAGACACAAAAAGCATTGGCAACAAAAGCCAAAATAGACAAATGGGATCTAATTAAACTCCAGAGCTTCTGCACAGCAAAAGAAACAATCAGTAGAGTGAATCAACAACCAACAGAATGGGAAAAAATTTTTGCAATCTACTCATCTGACAAAGGGCTAATATCCCGAATCTACAAAGAATTAAAACAGATTTACAAGAAAAAAACAAACAAACCCATTCAAAAGTGGTGAAAGATATGAACAGACACTTTTCAAAAGAAGGCATATATGAGGCCAACAAACATATGAAAAAATGCTCATCATGACTGGTCATCAGAGAAATGCAAATCAAAACCACATTGAGGTATCATCTACGGCAATCATTAAAAAATATGGAGACAACAGATGCTGGAAGAGGATGTGGAGAAATAGGAACACTTTTATACTGTTGATGGGGATGTAGTTCAACCATTGTGGTGATTCCTCAAGGATACAGAAGTTGATATTTCATTTGACCGAGCAATCCCACTACTGGGTATATACCCAAAGGATTATAAATCATTCTATTACAAAGACACATGCATACGTATGTTCACAGCAGCACTGTTTACAATAGCAAAGACCTGGAACCACCCCAAATGCCCATTGATGATAGACTGGACAAGGAAAATGTGACACATATACACTATGGAATACTATGCAGCCATAAAAAACAATGAGTTAATGTCCTCTTTAGAGACATGGATGAATCTGGAAACCATCATTCTCAGCAAACTGACACAAGAACAGAAAATCAAACACTGCATATTCTCACTCATAGGTGGGTGCTGAACAATGAGAACACACAGACACAGGGAGGGAAGCAACACATACTGGGGTCTGTTGTGGGGGGCTAGGAGAGAGACGGGGGAGTGGGGAGGTAGGGGAGAGATAACATGGGGAGAAATGCCAGATGTAGGTGACAGTGGGATGGAGACAGCAAACCACCTTGCCATGTATGTAACTATGCAACAATCCTGCATGATCTGCACATGTACCCCAGAACCTAAGGTACAATAAAAAAGAAAAAAAATGGTTAAGAAGACAAACTAAGTTATATGCATTTTACCACAATTAAAATGTTTAAATATTAGACTATTTTTTTAAGGAAGGCAAACCTTGGTCAAAAAAATAAAGCAGTTTTTGAGGAACCAAAAACTTTTTAGAATTATTATGGGGAAAGAGTCAAGAATAATTTCACATGTCATTAATTACAGAATCACTTTTGCTCTGGTATTTGTATTATTGTGAAAGGTTTCATCTTTTCATGTATAATCTAAGAAACACTGTATACTACTGACTTGGCCTTTTGTTTCTCTAAGGAAGTCTAATACACACACTCATAAATACAACTCTTTCCCTTGATCTTGTGATCTCCTCTAGCTACAATTATGTTCTTTTACTATTTTTACTTCTTCACCTTTAAGTCTCCCCTTGGCCTACTATCTAACATTTGCCCCAACATTCTCACGAAACTGCTAAGGCCAAATTCACCAGTGACTTCTGGGTTGTTCAATCTAATGGACACTTTTAAACCATATCTTATTTGGCATCTCAGTAGTAGCATGATGTTGTTAAAGATTCATTTTCTTTAGGAACTTACTCCTTCCTTGGCATTTGTGATGCTAGTCTCATGAATTTTTCCTTCTACTCCTCTTTTACAGTTCTGTAGTATTAAACTAAACTAATTCACTTACACTGCATAGCCAATGATCAACAAAATAAAAACATGAGGCTGGGTGCAGTGGCTTATGCTTGTAATCCCAGCACTTGGGAGGCCAAGGTAGGCAGATCACGAGGTCAAGAGATCGAGACCATCCTGGCCAACATGGTAAAACCCTGTCTCAATTAAAAACACAAAAATTAGCTGGGCATGGTGCCACACACCTGTAGTCCCAGCTACTTGGGAGGCTGAGGCAGAAGAATTGCTGGAACCTGGGAGGCAGAGGTTACAGTGAGCCAAGATCACACTACTACATTCCAGCCTGGTGACAGAGCAAGACTCTGTCTCCAAAAAAAAAAGGAAGGAAAAGAAAAAAAAGCATGATTACTCTAGCACCATTTAAACATAAATGTCTTGGGTTCTCTCATCCTGTACCTACCCTTATCCTTTGTTCCCCAATCCTTTCCAGTGTCTTCTAGACTCCTTCCCGGTTTTTACCTCAAATATCTGGCATCACAGTCGCCCCTTGGGCTTAAGGATGGTTTCCCATATCTTTAGCATCTCTTTGGTACTACCTAAGATATCATCTGCATTCATCCTCTAAAATAACCATTCTTTTCCTTTCTCATCCTAAGCTTAAAAATAACAAGTATGCTTTGTAAGTTCCAAGGCATTTCTAAAGTACTCACACATGCTTCTCGCTATATAACAGATTAGATTAATACCTACCCTAAGAGATGATTTGCAAACATACTGCTGATAGAACCTTAGTGACCATCAAATTCTAACCAAGGTCATCAAGGTATCTCTTTAGGGAAATATGAATGTAATGCTCAAGATGGCTTTAAAATTTTACCCCAACCCAGGCAAGGTGGCTCATGCTTGTAATCCCAGAATGTTGGGAGGCCGAGACGGGAGGATCACTTGAGCCCAGGAGTCCAAGACCAGCCTGGGCAACGTGGCAAACCCTGTCTCTACAAAAAAAATATAAAAATTAGCTGACCATGGTGGCATGCAGCTGTAGTGCCAGCTACTCAGGATACTGAGGTGGGAAGATTGCCTGAGTTCAGGAATTCGAGGCTGCAGTGAGCCGTGATCACTCTACTACACTCCAGCCTGGGCGACAGAGTAAGTCTCTGTCTAAAAACAAAAATTTACCCCAGGTCACATGCTAAAAGGTAACAGAGCTACCAATGTTTTCTTATCCCTAGTGCCAGGTGTCCTTAAAAGGAAAGAGTAACAAAATTGTATTAGCCTTAAAATTCAAGTAATTAGTTCTTTTAGATACTGCTTATGTAAGTAATACATGCTATGCCTTCTTAGCCCTGTTTCCCCCAACATCACTTGGAAAGTCTGTAGAAATGTCTTACCATTCTCAGATTCAGATTTAATAGGATTAAGGTAGGGCCTGACCACTGTTATTTTTTTAAACTCTCAGGTGATTACAGTCTGCCACTAGGGCTAAGAATCACTTAGGCCAGTGATGCTCAGCCCTCAGCATAAACAGAATCACCTAGAGAGCACAGACTGATAGGTCTCATGCCCAGAGTTTCTGATTGAATAAATCTGAGAGGGCCTGAAAATCTGCACTTTTAACAAGTTAGATGTGGTGATTGTGCTGGTCTTGTGACTACACTTTGAGAACCACTGGATAAGCATACTGGCTAGAGGTTCTCAACCTGCCCAACGCATATGAATTACTTGGGGAAATTTTTTAAATCTTGATTGCCAGGCACACCCCAGACTAATTACTTCAGAATCTCTGGGGTGGAGGATCCAGGCATCAATATGTTTTAAAGTTCCTAAAATTAAAAAGATTTCTCTACAGCAGGGGTTTATAAAGCCATTAATATGCTAATAACATAAGTTATTTCCCCAGAAGGTGGTATAGTATGCAATATTTCCAAAGATTTTTTTGAACCAGAAACACTTCAGTCAAGGGACATCATTAACAGCTCCAAATGTCTGAAATACTGGCCTATCGGATAAAATGGAAACTGCTTTGCATGGCCTGAGACCTCTCTTCCAACCTCAATCCAGCCTCATCTTTTGACAACCCTTCCTCCTGCCACTGCATATATATCCCTATTAAAATACTAATACCTTTTGATTGCAAGATCTGTTTTAATGTGATTGAATTATTCCTACAAGCTGTTTGGAGTCAGAGGTCATATCTTATTTCTCTTTGGTCCTCAGTGCCTCGTATGATACCAAGAATAGCTGGTGCTCAATGAACATCTGCTGCTCAATGAACATCTGCTGAGTGATTAAATACAGATTTATATCCTTACTTTCTGTAGAAAAGACACTGTCAAGCACGGCTTTTATGCAATCTAGAGTGAACAACAGTTTTTACATAGCTAAATCAGAACTGAATAGTTCACCCTTATACAGCCACTCTTATTTTAATAAGGCTTTAAATTATAAAGGGACTATTTGCATTTAGAGGTAACTTTTAACTTGTCTTAGGATCTACCATACTTTAAATTCACTAATAACTTAAGAGTGGCAGAAGGTTTAGATAACTTTTTATTCTAAGAATTATTTAGGCCAACTGTGATTATATATTAACAATGAGATTCAAAGAAGTTTCCAAAAATCATTAAAGAGAAATGAAAAAAAAAAAAAAAAAACAACTTGAAAATTCAAGTTTCTTAAACTTGACCATAGCAAAATCAACTCAGTTTTGTTTTTGTTTTAATTTAAAAAGAACAGTATTTTTGTGTTATCAACTTGTGTATTTAATTCAGGTCAAACAATTTTGGTACATGCCAATAAAATTGCAAAGGTTAGAGGTATCCTCCTTTAGTGCCACAAAAGAAAGCTATTTCATGCTATACAGTGCCAAGGTCTATTCTATAGCTTTCTGGCACTGTATTTTCCATATGCATCACAAATATTAAAAATAATCACATGCGTATAAATTTCAAAGCATAAGACTATGCTGCTTTTTTTTTTTTTTTTTTTTGAGATGGAGTTTCACTCTTGTTGCCCAGGCTGCAGTACATAGTGCAATCTTGGTTCACAGAAACCTACACCTCCAGGGTTCAAGCGATTCTCCTGCCTCAGCCTTCTGAGTAGCTGGGATTACAGGCGCCTGCTACAATGCCTGGCTAATTTTTTTGTATTTTTAGTAAAGACAGGGTTTCACCATGTTGGCCAGACTGGTCTTGAGCTCCTGACCTCAGGTGATCTGCCCACCTCAGCCCCCCAAAGTGCTGGGATTACAGGCATGAGCCACCGCGCCTGGCAACTACATTGCTTTTCAAAATTATTTCAGTTTACAGTTCTGTAAAACTATATTGGAATAAAAAAATCATGTTAAAAATATTAATATATTTGTTTTAAAGAGCAGTGATAATTACCTTACCATATATTTATTCCATAAGTATTATGGAGTGTCCATTACATGACAGGCACTATTCTAGAAGTTATAGTTACACAGTAATGAAAAAGTTCATGAAGTTTACAATCTGGTATTTTTTTTTAAGAAAGGGAAAAGGTGGAAACACTCTTGTGGTCTCAATTAGAAACAGGGATTATTGTAGGAGAGAAGCAAAGAGTTGAATCTAAAAGCCATTAGTTTATAAAATTTGTAGGCGACTCCTAGCAATTCTGAAAAAGTTGATAAGCCTAGGAGAAAGAGAAAAGTAATAAGTGAATAATACTTTAAAATTAATAGTGTTTACCTTTGAATTCCTTCAAGAATATCCTTCACAGCTGCCATTAACTTTTGCAGATATATAAATGCTTCCTCAAATGATGCTATATTTGAAGTAGTCAGAGTTGAATTTGAGCCCAATCTCTGAAATACATCCGTGCTAAAATAGAGAAAAAGAAAAGATACTCATAGGTGTACATACATATTTAATGTGATTCAAGTATTTCTGTTGCAATTGTATAAAATAAAGTAGTATTTATTATCATTAATATCTCAGAATGCTGATCTATTTAAATTAGAAATAAAAGATAGTGAAATATGGGCTATTAAATATTCATGTAAAGGGTCTAGGTCAGACACCATACAGGTCTAATCTAAATTAATACTATGAACATTGTGTGAATATTGTTTCATTCTAAGAGACCATAAGAGAAAGAAGAAAAGTAATACTATCAATCTGCAGTTCAAGTCAGTACAAAGGATGAAGAAAAAAATAAGAGATCAGATTATTTCTGCTGAAACTGGAAGTTTATCCTTGTAATTCCACTTGCTGAAATCTCTCATAAAGGCCAAGTGTGGTGGCTCACGCCTGTAATCCTAGCACTTTGGGAGGCCAAGGTGGGCGGATCACGAGGTCAGGAGTTCAAGACCATCCTGGCCAACATGGTGAAACACCATCTCTACTAAAAATACAAAAGATTAGCCAGGCATTGTAGTGCATACCTATAGTCCCAGCTACTCGGGAGATTAAGGAAGGAGAGTTTCTTGAACCCTGCAGGCGGAGGTTGCAGTGAGCTGAGATCATGCCACTGTACTCCAGCCTGGGCAACAAAGCGAGACTCCATCTCAAAAAAAGAAAATAAAAAAGAAAGAGAAAGAAATCTATCATAAGTTAGTAACAGTTATTCACAATCAGGCAACAATTAGTAACACCCTAAATGTGTAACAATATAAACAGTGTTAAGTAACAAGTAAGTTGGCCACTTAACAACATACCAAACTAGGTTGGGCATGATGGCTCACCCATGTAATCTCAACACTTTAAAGGCCAAGGAGGGAGGATCACTTGAGGCCAGGAGTTTGAGAGTAGCCTGGGCAACATGGTTAGACCCTGTCTCTACAAAAAATTTAAAAATTAGTCAGGCGTGGTGGCATTGCCTGTAGTCCTAGCTAGTTGGGAGGCTAAGGTGGGAGGATCGCTTGAGCCCAGGAGGTCAAGGCTTCAGTGAGCTGTCATTGTGCCACTGCATTCCAGCCTGAGCAACAAAGTGAGACCCTGTTTCAAAATGAAGCAAATAAATACATGCACACACCAAAAAAACACCAAACTATTAAAATAATTCTTATACCACCATGAAATAGAAAAATAAAAGTAGAAAAAATTTATAACATAACTATATAAAAATTCAAAACATACTGTGCTTGGTTTGAATAGTATCCCCCCATAATCCATATATTCACCCAGAACCTCAGAATGTTACCTTATTTGAAACAGGGTCATTGCAACGTAATTAGTTAAGTTAAAAGGAAGTCATGCTGGATTAGAAAGGGCCCTGCTCTATGTGAAGAAAAAGGCAGAGATGGGTGACATATCTACAAGGCAAGGACTGCTGGCAACTACTAGAAGGAGAAAGACATGAAACAGATCCTCCCTCAGAAACTCCAGAAGAACCAAACGTGCAGACACTTGGATTTCAAATGCCTGGCCTCCAGGTCTGTAAGTGAATACACTTCTGTTGTTTTGAGCCAGCCAGTTTGTGGTACTTTGTTACAGCAGCTGTAGGAAACTAATAATACTCCTAAAAAACAAGGCTGAGTATGCTTAATAAATTCACAACGTTAACCAGGGTAGACTTTAGGAAGTAGCACTCAAAGAAATTTCCTCCTCTAGTTTACGCTTTCCAAAGTATTCATTTTATAACTGTGGTAAAACACACCTAACATAAAATTCACCACTTTGAACATTCTGAAGCATGTAATTCAGTGGCATTTAGTACATGCACAATGCTGTGTTAACTATCACCACTATCTAGTTACAGAACATTTCATTACCCCAAAAGGAAACTGTGAGTCCATTGAGTGGTTTCTCCCCAGAATTCTCCTTTTGTCCCGTCAAACCCCTGCAACCACCAGTCTGCTTTCTGTCTCTACAGATTTGCCTATTCTAGGTATTTGTATGTGTGCATTTGTTATTTTTTAGATAAAACCAAATTTATTTAAAAACATTTACATTTAAAAAATTTTTCTATGTTTAAAACCTAAAAAGAAAATCTAAAAAGAGAATACATAATACCCATAGTCTACCAACCAGAGATAAGCATTACTAACATACGTGGTTCTTTCTTCAACTTTTTCACGATATATAAACAAATTGTGTGTGTGGAGGTATGAGAGAGTGGCTGGGGAGGCAGGAGGACACTGAGAGGAAAAACAGGAAACAACATCTTCCAGGAAGGCCATCAGTAAATCAAAATACTATATATCAGATACTATCATTCCAAAAACATCCATTATAATTTTTATATAGATTTACACAGTTCAGGTAAAAGGATGAGGGCACTCATATGTGGAATCAAAACAAACACAAAAAAACATTGGTCTCATAAAGGCAGAGAGAACAGTGGTCACTAGAGAATGGAGAGAGGAGAATGAGGAGAGGTTGGTCAACAGGTACAAAGTTATAGTGAGATAGGAGGAATAAACTTCTGGTGTTCTATTGCATAGCAGGCTGACTGTGGCTCCAAGTAAAGTACTGTACATTACAAAAGCAAGAAGAGAGGCTTTTGAATGTTCTTTTTTTTTTTTTTTTAAAATGGAATCTTGCTTTGTCACACAGGCTAGAGTGCAGTAGTAAAATCAGCTCAGTACAACCTCCACCTCTCAGATTCAAGCAATTCTCCTGTCTCAGCCTCCCAAGTGCCTGGGACCACAGGCACATGCCACCACCATGCCCAGCTAATTTCTGTATTTTATTTTTTAGTAGAGATGGGGTTTCACCATGTCAGCCAGGCTGGTTTCAAACTTCTGACCTCAAATGATTCGCTCATCTCCACCTCCCAAAGTGCTGGGATTATAGACATGAGCCACCACATCTGGCCTGAATGTTCTTATCACAAAGAAGATCATGATAAATGCATAAGGTGATGAGTACTTCATGCATTTATCATGAGATATTCATCACATTCACTAGCCTGATCATTATGCAAAACATATATCTACTGAAACGTCAAATTGTTCATCAAATTGTACCCCATAACTATATACAATTATAATGTCAATTTTAAAAATAATTTTTTAAAAATTCCCCCCAAATTTAGTACCTGTTCTGATATATTGTAATCCAAACATTCTCTAGGATAGACCAGATTTCTTGATGCCTGTTGGGTTGGGGAAGATGAGAACCTGAGAAAACCGTGATTTCTTGATTATGAGACTTCATCAGTGAAGTGCCTTCCTGCTTTTTAGTCACTGTGTTTTCTGAAGAATTTGGCTTAAGTTTTGTCTTGACCTGGGGAAATAAGAATTACATAAAATGCAGCTAGTTCTTCATTCGTAGATGAGAAAAAGGGAATGACACACTGTGCTTACAAATGTTCTAGCTTTCTGAGAAGTGGTGGCAATTCTTTTTCCTTTATTATGTACATAATATTCCCCGAAAAGAATCAGAGTTAGAAAAGATATTTTCCTTTTCCATTGAAATCAAACAGTATTTCCAATCTACTTATAGTGACTTGTTTAGCTAACATGCTAATGTCTATTTAATAATACTGCTTAGGCAGTAATATACTCAGAAGTGCACTCTAAGATAAATGAGAACAGAAGAAAGCGAAGGCAAGAAGACTAGTTAGAAGGTTACTGAAATAATCCAAGAGGAGAGTCCTGAGAACATGGATTAGCTATAAAAAGGCAGCAGAATGAAAAGAAAAATAAAATGCACATAAGAAATATAAAGACTTGGCCAAAGACTAGATTCTGGGAGTGAGGGAGACCCTAAGACATTCTTTAACCTAGATGTGTTAGAAGAATGACACAAATGATAGGAACTTAGGGTGGTCATAAATCTGGGGGGGGGAGAGGGAGAGAGAGAGAGAGAGAGAGAGAGAGAGAGAGAGAGAGAGAGAGAGTGTGTGTGTGTGTGTGTGTGCTTTCTAAATGGACTGAACTTTCTTGATTACTTCCCCAGAGGAATGTATACAGTTTTACTTAGTAAAAGTCAAACAGACAAATACTTTGAAGCAACACATCTCACATACATATACAGGAATTGATGGAAATGCTATTTGATATGCCACCATCACTGAAATTTTAAACAGCACATTAACTTATGCATTGCTGATGAGAGACAATACACTATAATATTACATATTATAGTGTAGTAGCAATAAACTGTAGTGTGTATTTGTCTGTGTTTCTAAGTTTTATGGCTTCTTGTTGTAAAGCTAAGAAGAGAGACTTGTATACCTATGTAACAAACCTGCACGTTCTGCCCATGTACCACAGAACTTAAAGTATAATTAAAAAAAAAAAAGACAGAGGCTGCTTGCAAATAAGAATCCTCTTTGGATGAACAGAATATAATTTTGTTTTTTAGTTATATGTTGAGTTTGAGGTATAAACAGTTATCCAGGTAAAGACACTAGCAAATAATTGGATACATAGATCTGCAGCTTAAAAATACAGCTGAGAATTATTCTCATGGACACAAGCCTTAGGAGATGAAACAGGTAAACTGATGGGGGAAAAGTAGGAACTAGCAAAAATAAGAGGGGAAGAATCACTATGCAATAACAATAGAAGCCAAGGGAGTCAGGTTTCAGGAAAGAAAGCAAAGACACCACCAAGTGCTGAAGAAGGGCTAAGAAGTAGAAGAATGAGAAAGAGTGATAATCCGAAAGCAATGACAACTTATGGTTTCTTTTAGTGGAGTATGGAGATAAAATTCTACTTGTAAAGGATTAAAGGGTAAGTGAGTGCTCTCACACTTTGTATTCTAGCCTTGTTCAGTTGGTTGAAAAAAAGAAAGAAAAGAAAAAAGAGACAAGAAAATAAAACAACAAAAGAAGTGCAAAATGAAAACAATGGTTAGAAATTACTTTTTTTTTTTTTTTTTTGAAACAGGGTCTCACTCTGTCACCCAGGTTGCTCACTGCAACCTCTGTCACTAGGGCTAAAGTGATCCTTCCGACTCAGCACTCCCCAGTAGCTGGGACCAGAGATGCAAGCCATCAGGCCGAGCTAATTTTTGGTATTTTTTGTACAGAGAGAGTTCTGCCATGTTGCCCAGGTTGGTCTCAAACTCCTGGGCTCAATTAATCCGCCTGCCTTGGCGTTCTACAGTGCTAGGATTACAAGCATAAGCCACCATGCCTGGTCATAAATTGGTCTTATAAGAAGTTTGGTAGTTGATGGAAGGACAGTGCAGTAAACAGAATGGCCAATGGAAAGTACAGTATTTAAGAATAGAAAAAATCTAAGCATATTTCAAAGCACAGTAAAAGAGATATACTATTGATTCCAGTGATTTTTTTTAAAAAGTATCACATGGAGGAAAAAAATATTAACGTTTAAAGGAAAAGTATCTGATAGAATGGACAAAATATTTAACTATAAGTTTAAAAACTTAGTTTTTTTTTTTTTTTTTTTTTTTTTGAGACAGGGTTTTTCCCTTTTTCCCCACGGTGGGGGGGAGAGGGGGGAGGTGGCCCCCCCCCACCCCCCGCCACCCTGGTCGGGCAACTTGCCCCGCTCCCCC